>NC_140166.1:553060-590560 GCF_963971535.1 Notolepis coatsorum | reverse complement strand
TTTTCCAGAATCACGTACCAGTTTCAAGAAGCCGCACGTTGCAGCAATTGAAGCAAAGACCTGTTCTAGCCAAGTAAATAGCACAATGTATGTACCATTACATTGACTACAGCACCTCATCACTATGTCATCTTATTCTCGGGCTAAAAGACGTAGAGTCAACAAATTAGTGAGAGAGACAGAGCAGGCTATCCTCACTGATTATAAGTTAATTGTTGCTGCTAATTCAAGGACAAACCATCACTCTTTAGAGAACACAGATCCTGTCACAGCCTATACTGAGTGCCTGCTCGATTTACCAAAGACAGACTTGCCACTAGATTTAACAACTAGATCAGACTTGCCACTAGATTTATCAACTTCAGACTTGCCACTAAACAGACCACTAACTATCAGTGATCAAAGTGAAAATATTGACTCACCAGGTGGGACTAGTCCGTACTGGATCTCTGCACACTTCACTTTATATATATATATATGTATTTTATTTATTGATTAATCCCCCACTGCACTGTTTTCGTTTCTTGTCTGTGTTGGTGTTTGTTTACTGTGAAAAAAGAAAGAATGCATACACTGTATTGCTGCAACAATTACCAATGTGTTTTACACAAATGGCTCAATAAAGGAATCTGAATCTGAATCTGAATCTGAAATGCACATTATGAAAGTATAGCTGGGGATGACGAAATTGAACCTGAACATGTCTTTGACAGTGATGAGCATAATGAAGATTTCCTCATGACAAGTTTAAAATATTGGGCAACATCCTATTCAGTCTCTCTGGTTGCACTATCATCTTTGCTGTCCTTTTTGAAGATGTTTCACCCCACCCTTCCTAAAGATGGAAGAACATTGCTAGGAACACAAAAACATGTGCCTACCACTAAGATTGAAGGGGGAGAATACTATCATTTTGGTTTAGTCAAAGGGGTGCTTTCACGGTTGGCATGTTTGATTTTACCGGCAACTCTGACAACTCTTAATTTACAGTTTAATATAGATGGTTTACCTTTATTCAAAAGTTCTAAACTTCAGTTTTGGCCCATACTTGGAAGTCTCAAATGTGACTACACAAAGTCCCCATTTGTTGTTGGCATTTTTTGTGGTCTAAGCAAGCCAAAGAGTGTTTTTGAGTACCTAGAGCAGTTTGTCAAAGATCTTCAGAATGTACTGTCTAATGGCATTATTTATAATGACAAGCAATTTGATGTACAGATTTCTTCTTTCATTTGTGATGCCCCGGCTAGAGCTTATATTAAGCAGACCAAGGCATTTAATGGCTATTCTGGTTGTGACAAGTGTTTTCAGGAGGGTGTATGGAGAAATAAAATGATATATCCTGAAACAAAAGTCAGACTTAGGACAGACTCCAGTTTCTCAGACATGGTTGATGAGGCACATCACAATGGGACGAGCCCTTTAACAGGTTTAGTTAAGATGGTTTCTATGTTTCCAACTGATTACATGCATCTCTGTTGTCTCGGAGTTACAAGGAAACTGCTTAATATATGGTTAAAGGGGAAGAATTTGGCAACAAGTGTCCCTTCCAAAACTGTACAAGCCATTTCAGGTAAACTGCTAAAGCTACGTCCCTACATGCCTTGTGAATTTAACCGTAAACCAAGGGAACTGTCAGAGTTAGATCGCTGGAAAGCTACTGAGTTGCGATCCTTCATGTTGTATTGGGGTCCTGTTGTTTTGAAGGATTCCCTCCCCAGTGAGCTGTATGACAACTTCATGTTGTTTTCTGTTGGAATGTACTTGTTGCTGTCCCCTAGTATTTCTGAGGAAATGTTGGCCTTTGCGCACAAGCTGATGGTTTCTTTTGTTGAACACTTTGGGACAGTGTATGGAAGAGGTGAAATTGTGTACAATGTACACCAGCTTATTCATTTGGCTGAGGAATACAGGAAGTTTGGCACTCTAGATAATATCTCAGGATTCCCTTTTGAGAACTATCTTGGACAAATTAAGCATCTTCTACGCAAGCCACATCAGCCTCTACAACAGGTAGTGAAAAGGTTGTCTGAAATTCCACATGTTGGATCCCCATGTCCCACAGATGATCCAATTTTGCGTAATATTCACACTGATGGGCCTGTCCCCCCACAGTTTACTTCTTCACAACAGTACAGGAAGGTCTCCACTCATCGGTTTACTTTGTCCACAAAGAAAGGAGACAATTGTATTGAGGTTGGAGATGGATTTGCATTAGTAGAGAATATTCTTAAATCAGAGGAAGAGGTATATATAATTTACAGAAAGTACAGACACAAACAGCCATACTACATGTATCCCTGTGAATCATCATACATTGGTACATACAAGGTCAGTGGCTTGCAAGAAGATATAGGGATAGGTAAACTTCGCTATATCAAGCGCAAATGTCTTCTCTCTCCAGACGGAGATGGTGCCATTGCAATACCACTACTTCATTTAACAGCATAACCATACTGCCCTACAAAACTAAAGTGCAGTAACTATATTGACACACTGACTCTAACGTCGGATTTCGGGGCATAACTTACCTCATTAATAAATACACAATTAGTACAATATTACATGTACACAGATAACATGTTTGGCTGGCCAATTGAAACGCTTAAAGGAAAACTCCAACATTTTGTGAAATTTGCTTATTTAACATCTTCCCTGGAGTTGGACAAGAAGATGCATACCTTTTTCGTCTCTCTGCATGCTTTGGGCTTAGGGAACGCCTGGACCGTTAGCCTAGCTTAACTTCATCACTGGAAGTGGGGCAGACATCTAGCCTAGTTCACTACAGTCAGGAAATATACTCCAAATACAACTCCCAAACGTTCCTGTAAACATGTTGTGACCTGTGTGTTTACCCCGTCTCCCAGTCACACAAGTCACACGAGTCTCCCAGTCACATGAGTCTCATGTGACTGGGAGACTTTTGTGACTTGGAGACTTGTGTGACTTGTGTGACTTGGAGACTTGTGTGACTTGTGTGACTTGGACTTGTGTGACTTGTGTGACTTGGAGACTTGTGTGACTTGGAGACTTGTGTGACTTGTGTGACTTGGAGACTTGTGTGACTTGTGTGACTTGTGTGACTTGTGTGACTTGGAGACTTGTGTGACTTGGAGACTTGTGTGACTTGTGTGACTTGGAGACTTGTGTGACTTGTGTGACTTGGAGACTTGTGTGACTTGTGTGACTTGTGTGACTTGGAGACTTGTGTGACTTGTGTGACTTGTGTGACTTGGAGACTTGTGTGACTTGTGTGACTTGGAGACTTGTGTGACTTGTGTGACTTGGACTTGTGTGCCTTGTGTGACTTGTGTGACTTGTGTGACTTGTGTGACTTGTGTGACTTGGAGACTTGTGTGACTCGTGTGACTTGGAGACTTGGACTTGTGTGACTTGTGTGACTTGGACTTGTGTGACTTGTGTGACTTGGAGACTTGTGTGACTTGGAGATTTGTGTGACTTGTGTGACTTGGAGACTTGTGTGACTTGTGTGACTTGGACTTGTGTGACTTGTGTGACTTGTGTGACTTGTGTGACTTGGAGACTTGGACTTGTGTGACTTGTGTGACTTGGAGACTTGTGTGACTCATGTGACTTGGAGACTTGTGTGACTGGGAGACTTGTGTGACTTGGAGACTTGTGTGACTTGTGTGACTGGGAGACGTGGTAAATACACAGGTCACAACATGTTTACGGGAACGTTTGGGAGTTGTATTTTGATTGTATTTGGAGTATATTTCCTGACTGTAGTGAACTAGGTTAGATGTCTGCCCCACTTCCAGTGATGAAGTTAAGCTAGGCTAACTGTCCAGGCGTTCCCTAAGCCCAATGCATGCAGAGAGACGAAAAAGGTATGTATCTTCTTATAACTCCAGGGAAGATGTCAAATAAGCTAATTTCACAAAATGTTGGAGTTTTCCTTTAAATGCTTAAAAAATGCAATGTGTGTAGTGCACTTTGGCTTTGTAGGACGGTATGGGAATGGCTTGTAAGGAGAGATCATTATGAGTACCGTAAATTCTCATTTCAGCCCTTTGAAGATGAATGGTGAGGTGGTGCTGTGGTCAGTTGTACAGTTCCCAAATGGTGGGACAGCAGTAGTTCTAGAGAGCTGGTTCGACCTATTCTATTATTATTAGTCTATTATGTATAGTGTATCGTGCGGCTACCGTTCTACAGTGACCAGCATTACCAACGTTTCCTCGTACCAGCTAGTGTGCTTATCCAGGCTGGGCTGCTTACCCAGGCGCTTTCACCCGAGGAGCCCTAGACGAGGACCGTGTGGATATGTACACTGGATAACCTACACCGACGACTACAGACAGAAATAAGGCTGGTACTATAGATTATTCACCTTACGTATAAATACGTTTCAGGTGGATACAGCAGTTAGTTACCCCAATAAGTTGAAGCCTTCACCACGATACAACGTGCTGTGAAGTGTGCCCGTTTTGCCCCAAAATAGAGCCTTGAGACCGCGTGCAAATTGATAGCTGAAGTGTCAGAGTTTAAAGCTGTATCGTTGAGTTCGACCTATTCTATTATTATTAGTCTATTATGTATAGTGTATCGTGCGGCTACCGTTCTACAGTGACCAGCATTACCAACGTTTCCTCGTACCAGCTAGTGTGCTTATCCAGGCTGGGCTGCTTACCCAGGCGCTTTCACCCGAGGAGCCCTAGACGAGGACCGTGTGGATATGTACACTGGATAACCTACACCGACGACTACAGACAGAAATAAGGCTGGTACTATAGATTATTCACCTTACGTATAAATACGTTTCAGGTGGATACAGCAGTTAGTTACCCCAATAAGTTGAAGCCTTCACCACGATACAACGTGCTGTGAAGTGTGCCCGTTTTGCCCCAAAATAGAGCCTTGAGACCGCGTGCAAATTGATAGCTGAAGTGTCAGAGTTTAAAGCTGTATCGTTGAGTTCGACCTATTCTATTATTATTAGTCTATTATGTATAGTGTATCGTGCGGCTACCGTTCTACAGTGACCAGCATTACCAACGTTTCCTCGTACCAGCTAGTGTGCTTATCCAGGCTGGGCTGCTTACCCTGGCGCTTTCACCCGAGGAGCCCTAGACGAGGACCGTGTGGATATGTACACTGGATAACCTACACCGACGACTACAGACAGAAATAAGGCTGGATTATATTAGTTTAGGACGGTATGGGAATGGCTTGTAAGGAGAGATCATTATGAGTACCGTAAATTCTCATTTCAGCCCTTTGAAGATGAATGGTGAGGTGGTGCTGTGGTCAGTTGTACAGTTCCCAAATGGTGGGACAGCAGTAGTTCTAGGGAGCTGGTTTAATGCTAAAGACCAGACTGTGTTATGGCCCCCTAAACACATAAAGCTCACAAAAGCCCTTCGAGATGGACTGCAACCAGATGATAAATGGATCACCTATAAGGATGTACGTGAGCTTACTACGTGTGGTGAGTATTTCGTGCAACACATACACAAAAAGTGAGGACGCAAATTGTGACGATGCACATATGATAAGAGGTACATATATTTTTTCGTTAAACACTGGACTGCAGATATGTTAATTGTCATTTTCTCTCTGCTCTTTCCAGAGACCCATGATGAGGCCAAAAAACGAGAGACCAAGTACACCTCAACTATGTGTCCAACCTCTGAAATTGAATCTGAGGACGAAGGAGATCTCCGCCAAAAAAGAAGATCCAGGTACAGTGTTCACTTTGTTAAAGGGACAACTCTCCCTAGGGTGTTGTAAATAATGGCACTGCTGTTGTAGTTGCAAGTAGTGCTAAAAGGATAACACACAGTGGCCTGAGGGCCTATGTATTCAGACTTTAGCCTTGACTAATAAACGTAGTATCATAACTACATTTATTTATATGTGTGTATATATATACTTTTTTTTAGGCCAAATCAGCAGTATGTGCACTCGGACTCTGACTCGAGTGGCGACGCCAAAAGAAAACGTTTTGCCAAAGCACCTGATGTGGGTTTCCCAGGTATTGATGCAATGCATTTATTTTATATAGGCACTTTGGAAATGGCTACAGTTAATAATAATAATAATAATAAACAGTTAAACAAATTAGTCTGACCATGTACCGACAAATTGAGCATTTTAATTTGATTGGACTTCTGCATTTCTTGCAGTTATTCTATAGTTGGCCCAAAATATATACATTGTGAATAACATGCCAACTAAAATATGTTGTAGGACAGACTCCAAAATCGAGCCGGTCTCGTAAGGCGCTAAGATCCGTCAACCCTCCAGTTGTTGGCCAAGACCCTACAATGAATGGTATGTTGCTATGCATGTTAAAATGCCAACTAGATGACTGTTTAAACATGATTTGTAGCATCTTCAATTTTCACCCTGGCTTACCTTTTTTAGATTCTTTGGATGGTGGCATGATCTACAGCTATTTAGATTCGTTGCAGACTCCTGATCCAAATAACAGTAAGTGAACCCATATCTGTGTTCTTGTGAGGAGCTTGCTGGCAGGTCGCTGGCATCATGCATGCAACAGAATACATGTTTACAATGTGCATGCCAGCCCACTACACAAATTCAAAGCCTTCACAACTTGCAAGCAATGTCACAATACAAATGTGTAGTTGTACATAATGCTTTTATATTGAGCACAATTTCCACCATGTTTGAGTCGCAACTTATTTTACATTTCCCCTTTGTAGATCTGGTTACTAGCAACTACCGGCAATCGCTAACTCAACATAATGGTGAGTTATCAAGCAATCTCATAACATAATATTCTGGCATGTTTAAAATATCTGTATTGTCTCGCATTGTCTTTGATATTTTTATTAAAGTAGTATTTGGCAGTGCACGTGAAATCAGCTGAATGGAAATCAAACATTTTCTCACATGGGGGATTACAATAGCGTAATTTGCTAATAACTTTGTGTATTTCCTACTGTGTTTCAGCCAAGATGCCAGGATTTGATATTGTTCAGTATCACCAGCAGCAGCAGGCCTCACATGTCCAGCAGCTGCAAGATCGACAAAGTGCAAGTAGTGGTATGATACTGTACTCTTTCAGTAACAGTGTTTTGAGAGACGGGGATACAACTCCTTACACCCCTTCCTGACATAGAGCGACGCGAGCGAGCGAG
Source organism: Notolepis coatsorum (assembly GCF_963971535.1). Lineage (NCBI taxonomy): Eukaryota > Metazoa > Chordata > Actinopteri > Aulopiformes > Paralepididae > Notolepis > Notolepis coatsorum. The sequence goes on along the minus strand of NC_140166.1, from coordinate 583,433 downwards.
AAAAAGTGATTAAAATGTATTCGTTTCAATCAGACTATCCTGACCTGCCGCGAGCGACAGTGAACTGAGCAGCGATGTCGTTCACCCCTCAAATATTCGCTCGCTGTGTCTCTAGTTGAGCGATTACGCGGCCGAGTCCCGCCCCTAAACACTTTTTATTGGTCGAGAATCCAGGTAACACACACTCGGACACGCGCTGCGTCATATCAGGACAGTGTCGTGTGCGATTTCGTCTCCAGTTCGCTCGCTTGCTGCCTGTCAGGAACCGGTGTTAGTGATTATGACATGTATGTTAATTTGACTGACAAGTCAGATTTTGTATTTTTAAATATAATGATTTGTTTCTACAGGGATGTCGGGATGCAGCTCGGGGCAATACTACAGTCCCCCTGGTCTCTCACAACATGCACAAAATGGTATGCCATTTTAGAGGGAACTACCACCAGTTTGATCCAATGCAGTCAAACTAGTGAAATATATAACTATGATTTTGTTTCTACAGCGATGTCAGGACACAGCTCAGGGCAATCTGGTGTTTCACAGCGTAGACAGATGGCCGGCGATGACGGGCAGCTTCTGAAAGGCAAGTCTATTGGACATGGTGTAATTCCTCGTGTGATTTGCTGCTTATTTTTATTTCTCACTTAATGATTTTAACTCTTCTTCTGAAGACCTTACCATCCAGAAGAATAATTCAATGCTGGCTGAATTACTTGTCGTGGTGAAGGATCTATCGAGAGATGTGCAGTTCATCAAGACCGAGTTGGCTGAGGGCAACATATCTGGTGGGACCAGGGGACACGGCGTGGCCACCACAACCACTATGCTCCCCTTCCAGCTGCCAATCGCCAGTGAACAAGACTTCAATGAGGCAGAATCATTACTGATGGAGCAATCAGTCCGTCAAAAGATGGTAATTTATTGAACTGCATTCATTTATCAAATGTAGATCATTTCAGTGTGGTCTTGTTCAGGGGAAAATGTGTTTAGCACTTTCTAGTTCAAAATGTGTTAGAGCTTGTATATCTGCTATTTATGAAACGTTTTGAAATTGTTCAAATATACCGTTTACATATGGACAGGAGGGTTAATGTGGTTAAACCTAATGACTGGCATGGGCTGGAATATCAGTGCATGCATAAAGTGTGTGTATAAACAAGTTGGTTGCTCTGTGTTCATAAAATAAACATTATGCTGTTTCTAACGCAGGGCCTTCATTTTCTTCTCTCTGATTTAGATTTCTCGCCTGGCTTTGGTAGGAGGCACCAATTCAGAGAACCTGATCAGACTGATGTTGAAAACTGCTATGACCAACGCCCTGGCCAGTGGGTTCAACTGGGCTGGAAAGAAAGACAAGCGTTGTTCAGAAAGCAAGAAGCCATTCAAGCACACCACACTACAAGCCTGCATGTTTGGTGAGCTTCCTCCCCTGCAAACTACTTCATAGGTTAAGTTTAGGTAGTGAGGTGGTGATGCTGGTGATGCTGGTGATTCAGAATATAATTATGCTGTTGCAAAAACTTAAAAAAAAAGTGTTATGTTGGAATAAAGTGATGAAAGTGCAACCTATAAGAAATGGACAACGTAATTGAGCTTTAGAGGTGCATGGATACACATTGTATTGCCTAGATGGTGTCAGGCTAGGCGATTGCTTAATTCTCTTTCCTGTCCAGTCTAACTGGATGCTGACTGTAGCTTGTTACTGTAGACCTACAGAGTGAGTAATTGAGTGATTAAAAAAAATCGCACTCGTGTGAAGTGAGGGCCGGGTGCTCTTATCATCGTACATCATCTCACCCACCTCTCTTCCTCCCTTTTTTATTTTTGTGTCTATCAGCTGCTGCTCGACAGTTTGACCCCAAGCTGACCGACCAGGACTACAGCGAAACTGTCAAGAAGTGGCTTCGTTATGCGCCAGACCGGGAGGGAGGCATCTCAAGGAACCGAAGTGACCCAAACTTAAGTCAAGCGAACCAGAGTCAAACTTAGGGTACCCCAGCACAGCACAGCACACCACACACTGTTTCCCTGGTTCATACAGTACAAGGAATTACCCTGGCATCTACTTGAATGACTTATGCTGCTTCAGCCTGTTCTTGGAACCGAAGTGACCCAAACTTAATTGTCAAGCGAACCAGAGTCAAACTTAGGGTACCCCAGCACAGCACAGCTACCCCAGCACAGCACAGCACACACTGTTTCCCTGGTTCATACAGTACAAGGAATTACCCTGATGGACACTGTTCTTCCATGGACGGCATCTACTTGAATATGCTGCTTCAGCCTGTTCTTGGAACCGAAGTGACCCAAACTTAATTGTCAAGCGAACCAGAGTCAAACTTGGGGTACCCCAGCACACTGTTTCCCTGGTTCATACAGTACAAGGAATTACCCTGGACACTGTTCTTCCATGGACGGCATCTACTTGAATGACTTATGCTTCAGCCTGTTCTTGCAGTGTTTATTTTTTTAATTTTTAATTTTAACCTTTATTTACCCAGGGTAGGTTCGCTGAGCACAGATGCTCTTTTTCAGCTACGCCCTGCTTCACATTCACAGAGTTCCATTCACACCTGGGAGCTGCCCAGGCCTAACAAAATTAATAGTTGGTTTCAGGTTGCCGACCGACCCTGCCGATTTAGGTGCGACCCAATATATTTTATGAGTTTTTAGAAAAAATTATAAAAAAAAAAAAAAAAACGTTTTTTTTTTTTTTTTTTAATAAAGTTTCATAGAAATCTTAGTCAAACATTTAGTATTATGGATATTAAACATGCTGGCAGAGTACATGCATCCATGTTGTTGTGAACATTTTAATTAAATAAAGAAATTCCCTATCCATAGTCGCCGTGGGAAAGAATAAAATAAAAAAATAAAATAAAATAAATTCCCTACCTACCCATGGCCAAACTGACAACCAACCTGAAACCAACTATTAATTTTGTTAGGCCCCAGTACAACCACAGTCTGACACTGTTGGCCACTGAGCAACTCCACTGGAGCAGTTGGGGGTTTAGTGCCTTGCTCAAGGGCACTTCAGCGGTTGGTGTTAAGGGTATGGGAGAGAGTTATATGGGAGAGAGTTATAGAAACATTAGGGGTGTAACGGTACACAAAATCCACGGTTCGGTACGTACCTCGGTTTTGAAGACACGGTTCGGTATTATTTTTGGTACAGTGGGGGGGGGGGGGGGGGGGGGGGGGGTAATCCAAAAAAATTGCTTTTCATTTATCTATTTATTTAACTGTATTAAACAATATAAAACGAATTGGCCATAATTGACTGAGCAACTAATGCTTACTGCTGTAACCTACTAATAACACTTAAGTAAATCTGAAGATTATTATATAGCAGATGCCTTGGAGGATAAGTCGTGGACAACTGTAGATCATCTAAGCTCCACTGTGTTTAAATTCAAATCCTATGCCATTGTTTATATTTAACCCTTGTGTCTGAAAACTAAAGTATTATACTCTTATTAGGGGACTAAATTGAAAAACTCCATAAAAAGATTATGTTGAAATAATTTCCCACTTTCTTTTCCATAAATATTTTATTCAACTTCAGCCCTGATCATAACCATTTTTTATATTATTTTTGTAATGAAATACTCCCACTTTTCTGAAAAGAGTTGTTAAATATGACAAAAAAAAGAATATGTGGTGGTTATGATCGGGCTGAAGTGGAATAAACAATTTATGAAGAGTAAAAAAAAAAATACAAGATAATTAAAAGATTATGCCACATATTATGTTGGCTCATCACTGCAAAGTTATCAAACAAATACGACACAAGGGTTAAGTTGTTGTTCCCTTTCTAATTTCCTCAAACATCTAGTCTAGTTAATGTGATCAATATTATTTGACAATTGATGCTTTTTGTTGGACATTTCAGTCAGTAGTGAGCTCATACTTTGAGCTCATAAATTGATAGTTAAAATGATTGCAATCTTGTCTTCGTTGTGCATGAATGCGTGTGCTCACCACACACAATATGTGTGTCACTATTCTGGCAGTGGCTATATTGTTAATGAAAGCCTGTTATAAGGTCTGTTATTTGTTTTTTGTAAAGTTTTAGTCACTGGAAGTTCTGATAGCCTAGAAAAAAATTAATTTTCATTTTAAAAGCCATGTTGTCATTTTTGTTCACACATTTTTGGAAATATGGTCATATAAGAATTTTATTATTATTTATTTAACAATAGTGTGTTTAACAGCAGGAAAAAAACATGTAATGTTATGATGTATACATATCAGCAGCAATATTTTAATGTAAAATGTACATTAATCAGTATTGATTCCTTAACTTTACAAGTTACAAGTAGATGTACAAGTTACAAATGTACAAGTAGAGTACCATTTAGATTATGGTTGAATAAACATTGATGTCTAACATTGATTCAATATAAAATCAACTAAAATGTGCATGTAGATTACCATTTAGATTATGGTTGAATAAACATTGATGTCTAACATTGATTCAATATAAAATCAACTAAAATGTGCATGTAGATGACCATTTAGATTATGGTTGAATAAACATTGATGTCTAACATTGATTCAATATAAAATCAACTAAAATGTGCATGTAGATTACCATTTAGATTATGGTTGAATAAACATTGATGTCTAACATTGATTCAATATAAAATCAACTAAAATGTGCATGTATATTACCATTTAGATGATGGTTGAATCAACATTGATATAGTATCAGCTATGGTTGACACCTAACGTTGATTCAACGTTAGGGTCATAGACAACGATCTATATAATTTAGATGTCAGGCTTCAACATAGATTCAATATTTCTGCTGAACCCTATTTCAACGTTGATTCACAAATTTTTTGCTATCTGGGGAGAGAGAGGGAGAGAGAGAGAGAGAGAGAGAGAGAGAGAGAGAGAGAGAGAGAGAGAGAGGGAGAGAGAGGGGAGAGAGAGAGAGAGAGAGAGAGAGAGAGAGAGAGAGAGAGAGAGAGAGAGAGAGAGAGAGAGAGAGAGAGAGAGAGAGAGAGAGAGAGAGAGAGAGAGTGAGTCCCGCACGGTGCTGCTGCTGTCACTACAGAGACCCCGGCTCCTCTCTCCTGCGCGCGGCTGACTGATATCAACGACGCAGTGTACCTCATCGCTGCTCCACGTTGACCCACGACGTATTATTATTATTAATTGTGTCGGTTTGTTAAAGTCGATTGCATTCTCACAGCGTACGAGTCCGATTCGGGTTCGGTTGAAACTGCGCCGAGATCACCCTCTCCAGGTGGTCTCGGTCCGCTTGTTTTGTTCCGCAACAGAATGTAATTGCTGTGTTCACATATGCCCAACTGAACCGAAATAAGGGGTAAACGCTCCAGGTTCCGGAATAACAGCTCCAAACCAGTGGCGTCGCGTGGGTAAAATAACAGGGGAAGCCAAAAAAAATTATTAAAAAAAAATTATTAAATATTTTTATTAATTAATTTTTTTTTTTTTTTTTTTTTTTGTCAAGCAGTCACCATGTACACTACAGTATGGCTCGGCGGCCAGTCAAACTTTCTTAACAGATTGCAGAATGGGTACAATACAGTACGGCTCAATACACACAATTGTATAAGGGGATGCAGACCAGAGAAAGACGTTTGTCTTGTTTACATCAGGGTCCCCCATTTTCAATTCATAGTGACATTTATGACATACAAGACATCATGACATCAAATATACAGTACTGTTACCCATAGATCCTGACAGAGTATATACATATGATGGGGAGGGGACTGTACATTAGGAGGGGGTGGGTGGGTGGGAGAGAAATATACATACGGCCGGGAGAGAATATGACTATTTGTCTATTAGACAAACGTGACAAGACAAACGTATTTCTCTGGTCTGCATCCCCTTAACAATTGTGTGTATTGAGCCGTACTGTATTGTACCCATTCTGCAATCTGTTAAATAAAGTTTTCATTCATTCATTCATTCATTCATTCACGTGTCTGTTGCGCGGCGCGCCCAGCCATCAGAGCGCTCCTACTGTAAAATGCGGAAGCAGCCATTTCAGCCTGTTTTACTCGTTTATAAAAATGATTTAAATGTTTATTAGCAACGCCGAGCTTTCAAACCCCGCCGCATCTGTGTGTGAAACCCTAATGGAACGCTGGGTACCTTTGACATTTATATCCGATATATTTTGGACCCACCGCTAGCTTTTAAGCAGTGCTTGATGGTGCACATTAACCTGGCTACTACGGAGGAATAAGTGACTGCGTATTCCAGCCCCTGGCTTGCATTGCAGTCATGAAAGGGTATACAAGCTTGCCTGATAACGTTAGTTAGTCAGTCAGGCTGCTCAGTGCTTACCTGGTCAATAATGTGGTCCTCCTCTTGCCAGATAGATTTGTTAAATCATAATATCCACAGTGGTGTGCTCTGCTGGTCCTCAGTAAATGTCCCGCCGGCGAAAATAAGTTGCTATTAAAGTGCTAAATGTTAGATACACTAATAGAGGATTTGAACGTGCCCGCTCTGTTAATAACATTTTCAATCAATTCCGCGAGGGGATGATGTTCAGACATGTTTGTAGTAGACTACTAGACTGAGTGACGCCAGACAGTTTTATACTACTAATGGGATGTCACGTTAGGTAGTCAGGTGGAAACGTGAACTTCTGAGTGCCCCGCCTCCAGGGGGGAAAATATGCTGAGTGTTTTCCTCCCAGCTCCGTTTGAAACTTTTAGGGTGTGGCAGTCAGCTCGAATCTGATTGGCTAGGATCGGATTTGGACTCTATAATGCTGGAAGCCTGGAGAAAGAGACCTACCCACTGCCTCTCTCCTATACTAGCTGCAGTGAGCAGTGAGTCTGACAGTGTGTTAGAGGGAGTGAGAAGGAGAAGAGGGAGACATTTAAAAAAAAATATATATATATAACACAGATGCACAGATGAAAAAGAATGTAAACTATATATTTTTTTTTTTTTTTTTTTTTTTCATATTTCATATTTGATATGAATTTATAGGGAGGCATGGCTTCCGTTGGCTTCCACAAGGATTCGCCACTGCTCCAAACGAGCTAGGTGTGAAAACGCCCTAAATCACTGGGTAACATTATCACGTCTCATGGCTTCTCCTACCATTGTTATGCTGACGATACTCAACTCTTCCTCTCCTTCCCTCCCTCAGATATCCACGTCTCTGAGCGGATCTCGGCCTGTCTGTCCGACATCTCCGCCTGGATGACGACCAACCACCTCAAACTGAACCTAAGCAAAACAGAATTGCTCCACCTGCCGGCCAAATCCTCCGCCCTGACCGACCTTTCCATCACAGTCGAGAATGCAGCTGTGACCGCGTCCCCGACCGCCAAGAACCTTGGTGTTGTCCTCGACGACCAGTTGAACTTCTCTGCTCACATCGCAGCGACAACCAGAACCTGCCGATTCCTCCTGAGCAACGTCAGAAGGATCCGCCCCTTCCTGACAAAAGAAGCCACCCAACTCCTCGTCCAATCAACAGTCATCTCCCGCCTCGACTACTGCAACGCACTGCTCGCTGGCCTCCCGGCCACTGCCACTAAGCCTCTTCAACTCATTCAGAACGCAGCGGCCCGCCTGATCTCAAACCTACCGAAGTCGGCCCATGTCACCCCACTTCTTAGGGACCTGCACTGGCTCCCCATTGCTGCACGAATCCGCTTCAAGGCCCTCGACCTAGCATACCGTGCGGCAAAGGGAACCGCTCCCGCCTACCTCCGGTCAATGGTCTCTAACTACACACCCTCAAGACCCCTACGCTCTGCATCTTCTGGCCGCCTCAGACCTACTCCTATCCAAGCTCCGGGAGGGTCATCAAAGAGAAGTCGCCTATTCTCAGTCCTTGCCCCACAATGGTGGAATGAACTACCCACCCCAGTTAGGACAGCCGAAACACGCCCAATCTTTCGCCGTCGACTAAAGACGCACTTCTTCAAACATTATCTGAATAAAAAAAAAAAAAAAAAAAACGAACTAACTAATTTTACTGTCATGCACTTGTCCTAATAAACTAACCTACACCGTAGCACTCAACACTTTGATGAACATTGTTGCTCAGCTGATAGAGTTGTGCCCTTCCTGATGGCTTGTCGTACAGAACATGTAAGTCGCTTTGGATAAAAGCGTCAGCTAAATGACTAAATGTAAATGTAAAATAGTAAAGGGTTAACCTTATTTTTTTGTGTATTTTATTTTTTTATTATTTTTTTAAACACACATATAAACAAACATGACAACACACGATAAGATACACAAGCATTAATACACAGTGTATATCCAACGAAATTACCATTTATACCAAGGGTTAACCTTCTGTCGTTTGGCAGTGAAAGGGTTAAAGCTGCTGGTGCCTCTGGTATAGTCTCGTGCATGAGGTTTGAAAAGTGATGCAGAGCTTTGCTCTATGTCTGCTGAGCAAGTAAACTCACTCTTGGTCATTTCTCCGAAGTTGCCTACTGCAGCTTTAAGGGAAAATAAGTTTCAAGTTTCAAGTTTCTTTAATAGTTGTCATACAGAAGTACAGAATACTTTCATACAAAATGCTTCTTACTGTTACGCTCCAGAGACTGTGCTAGACAAGATAGTAACATAGTATAGCATGTAATTTAGAAGAAGAAAATGAGGTCACAGTGTTCGGTATAGACATATGTACAATGTTCTGAGTTACCATATAATATAATATAATATAATATATAATATAATAAACATCCTTATTGTTTTGTTGCCAGAGATTTTTTTGTGAGACAGTGCTGTTGTCGCATGTAAAGCGTTGCAAGCCAGCAGCACATTTGGACAGATGGACCATTGTATACACAGCTATTACTGTGTCTACAGTGTTACACCCAGACATCCCAGTCCTCTCATTGGAAACAGACAGAGGGAAGCAGCAACCTGATATAATGTGCCGTAGTTCGGCCTAATGCCTCTGGGGACAGGAACTCCACTGGTTGACTTGATTTGATGTTGATTGAGCATGAGTTGTTGTTGTTGTTGAGCATGTTTGGAACATTTGGAAAGTCAGGTTTTAATTTGAGTGTTGAACGATCTTCTTGTTTTAATTACTTCCCGTACCTCTCTGAGATATGTATCGTCTGTGTCCAATAGTCTTATCTGGATTGTTCTTTTTGGTTTATTCATTTATTTGTATTCTATTTTATTTTATAAAAGAAAATGGTCCCCTTTTTCCTTGTTACCCTTCGAGAGGCTCTTCTGTCCTCTCGCCAGGCCGTCACTGTAAGTAAGAATTTGTTGTTAATTGATCTGCCTGGTTAAATAATGGTTAAATAGAAAATAAAAGAAATACAATAAAAAACACACCCTAAATATTGATACTCTTCTAATGTGTATACAGTTTAAATTAAGCCACAATGACAAACACACTCTATTTCGGCTATTCCGGTTAACCGTCTGTAGTGTGGTAGTGAAAGGGTTTACCGTCTGTAGTGTGGTAGTGAAAGGGTTAACCTTCTGTAGTGTGGTAGTGAAAGGGTTAACCTTCGGTAGTGTGGTAGTGAAAGGGTTAACCGTCTGTAGTGTGGTATTGAAAGGGTTAACCTTCAGTAGTGTGGTAGTGAAAGGGTTAACATTTGGTAGTGTGGTAGTGAACGGGTTAACCATCTGCAGTGTGGTAGTGAAAGTGTTAACCTTCTGTAGTGTGGTAGTGAAAGGGTTAACCGTCTGCAGTGTGGTAGTGAAAGGGTTAACCTTCTGTAGTGTGGTAGTGAAAGGGTTAACCATCTGCAGTGTGGTAGTGAAAGGGTTAACCGTCTGTAGTGTGGTAGTGAAAGGGTTAACCGTCTGTAGTGTGGTAGTGAAAGTGTTAACCTTCTGCAGTGTGGTAGTGAAAGTGTTAACCTTCTGCAGTGTGGTAGTGAAAGTGTTAACCTTCTGCAGTGTGGTAGTGAAGGGTTAACCTTCTGTAGTGTGGTAGTGAAAGTGTTAACCTTCTGCAGTGTGGTAGTGGAAGTGTTAACCTTCTGCAGTGTGGTAGTGAAAGTGTTAACCTTCTGCAGTGTGGTAGTGGAAGGGTTCATCTTCTGCAGTGTGGTAGTGAAAGTTTTAACCTTCTGTAGTGTGGTAGTGAAAGTGTTAACCTTCTGCAGTGTGGTAGTGAAAGTGTTAACCTTCTGCAGTGTGGTAGTGAAAGTGTTAACCTTCTGCAGTGTGGTAGTGAAAGTGTTAACCTTCTGCAGTGTGGTAGTGAAAGTGTTCATCTTCTGCAGTGTGGTAGTGAAAGGGTTCATCTTCTGCAGTGTGGTAGTGGAAGGGTTCATCTTCTGCAGTGTGGTAGTGAAAGTGTTAACCTTCTGCAGTGTGGTAGTGAAAGTGTTAACCTTCTGCAGTGTGGTAGTGGAAGTGTTAACCTTCTGCAGTGTGGTAGTGAAAGTGTTAACCTTCTGCAGTGTGGTAGTGAAAGTGTTCATCTTCTGCAGTGTGGTAGTGAAAGTGTTCATCTTCTGCAGTGTGGTAGTGAAAGTGTTCATCTTCTGCAGTGTGGTAGTGGAAGGGTTCATCTTCTGCAGTGTGGTAGTGGAAGGGTTCATCTTCTGCAGTGTGGTAGTGAAAGTGTTAACCTTCTGCAGTGTGGTAGTGAAAGTGTTAACCTTCTGCAGTGTGGTAGTGGAGGGGTTCATCTTCTGCAGTGTGGTAGTGAAAGTGTTAACCTTCTGCAGTGTGGTAGTGAAAGTGTTAACCTTCTGCAGTGTGGTAGTGAAAGTGTTAACCTTCTGCAGTGTGGTAGTGAAAGGGTTCATCTTCTGCAGTGTGGTAGTGGAAGGGTTCATCTTCTGCAGTGTGGTAGTGAAAGTGTTAACCTTCTGCAGTGTGGTAGTGAAAGTGTTAACCTTCTGCAGTGTGGTAGTGAAAGTGTTAACCTTCTGCAGTGTGGTAGTGAAAGTGTTAACCTTCTGCAGTGTGGTAGTGGAAGGGTTCATCTTCTGCAGTGTGGTAGTGAAAGGGTTCATCTTCTGCAGTGTGGTAGTGAAAGGGTTCATCTTCTGCAGTGTGGTAGTGGAAGGGTTCATCTTCTGCAGTGTGGTAGTGAAAGTGTTAACCTTCTGCAGTGTGGTAGTGAAAGTGTTAACCTTCTGCAGTGTGGTAGTGAAAGTGTTAACCTTCTGCAGTGTGGTAGTGAAAGTGTTAACCTTCTGCAGTGTGGTAGTGGAAGGGTTCATCTTCTGCAGTGTGGTAGTGAAAGGGTTCATCTTCTGCAGTGTGGTAGTGGAAGGGTTCATCTTCTGCAGTGTGGTAGTGGAAGGGTTCATCTTCTGCAGTGTGGTAGTGGAAGGGTTCATCTTCTGCAGTGTGGTAGTGAAAGGGTTAATCTTCTGCAGTGTGGTAGTGAAAGGGTTCATCTTCTGCAGTGTGGTAGTGGAAGGGTTCATCTTCTGCAGTGTGGTAGTGGAAGGGTTAACCTTCTGCAGTGTGGTAGTGGAAGGGTTAACCTTCTGCAGTGTGGTAGTGAAAGTGTTAACCTTCTGCAGTGTGGTAGTGAAAGGGTTCATCTTCTGCAGTGTGGTAGTGGAAGCGTTAAATACAGGTTCTGAATGAGCTCACGGTTCACCTAAACACCAGATCTTGCAGGACACGCTGACATCTTAAGGACACGGCCTGAGGATATTTCCTATCCGTCTACGGGGTGATCTAATGTCTTTCCCAGCACAGTTCCTGCAGCACAGATGTAGCCTTTTCCACATGGTGAGTTTAAAGTGGAGAGAAAAGCACAATGCGGCAGGGGGAGCAGAGCAGACCGAGCCCGGCGGCAGGGGGAGCAGAGCAGACCGAGCCCGGCGGGCGTGCAGGCGTGCTTTATCGCTGACACACGCACGTCCAAATGGGAGCCATGATGAAAAACATGACAAATCTTAGCAAGTGGTTTTTATTTCGCTTTCCACACCAGAAAATGTAAATAATAAGCAGCACTAATCGACCACAGGAAAAAAGGTACATAATGTATGTTACATTATAGCCATAAGGAATGTATTTATTACGTATGGTATTTTGGCAAAACGGCGCGACCAGGAGTTGAACCCGGCAATCATTGCAGTAGCGGGGCGAGTGCTCTCACCACTATGGTTATAGTTAAAGTTATGATTTGTTTTAACAGTGCTGTCAATCGATTAAAATATTGAATCTGATTAATCGCATGATTGTCCATAGTTAACTTGCGATTAATTGCAAATTAATCGCATTTAGAAATATATATATAATTGTACCTTAAACGGATATTTTTCAAGTTCCAAGTTTTAATACTCTTATCAACATGAGTCAACAAATGCTTGCTTTATGCAGCCATTTAACACAAAGGATGACCCTCATGCATTGCAAATTTGCATCAAATTGTGGTGCACAAAATAACTTAAAATAAAATAATAATTTAAAACAATGAATAAAGTGTGCATGAAATAATAGGGGAAAGAAAACGTTAGGAACTTGTTACATTCACCACACAAGTAATCACACCCCCCCTCTCTCTCTCACACACACACTCTCCCAGCTCTCTTGCCCCTTCCTCATCTCTCTCACGCCCCCTCTCTTTTTCTCTCTCTCTCTCTCTCTCTCTCTCTCTCTCTCTCTCTCTCTCTCTCTCTCTCTCTCTCTCTCTCTCTCTCTCTCTCTCTCTCTCTCAATTCAATTCAATTCAAGTGGCTTTATTGGCATGACGCAGCTTGTACATGTTGCCAAAGCAAATGGTTGATAACATAAGCATGGATTACAAAACACATATTAATGTCATAGTATAACACACATTTTCATCATAAAATAGAACATAAAATATTACGGCATAAACATGTCAGGTGACTGTCACTCACTGTCCCTCAGTTTGTGGCAGGCAGCAACATAGGCTGCTGCTAGCTCACAGCTTGTTGAGTCCTCCCCTAGTAGGACTGGTAGTTTTCCTGTATCTGGTAGTGCAAGAAAACCTTTTGTTATTAGTTAAAAAAAATTTAAATGCGTTTCTCTAATATCTTTATATTTTTCACATTTGGTGAGGAAGTGCAACTCAGTCTCAGGCTCACTGAGGATGCAATGACAGCACAGCCTTTGCTCTGCAGGGAGGGTCAGTGTACGTTTTGATAGTTCGTTTTTCGTTTCAAAAGGAAAAACGAAAAAAACTGTGTTTCCTATTTCCGTTTGAAACCAAATCGAAAAAAACGGGGAAAAACTGAAATACGGAGCTGTTTCTCGTATTTTGGTATCAGAATCAAATGAAAAAAAGGAGTCAATAATGGGCCGTGTACGTTTTGATAGTTCGTTTTTCGTTTTTGATGTGAAGAATGAGAACGGAACCACGTGACAAGTACATTTTTCAATGTAAAAGCCATTCACGATCTAACGTTAACGAATATGTATAACGTTATGAATAAATACACATGCATACAGTCTAGATCTATACCAGGGTAACGTTATATACATACATTTTTTGTTTTGTGCATTTCATTTAGACATGATATTGTATGTGAAGTAATAGCCTAATAATATGGAAATAGCCTGTGTGGTCTGTCCCAAGCAGTGTTGTCTAAAAGCACGTTATACAGATATCAGTGGTCGGCAATAGGCGGCTCGCAGGCCGAAATAGGTCCGCCAGCAATAATATCTGCCGGTCAGATTATTTTGAGAATATGATTTGTGATGAAGACTCGCTTTATTGTATCGGAATCGGGAGACTTAGGTAAAGTTAGAAAGATATTCACAGATTCGAATTTCCGCGTCAATAATACTTAAGTGAAATGTTTTTAAAACACAAAGGACACCTCTTTCCTATCGTAGTAAGGTAGACAATGAGCTACAACCTTACTTTCACCTGAACGAGGCGAGCCGGCCTCGGAGCTTGATCTATATGTGCAGTCGGCCTTGACGAGGCAACGTGCGCAGCCAGGGATCGTCTAAAAAGTGCAACACCGAAAAGAGGCACTGCAAAAAGATTCAATAACTTCACGTCATACAGTGTATAGTGTCACCAAACTCACTGCACACATCATCAATGGTATCTTATTGGTTATACTACAATACTTAGATTTGAAAAAAAATGCTTTTTCATAATTCTGGGGATTTTGTATTGGAAAAAAACATTAAATATCTTCACTCTTATAGAGTGTAGTGTCACCAACTCACTGCACACACATCAATGTTATCCTACTGGTTATCCTCGTAGAAGGGGTGGGGAGGGATTCTCCAGGATAGTGTAGTGGATAGTGTAGTGATATGCAGTAGGTACCAGATATAGTGCATGTCTCGATAACACAGATAGCAGCCAGCTTCCTTCTCATCCCCCTCTCTGTCATCACCTCTAGTCTGACCAGCTCGACTCCCACCACAGAGCTCAGCTTGTTCAGTTTGTTGAACGAATGAATGAATGAAAACTTTATTTAACAGATTGCAGAATGGGTACAATACAGTACGGCTCAATACACACAATTGTTAAGGGGATGCAGCCCTGAGAAAGACGTTTGTCTTGTTTACATCATGTGTCCCTTGAGTTGATGTAGCGCCCCCAGCATAGAAGAGGACGCTGGCCACTACAGACTAGAATGACTGCAGCAGTCTATTGGACACATTGAAGGACCGGCCCACAGCAAAAAGACCAGTGTTGAATTAACTCCCAGAGTTGATTTGAACACTTTTTCAGGGTTTATATAGCTCCAATTAACACTTGTAAAATAGTTAAACATTTAACACTATGCCAGTTCCTTCTTTAACTCCAAAACAGAGTTAAAGTAACACTAAGGGGATTAGATAAATAACACTGCTCCAAGTTACATTTTTACTATTTGGGAGTGTTAATTGTACTCCCTAAAGTGTCAAGTTATCAACTCTGATTTTTTTTTATGAATTTTATATACGTATATAAGAATGAATTCCATAAATAAAAACATTTTCAAAAATAACCATCTGTGTGCAAGCCAGTGCCGGTTCTAGACCCTTTTTAGGGGGGCTGAATGTAATATTAGCCCCCCTAAGATAAAAAATATTATTATTATTATAATTTTTTTTGTAATTACATTTTTTTATGTTTTATTCTTGTTTTATTATTATTATTATTATTACAGACATAGATTGCCGGTAGTAGCCTGTTGACCTCATTGGTCAACTATAAAAAAATTAAAAATAAATATTCAAAGATGTTGGTAATGTCATGTCAAGTCCCAGTCCGACATTCAACACAAGACGTGGAAGCAGATGTAGCTAGCAACCTACTGTAACTAGTTTAGTAATAGTGCATTTGCCAGGGCTGATGGGGAACAAGACAAGTATGTTGAAACGTTAGCTAGCACTATATAAAATTACTGACTATTCTGACAGGGAACGTTGTAAAATTGGTCATTAGTTCCATGGTGTTGGTGTTGTAATCAGAGGTGCGTTGCTCATGGGACGCCGGGACGGGGTTGCACACTGGGCAACCAAGCTTTTGTGAGCAGAAGCGCGTGCACGCAAGAAAGCGCTGCACTCGACTCGTCGCGTGTACCTGGCTACCTTGCATAAGCATAACAATTCATGGAAATCACATTCACAGGTTTGGTGTGAACGGTGCTCTGCCTGAGTCAGACCATCGTTCACACCAAACCTGAGGAATGCGCTGCACTCGACTGATGCGCCAACTCGCTAAGTACCCACCTGGCTACCTTGCATAACTATAGCTCAGGTCGTCAAGTGTGTTCAAATACGTTCTCAGATACATTCACACAAAACTTGTGAATGAAATGTGTTACATTCCATTCGTAGAGGAAATTAGGCATTGTCTTTAGTCTGTGCAAACTAATCATCTGGGAGGAGATACAGGGCCTTCATCTGGGAGGAGATACAGGGCCTTCATCTGGGAGGCGATACAGGGCCTTCAACTGGGAGGAGATACAGGGCCTTCATCTGGGAGGCGATACAGGGCCTTCATCTGGGAGGAGATACAGGGCCTTCATCTGGGAGGAGATACAGGGCCTTCATCTGGGAGGCGATACAGGGCCTTCAACTGGGAGGAGATACAGGGCCTTCATCTGGGAGGCGATACAGGGCCTTCATCTGGGAGGAGATACAGGGCCTTCATCTGGGAGGAGATACAGGGCCTTCATCTGGGAGGAGATACAGGGCCTTCAACTGGGAGGCGATACAGGGCCTTCATCTGGGAGGAGATACAGGGCCTTCATCTGGGAGGAGATACAGGGCCTTCATCTGGGAGGAGATACAGGGCCTTCATCTGGGAGGAGATACAGGGCCTTCATCTGGGAGGCGATACAGGGCCTTCATCTGGGAGGAGATACAGGGCCTTCATCTGGGAGGCGATACAGGGCCTTCATCTGGGAGGAGATACAGGGCCTTCATCTGGGAGGCGATACAGGGCCTTCATCTGGGAGGAGATACAGGGCCTTCAAAGCTCCACCTCCAGGCTGCAGAACAGCTTCTTGCCAAGAGCCATCACTGAACTGAACAATCACACCCCCCCCCCTATTGTTGCCACCACATCTACATCCACCCCACTATCATTTATACTTGTATGTGCAATATGACAGATGTTGGGACATGTGCAATAATGCAATAATGGTTCATGTGCAATATTTTTCCGCCGATGTGCAATCTTTTTTTTCTACTGTGATGATTTTGCAATGTTTTTTTAACTGAATTTGGTGGTACTACAGTGTACAAGAGTGAACTATTTTATACTATTTTCCTCAATCAAAAATCCCCCAAATTATGAAAAAGGATATATATATATATATATATTTTTTTTTAATCTAAGTGTTGTAGTATAACCAATAGGATAAAATGTATCTGTTAAGTGAGTTTGGTGACACTACACTCTGAGTGAAGATATTTAATGTTTTTTTCCAATACAAAATCCCCAGAATTATGAAAAAGCATTTTTTTCAAATCTAAGTGTTGTAGTATAACCAATAGGATACCATTGATGATGTGTGCAGTGATTTTGGTGACACTATACACTGTATGACGTGAAGTTATTGAATCTTTTTGCAGTGCCTCTTTTCGGTGTTGCACTTTTTAGACGATCCCTGGCTGCGCACTTGCCTCGTCAAGGCCGACTGCACATATAGATCAAGCTCCGAGGCCGGCTCGCCTCGTTTAGGTGAACGTAAGGTTGTAGCTCATTGTCTACCTTACTACGATAGGAAAGAGGTGTCCTTTGTGTTTTAAAAACATTTCACTTAAGTATTATTGACGCGGAAATTCGAATCTGTGAATATCTTTCTAACTTTACCTAAGTCTCCCGATTCCGATACAATAAAGCGAGTCTTCATCACAAATCATATTCTCAAAATAATCTGACCGGCAGATATTATTGCTGGCGGACCTATTTCGGCCTGCGAGCCGCCTATTGCCGACCACTGCACTGAACTAGGATATCTGTATAACGTGCGTTTAGACAACACTGCTTGGGACAGACCACACAGGCTATTTCCATATTATTAGGCTATTACTTCACATAAAATATCATGTCTAAATGAAATGCACAAAACAAAAAATTTATGTATATAACGTTACCCTGGTATAGATCTAGACTGTATGCATGTGTATTTATTCATAACGTTATACATATTCGTTAACGTTAGATCGTGAATGGCTTTTACATTGAAAAATGTACTTGTCACGTGGTTCCGTTCTCCATTCTTCACATCAAAAACGAAAAACGAACTATCAAAAGTACACAGCCCATTATTTACTGCTTTTTTTCATTTGATTCTGACACCAAAATACGAAAAACAGCTCCGTATTTCAGTTTTTCCCCGTTTTTTCGATTTTGGTTTCAAACGGAAATAGGAAAACACCTCGTATTTCCTTTTTTTTTTCGTTTTTCGTTTTTCCGTTTGAAACGAAAAACGAACTATCAAAACGTACACGGACCAGGGAGCCAGGTTTTCCTGTGCCTTCCCTTTTCAACAGCGAGGCTGTGCTCACTCAGTCTGTATTTTGTCAAGGTTCTTTTTAGTTGTTGATCAGTCACCATGCTCAAGTAATCTGCTATGGTGTACTGTCGATTTAGAGCCAGATAGCACTGCATTTTGCTCTGTGCTTTTGTTTGTGTTTTCCAATAGGTGATGTAGTTTTGTTTTAGCTGTGTAGTAATTTGATTTATTCTGATTGGTGATGTGTTCTGTTCCTGAGGTGTGTTAAGAGAGCAAGTTTGTGGACTCAGCCTCAGGACCAGCTGGGTAAGGGGGTTCCTGATGCTCCTCTGCTATTGGCACTGCAGGGCTTGATAATGGTACGAGAGGGGGTCACTTCGTTTTAGGTGTGTCCAAAAGTGAATTGCTCTTTTTTGTATTTTCAGTATTAGTGGGTAACGGCCTAATTCTGCCCTGCATGCATTGTTTGTAGTTTTCCTCTGGACATGTAGGAGAATCTTACAGAACTCTGCATGCAGGGTCTCAATGGGGTGTTTGTCCCATTGGGTAAAGTCTTGTTTTCTTGTTGTTCTCTCTCTCTCTCTCTCTCTCTCTCTCTCTCTCTCTCTCTCTCTCTCTCTCTCTCTCTCTCTCTCTCTCTCTCTCTCTCTCTCTCTCTCTCTCTCTCTCTCTCTCTCTCTCTCTCACACAGCAAGCAAGTGTCCTTTATTCTCTCTCTCTCACACACACACACACATGCACACACACACACACACACACACACACACACACACACACACACACACACACACACACACACACACACACACACACACACACACACACACACACACACACACACACACACACACACACACACACACACACACACACACACACACACACACACACACACACACACACACACACACACACACACACACACACACACACACACACACACACACACACACACACACACACACACACACACACACACAGCATGTTGAAAGTCAGGCCACTTTCTAAGTGGGGGTCCCCCACCAGGAATTATTTTGTTACAAAAACTTAATTTCATGCATTCTGGTGCAGGAATTTTTGAAATTTTAATGCCAGTGTTTGTGATGGGCATCAAAAATTATTGTAAAAAAAAAAGAAAACACATATTCAATACATTTTCGAATTGTAACCCTTTAAATGCCAGTTTGTGTGATGGCATCACAAATTATTGTTAAAAAAAGTTTAAAAAACACACAAAAAGTAAAATATTTTCAATATATCAAATGCAAAGTACATTTTTCTGGGGGGGATTATTACAGGCTAGGCATGTGTCAATGATTAGCAACAACACAGATTTTTTTTAGTTTTTTGTAATGTCAGATTTAACAACAACTCTTTTCAGAAAAGTGGGAGTATTTAATTTTTTATCTGACATTACAAAAACATCTAAAAATAAAAATAGTTATGATCAGGGCTGAAGTTGAATACAAGTTATATATTGTATAGCTCTGCTCAGCGTCATAGTGGCAATACTCTTCATGTCCAGTATTGAACTGAAATAAATTCTCACATGTACCTTTACCACCATCATCTGTCTGGCCACACCCCCATCCGCTACCTACATAAGCAGGGGTGTGGCCATACCATCATCTCCTTCTTCAATTTTCACCACGTTGAGTGCCTGTTTACACCACTTTAAGTTTGCTGAATTTTTTGAAGAAAGTAGAAGATCAAGGAGCTACGTTGACATTATATCTTTGTTTTCTCTCTCACTATTTTCGAGAAAATACGGCGATAATGTCTTCGTCACTGGGGTGTCTGGAAGATGATGATCATTCTGACCTCCACCGGCATTTTCGTATTAGGGGCTTGCGTCGCTGGTCTAATCCCCACCTGCAGTCCTCCAAGCTGCAGCTGGACAGGTATTACCTTCGGGTCTTGTTAAATGCCCACGCTAGGTCTTAGGTCAGATCGATAACTTCATAACTCATTGGTCTGCTCATCTTGACATCAAACAGCGTCCTGCAAGGTGGTTGACATGCAGAACCAAATGAGTCTACAAAATGTTGTTGTTACTACTGACCGACAAGAGATAGCGAATGCACCGTTCCGACCCCCGTCAATCATCGACCTTAGGTCGAGTGATTGAAGTTGCGGAATCTTTTATTTTATTTGCACTGGGAAGGACTCTCTTTATTCAGATGAGGTCCATTTCCCTTATCCGTTACACGTATTATCACTGTATGGCTTTACTTGATAATCCCATTATACAGTACACGTATTATCACTATATGGCTTTACTTGATAATCCCATTATAGCTAGGGATAAAGCCACTTATTCTATTTTGCCTTAATGCATAATCATATGTCTCCTTCTACTCCGTCTGGGGAAAGCCACACTCAGGAGGTTTTTTACATCATAAATCAAAACGCAAAGCGGGACCGCGTGGTTGACATATTTCTCTTTAGGCCTCCGTATGGATAAAGCCCCACTTCTAAAGTTTTTACATCATTAATCAAAAATGCATGGGGTGAAGTTACAAATGCAGAACACATTTCAATGCTTACCCGGCCGTCAGTCGTTTCGGGAAGAATAGAAGCAAACGTTGTTTCCAAAAGAAGATTGTTTTTATTTTTTAAAAGTAGAAGGTTACATTAAAGGTTCAGTTTCATTTTTATAAGTACAAAAGTTTCAGCTTACAATATATCAGGTTTCAGTCATCTCCTCAAAATCTCTCAAAAAAGTCTGCCTCTTGAATGGGCAACCGTCCCTTTTATATCCACATTGTACCATATTTCCGATTGGTCTAAACACAGTGAAGTCACAGGGATGTCATTTTTGTTTAGCAAACCAGAATACAATACATAATTCGTATGAGCTCCTCCTTCTTGGTACTAACGTTACTTCTCGTTACCTAGTGGTTTTAAGTAACAGAAAGTCCCTTATTCCTTCAGAACAGACAACTGCTTTGTCTGTGGGGATCACGTGACATGGTACCGGGCACGAGGCCATCCCTAGGATTTCTTATCAAGCTTCCTTAAAGATCCCCTCCAGAAAACAGTTTTTACACATCATTCTTTTAGTATTATTCTCTAATGACAGTTAATTATAAGCATGCCATTTATGAAAACTTTTACTGTACACATTAAACATTTAATTGTTATATAGTTTTTTAAGATTTCCCTTTATAGATTCAGGACTCCCTGTTTTACAACCCGCAACCTTTAATTCCCTTCCCGTCTGAAAGGGTTAACATTTTACAGCTCTTTCTCCTCTGCTGAGGCCCACATTCCCCAGGTTGCCTCCCTTTTCACAGACACCAGGCACCTTTTCTGCAGATATTAAAGGCTCATTTCCATTTTTTATAAGTAAAGCCAGCATAAAGCTATCCTCCAGAGTTCAGTTTAAAGATTATACTGGTCATATTATACGAATCAGGATGTCAATTTCCAAAAGTGTCACTTGTTGATCTGTGGCACTTCACACATACGATACTGGTATAGGGTTCAATTCCCTGTTCTACCTAATACCATACAACTATTCGGTCTCTCTCTCTTTGTCTATGTCTCTTTCCTTCTCTCCATCTCTGTCTGTCTCTCTGTCTATATCTCTGTGTGTGTGTGCGTGTGTGTGTGTCTCTCTCTCACACTATGTCTCTCTCTCTCCATCTCTATCTCTGTGTGTGTGTGTCTCTCTCTCACACTATGTGTCTCTCTGTGTCTCTGTCTCTCTCCTCTCTCTGTCTCTGTCTCTCTCCTCTCTCTCCTCTGCTGAGGCCCACATTCCCCAGGTTGCCTCCCTTTTCACAGACACCAGGCACCTTTTCTGCAGATATTAAAGGCTCATTTCCATTTTTTACAAGTAGAGCCAGCATAAAGCTATCCTCCAGAGTTCAGTTTAAAGATTATACTGGTCATATTATACGAATCAGGATGTCAATTTCCAAAAGTGTCACTTGTTGATCTGTGGCACTTCACACCCACTCTGTCATCCTGGGAGGTTATTGTCCATCGTCAATTGAAAAATTGAATAATGAAGCATATAATTACATGTGAAAAATAGGTATATACGGCTATATTGTTACATAAACAACAACAAAATTTAGAAATAGAAATCACTGTTCTTTTTTAGAGAACAGGGCTTTTTCTTTTCTTGATTATATTTTTGCCAACATTTTTATGTCATTAGTAAGGTGTTGTTGGATATTTTGCTGACTTTCTTGCTTTCTTTGGTCTCTCGTAATCCGCCCAACCTCGGGTAGATGGTGGTGAAGTACTTGTACTGGGGACCTCTTGTCTTGACCCCCCGGGTCGAGAGGCCATGGGTCTTGGGTCTTGCAGGCTGTGACCTTTTTCACCTCCCCTGACTTCTTGACTGACCACACTCCTGTGCTCGGTGGAGGGCAGGACTGGATAAATCTTCGGATCCCTCCGTATATAACGGAATCCAGATTCAACATCGATGTGAGACGTGCTCATCTTAGGGTAAAAGATCAAATCCACCCTATAATATTCGCAGCTGTTTCCCCAGCTCTTGACGGTCGCCCATGTCTTGCCGAGATTTGTGTCACCCTCTCGGGTAACCATGTAGATCTTCACCCAGGCCGGGAGGATACCGGCCCAGTTACCTCCCACCAGAACATGGGCCCTACTGGATCTCACTTCTGACGCACCGTCCAAGTAGAAGAAATCCTCGAACGGCATCCTGGTGAAAGGATCGGAATAAGGTCTTCTTCCTGGTTTTATTCCCACTATTTCAGTCCAACTGGCTGGGAACTTAAGCTCTTCATTTGTCATCATTCTTCCATTTTCTGCATATAACTGAGATCGTTGGCCGTCGTCTATAGCGTCCCATTTTCCTCTCTGGAGCGATATTTTATTCATCCAGGTTGCTCCTAGGCCCAGAGACAGTTTATCCTCCGGTGATGTAATCGCAGTTGCTGTCTGGCCCTGGTCAGGCATTTTTGGTGAAACCAGGCTTGGTGATGATGACACGAGGGTCGCTCTCCTAGAAACGAGGGGGTCACGATCCAAAATACCCAGTACGCTATCACCATGTAACATAAGTTCGTCTAAGATGGTATATTCCTTAACCGCCATTCTCCGTTAGTTGCTGTTGTGTCTATGCGTCCCAGCGTTTCTGACTAGTGGGCGAGAGAGAAAGCACTGGTCCTTTTTATCTTCATTTCAGAAGAGGCTCCGTCATAGTTGAAGGCCACAGTCTCTTTTTTGCATAATTTACGGCCCTCCCTGACCGGGAGAGGAGGCCCATATGACGTAGTAGATTTATTGTAATAATGACCCCTATTATCAGAATGCAGGGGTCTTGTGACCATGCTGCGCATCGGGCTGCCAGTAGGTTACCCCCTGGGACTCCTCCGAATAGCTTTTCAAGCAGTAAGCATGATCCCTGCATGGGTGTTCCATTCATGACTGATTCGGCTGCAACACTGAGAGACATGCTCCCGTCTCGCACCTGTGGGATCAGTCTCTCCACCATGTTATCCCCTGGATCTTGACCGGGGGTCCTTACTCCTCTTTCCATCCGTTGCGCCATTGAGGCCCTTTCGGGGATCTCCAGTCTTTTGAGATGTCTCAACATGCGAACTAGCTTCTCTTGTGCTAGCTTTGGTTGTGCCAGCTCTTCCTGAGCTAGCATTGGTCGCTAGCTCCGGCTACTTCGCCTGCTGTTAGCTCCTGGCTTTGTTAGCCTGTGGTGAGCTAGTTGGCTCTCGTCTGGCTAGGGCCAGCTCATGGGTGTTAGCACTGGCTTGTTGGCTGATGGCGAGCTAGTTAGCTTCCGTCTGGCTAGGGCCAGCTCATGGGTGTTAGTACTGGCTTGTTAGCCGATGGTGAGCTAGTTAGCTTCCGTCTGGCTAGGGCCAGCTCATGGGTGTTAGCACTGGCTTGTTAGCCGATGTCGTGCTAGTTAGCTTGTAGTCCTGTGAACGGTCGTTTTGACTGCGCTTCACATACAGTCTCCCCTCCTTGCATACAGTATCTTTGGGCTAGGAGCCATCCAGTTCGCCTTTCTGTGAACGGTCGTTTTGACTTCGCTTCACATACAGTCTCCCCTCCTTGCATACAGTATCTTTGGGCTAGGAGCCATCCAGTTCGCCTTTCTGTGAACGGTCGTTTTGACTTCGCTTCACATACTGTCTCCCCTCCTTGCATACAGTATCTTTGGGCTAGGAGCCATCCAGTTCGCCTTTCTGTGAACGGTCGTTTTGACTTCGCTTCACATACAGTCTCCCCTCCTTGCATACAGTATCTTTGGGCTAGGAGCCATCCAGTTCGCCTTTCTGTGAACGGTCGTTTTGACTTCGCTTCACATACTGTCTCCCCTCCTTGCATACAGTATCTTTGGGCTAGGAGCCATCCAGTTCGCCTTTCTGTGAACGGTCGTTTTGACTTCGCTTCACATACTGTCTCCCCTCCTTGCATACAGTATCTTTGGGCTAGGAGCCATCCAGTTCGCCTTTCTGTGAACGGTCGTTTTGACTTCGCTTCACATACTGTCTCCCCTCCTTGCATACCGTATCTTTGGGCTAGGAGCCATCCAGTTCGCCTTTCTGTGAACGGTCGTTTTGACTTCGCTTCACATACTGTCTCCCCTCCTTGCATACAGTATCTTTGGGCTAGGAGCCATCCAGTTCGCCTTTC
The DNA here is from genome assembly GCF_963971535.1 of Notolepis coatsorum. Taxonomy (NCBI): domain Eukaryota; kingdom Metazoa; phylum Chordata; class Actinopteri; order Aulopiformes; family Paralepididae; genus Notolepis; species Notolepis coatsorum. The sequence continues at coordinate 558,936 of NC_140166.1, read as the reverse complement.
TGTGAACGGTCGTTTTGACTTCGCTTCACATACTGTCTCCCCTCCTTGCATACAGTATCTTTGGGCTAGGAGCCATCCAGTTCGCCTTTCTGTGAACGGTCGTTTTGACTTCGCTTCACATACTGTCTCCCCTCCTTGCATACAGTATCTTTGGGCTAGGAGCCATCCAGTTCGCCTTTCTGTGAACGGTCGTTTTGACTTCGCTTCACATACTGTCTCCCCTCCTTGCATACCGTATCTTTGGGCTAGGAGCCATCCAGTTCGCCTTTCTGTGAACGGTCGTTTTGACTTCGCTTCACATACTGTCTCCCCTCCTTGCATACAGTATCTTTGGGCTAGGAGCCATCCAGTTCGCCTTTCTGTGAACGGTCGTTTTGACTTCGCTTCACATACAGTCTCCCCTCCTCCTTGCACACAGTAGCTTTGGGTAGTTGGCTCTCCAGTTCGCCTTTCTGTGAGCAAAGCATGAAAGTGATTTTTGCATTGTAACTTCACCCAGAGCTCTATAAACATTATATTACCCTTTAGTTGTGAGTAAACGTTGCTTTAATCACAAAGATAGAGCTTTCTATTCATTTGTGATATCCCCAAGTAGAGCCTTCCACTCGAGTCGCCAGTAGAGCTTTCTACTTTAATTTTAGCCAAATCTGTGATTTAATTTGACTCCAGAGGCTTTTGACAGTAGTCCTGTCTTCTTCGGCCGTTTAGCACCTATTTTGGTTAGTATAAATGCACATCGCCAGGGACGCCATGTTAAATGCCCACGCTAGGTCTTAGGTCAGATCGATAACTTCATAACTCATTGGTCTGCTCATCTTGACATCAAACAGCGTCCTGCGAGGTGGTTGACATGCAGAACCAAATGAGTCTACAAAATGTTGTTGTTACTACTGACCGACAAGAGATAGCGAATGCACCGTTCCGACCCCCGTCAGTCATCGACCTTAGGTCGAGTGATTGAAGTTGCGGAATCTTTTATTTTATTTGCACTGGGAAGGACTCTCTTTATTCAGATGAGGTCCATTTCCCTTATCCGTTACACGTATTATCACTGTATGGCTTTACTTGATAATCCCATTATACAGTACACGTATTATCACTATATGGCTTTACTTGATAATCCCATTATAGCTAGGGATAAAGCCACTTATTCTATTTTGCCTTAATGCATAATCATATGTCTCCTTCTACTCCGTCTGGGGAAAGCCACACTCAGGAGGTTTTTTACATCATAAATCAAAACGCAAAGCGGGACCGCGTGGTTGACATATTTCTCTTTAGGCCTCCGTATGGATAAAGCCCCACTTCTAAAGTTTTTACATCATTAATCAAAAATGCATGGGGTGAAGTTACAAATGCAGAACACATTTCAATGCTTACCCGGCCGTCAGTCGTTTCGGGAAGAATAGAAGCAAACGTTGTTTCCAAAAGAAGATTGTTTTTATTTTTTAAAAGTAGAAGGTTACATTAAAGGTTCAGTTTCATTTTTATAAGTACAAAAGTTTCAGCTTACAATATATCAGGTTTCAGTCATCTCCTCAAAATCTCTCAAAAAAGTCTGCCTCTTGAATGGGCAACCGTCCCTTTTATATCCACATTGTACCATATTTCCGATTGGTCTAAACACAGTGAAGTCACAGGGATGTCATTTTTGTTTAGCAAACCAGAATACAATACATAATTCGTATGAGCTCCTCCTTCTTGGTACTAACGTTACTTCTCGTTACCTAGTGGTTTTAAGTAACAGAAAGTCCCTTATTCCTTCAGAACAGACAACTGCTTTGTCTGTGGGGATCACGTGACATGGTACCGGGCACGAGGCCATCCCTAGGATTTCTTATCAAGCTTCCTTAAAGATCCCCTCCAGAAAACAGTTTTTACACATCATTCTTTTAGTATTATTCTCTAATGACAGTTAATTATAAGCATGCCATTTATGAAAACTTTTACTGTACACATTAAACATTTAATTGTTATATAGTTTTTTAAGATTTCCCTTTATAGATTCAGGACTCCCTGTTTTTCAACCCGCAACCTTTAATTCCCTTCCCGTCTGAAAGGGTTAACATTTTAAAGCTCTTTCTCCTCTGCTGAGGCCCACATTCCCCAGGTTGCCTCCCTTTTCACAGACACCAGGCACCTTTTCTGCAGATATTAAAGGCTCATTTCCATTTGTTATAAGTAGAGCCAGCATAAAGCTATCCTCCAGAGTTCAGTTTAAAGATTATACTGGTCATATTATACGAATCAGGATGTCAATTTCCAAAAGTGTCACTTGTTGATCTGTGGCACTTCACAGGTCTGCAGCTGGACTGTGCAGTAGGCGTCGGCTGCTGTGAGAAGCTGGCTGCCTCTGGGTGAGTGATGTGTTTTGCTATGCGAGCACCAGTTGTGTTGCTATGGGGGGTTAGCTGCACAATTTACGAAGGCCGGCCCCAGACTAGTATCCTTTTTTCTGCCTCTTAGACGGCAGAGGGAGGGTCCTGGTTTGAAGCCCACGGTAGTCAATCTAGTGGGCCGTGACCAAGGTCTGTGGTTAAAACCCGGGATCTTTTGGACGAGCGGATTCTTCTCTGTCATGTGAAGGCCGCATATTTCAAGTTGAAAGTTACCCTCACGAGGAAAAGTGTGTTTGGTGCTTCTTTATCGGAAGCTCCACGCTCAAGTCGGCTGCAGCCTATAAAGGAATTGTGCCGACACCGCTGTATATCTGTCAATCACCGTTCTGGAAACTGTGTTGATTTCTTTTTCTCTTCTCTCTTAGGATGAGGAGGTGAGTCAGACGGCGGCTGTCTGAAGTGTTGGCTTATTGTGTTCTCGTGTGCAGTTTCGGTGATAGCTGCTTAGCTTGCGTGCTAGCTGGGTGAGCTAACTGTTAGCCAGTTAGCTGTTAGCTGCGGCGCTGGCTTGTTACGTTCACTAGGCCAGGAGCATTAGCTTGTTGCTACCAGTCGGCCTGAGTTGGCTGTTAGCTTATGCTACACCGTTGAACATTAGCCGTGAGGATAACAGGCCATAACACTCTGACTACGACGTCATCTTTGACAGAGGATGTTAGTCGGCCCTACACCGTGTTGCCCCGCCAGCGAGGACTTTCGTCAACATGGAGAGACCAGTGGTTGCAGTCCTCTCAGCCTGCGCTCATGGTGTAGGTAAGAGTCCTTCTGGATGCTTAATGCCTCTTCCTTCCTTCCCTTCTAAATGTTTTGTAATAACGATGTTTTTTTCCAAAACGTATGTTGCTTCACTACATTGGGGATACGACATGTGTTGTGTGTGAATTGTCTTGTCGCTGGTATAGTTCTCTCTACCTAGAAAATCGGCGTTGTTTTTTACGTGAGTAAAAATGAACTGGTTTGGTTGTGATGAGAACTTGTGTGTTCATGTAATGTTAGTTAACGTGGTTGAGCTCACAACTAGTTGGGTTAATAACCCTGCAAAGCTATGCTTAGTGACATATGATCGAGGGGTGAGTCCTTCTCTCAGTCTGTGATGACAATAAACAGGTAGCGTGTTCACATATTAACAGGGCAGTACCTGTTCAACCTAGTCGTATAAAGGGTAAGGTGGGGAGGGGTGATCCCCCCGGTTTCCCTGGGGCTTTCCCCCCTCCTCTCAAACATGTTTTGTTTACAATATATTGTGTCACTATGTTTGTGGGGATACGGTGTAATCCCTCAGCTTCTGCTGGGGTTGTGCTCCTGCTTGAGAAAACGATTTTTTCCTAGGGAAAAGATTGTTTTGGTCGCTATCATGTGGACTTAGCAAGGCCTGTGGCCAGTACGTAATCGAGGACTTGTGTCTTCTCTCGTTATGAAAAACGGCGTTCCTCTTACGGTAGTGAGAGTGTACTTTTGCCTTTTTTGTTGTGATGGAGGGTTGTGTGTGTCGTTAAGATCCACAACTGGGTTAGGTGTTGGCCTACAGAAGTCACATGTGTAAGCTCTGGTACCGGGGCTCTTAAAGGGGCCCTCTCTGGGTCTGTGTTTTTCTTGTAAAATTCAGATGGCAGGTTTTGCACATGAGTCTATGTGAAGCTGTTAAACGCTTCATGTAGCATGCTATGACTGGTGTCATGGCTCTACTTTGTCATTACATCGTATCAGGGGTGAGGGGTCATAAAGGGGTGAACTGGTAAACCTTCCTCCCCTTTTTCTGATTGGTCAGGGGTTAAAACCCCCTGTCCTTCGGGCTTCCTGTCACGTTGCTGGATCAGCGCGTTACAGGGTAGGGGGGGGGGGGGGGGGGAGTTTCCTGGTCCCACGCCATATTGGGCGGTGGACCACGGAAATTCCCCCGCCATAGAGTACGTCACTGGGCGCGTTTCTATTGGTAAGACTTCCGTGGGTTATTCAGGCTCCATGTTATGGACCTCTGTTACAGGGAGTTTTCAGAGCCTCCTCCTCAGGGAGTTCAGAGCCTCCTCCTCAGGGAGTTTCAGAGCCTCCTGTGTGTTCAGACCCTCCCTCCCAGTGAGCTTCCTCAGAGTTTCAGAGCCTCCTCCTCAGATTGTCAAGGTGAGTAGAACTTAAAAAGAAGTTCTGCTCTGTTGTATGTGTATTGAGCTTGGTGGGTGATGCAACGCAGTAGAGACGTTTGTTCTTCTGCTCTGCTCCCTACTGGTAGTGTGTGTATTGGGTCAGAGCCTCCTCCTCAGGGTGTTTCAGAGTCTTCTCCTCTGGGAGTTCAGAGCCTCCTCGGTGAGTTCAGAGTCTCCCTCTCAGTGAGGGAGCCTCCTCAGAGTTTCAGAGCCTCCTCCTCGGAGAGTCCTAATCCAATTGTTACATAGCTCAATGTTGCAATATGTCTTATCAATCTATTGCTCACGTGGGAAGTCTCTCTGGGGGTTCCCTGTCCTCTCCTTTATGGAGCAGGTTGACAGGGTATTGTTTAGGGAGTTCCCTGACTCCTCGCCGGTAATGGTCTGTTGAGTCATGGTTTTTTCCCCCGTCATAGGTTACGTCGCTCCCCGTCCCCTCTTTTATGGAGCATGGTTGACGGGGTGTTGTTTTCCCTCAGCCGCGTCGTATGGGACCCATGTCCGTATTTTTTTCTGTGAAAAAAGCGGCTTCTTGTCGTTCTCACAGGCGGCTTGGAGGAACGGTATCTGGTGTCTTGTTAGACTATCCATTGATGTGTTTTGGGTCTCGACGTGTACATAGTGCTGGCCCTGGGTGCTTCTGATAGGAATCACGCATGGGCTTGCGCGCCTTGGTTGCTCATCATTAAAACGGCGTTTTTATGGTGCAACTGGGATGGAGTTTGTCTCTTCCGAACGCCAGTGTTGTCTCGACGAATTCTCGCTCATATCTGGGGGATGTTAACGGAATAGATCAAAGCATAGGTAGATGGGTCTCACGCCCTTGGGGTGGGCCACCGAGCACGGTACGAAAGGGACCGTCTGGGTGGCGCCCTCTATAATGTTTTGGATCGACACGCGTACCTACCCCCCTCCTAGGGTTGGGGATGTCGGCATGATTAGGGCACGGGACTGGTTCTGGTCACGCCGGTCAAGGTCAGTTAACCCGTTGTCCGCCGGGGACGCAGATCTGCTGTTCTGGTATCCTGAGGGACTTGTGTTTTTTTCGGGGGGGAAAATGTCGGGTCGGCCCGGGTGTTGCAGGGTTTGACGTTATGGAGATGTTCGTGGTTGTGTTACTACGTATTACCCCTCACTGTTGTTTGGTCCATGTTGTGTTGTACCTTGCGCTGTGCTAAGGGGGCCTGGTCCTTCTCCATTCTTTTCGCCCCTCTCTTCTCCTGCTTAAGCAGGGCTGGGAGGGGGCTGTTGAGGTGATTCTTATGGAACTCCTCTGGCATCCCTGTGTACGTCCCGGTCCGAAAATTGTTTTCGTCGACCCGTAGGCCTGGAATAA
>NC_140166.1:543060-548060 GCF_963971535.1 Notolepis coatsorum | reverse complement strand
GTAGTCTACACCCTCCCCAGACCGACAGAGGAGACATGTGGTAGTCTACACCCTCACCGGACCGTCAGAGGAGACATGTGGTAGTCAACACCCTCCTCAGACCAACAGAGGAGACATGTGGTAGTCTACACCCTCCCCAGACCAACAGAGGAGACATGTGGTAGTCTACACCCTCCCCAGACCGACAGAGGAGACATGTCGTAGTCTACACCCTCCCCGGACCGACAGAGGAGACATGTGGTAGTCTACACCCTCCCCAGAACGTCAGAGGAGACATGTGGTAGTCAACACCCTCCCCAGACAGACAGAGGAGACATGTGGTAGTCTACACCCTCCCCAGTCCAACAGAGGAGACATGTGGTAGTCTACACCCTCCCCAGACCGACAGAGGAGACATGTGGTAGTCTACACCCTCCCCAGAACGTCAGAGGAGACATGTGGTAGTCTACACCCTCCCCAGACCAACAGAGACATGTGGTAGTCTACACCCTCCCCAGACCGACAGAGGAGACATGTGGTAGTCTACACCCTCCCCAGACCAACAGAGACATGTGGTAGTCTACACCCTCCCCAGACCGACAGAGGAGACATGTGGTAGTCTACACCCTCCCCAGACCGACAGAGGAGACATGTGGTAGTCTACACCCTCCCCGGACCGACAGTGCAACGACCAGGGGGAATTGGTACAGTATAACAACAAAATTGGGGATGGGAGAAAAAGGTAGCAAGGAAAGGAAACCTAACCTTTAACCTTAACCCTAGCCTCACTGGAGACATCACATCACACCGTAACCAAAAACAGAGATAGAAAAAAAAATATATTCGTATCATCAACGATTTTCAATGAGAGTTATAATGCATTTCAGTGAAACACGGGTACCTTGTGGCCACAACACAGGCTTAGTGACGCAGTACGCAGGGTTACAGTACAACGTGAACAGATTTTAACACAGTGACGGCACGTTCGGAAACAGAAGCAGAGGCAAAATAAAAACCAAAAAACAACTGTTAAAAAACAAGATTATCATATGAATAATAATTATTATTATTATTATAACAACCACACAGTGCAGTCGTCTCGGGAGAGGAATACAGTCATAATATGCAGTCACGACGACATCTGCTTACAAAAATAAACACGTTACTGTAACTGTCGGAAAAGAACAACAGCCACTAGTCAGGGTTTGTCTACAACCATTCACAACCAGTACCTGATGCACAGAGTAGCGGTATATTGCGATTCACAATATATATATATATATAATATTGCAATTGGTCGGTTTAAGCACTGTAGGCATTAGCTTCACAAAGACACAGGTGCGTACACGGGGTGCATCGTGAACGAGAGACACATGTGGGTGTGGCTGACCTCCATTTAGCACACGTGGTCCCCAAACCCCCCCTCCCCTTCCTCCCTCCCTTAACTTGGGAGTCTGGGCTATTTTCACCCCTCCTCCCTGGGAATTTTCACATTTTTTTTTTTTTTACATAATATGACACTACAGGTTCATACCTTCAAAATAAGCCATCAGTTGTAAAATGTTTGCCGATAGTTTTCAATCAATGTCCCATGAAACATGCTGGTAACATAAACCTGTCTCACTCGCGGTCGGCGTGGTCTAAAATGGTGGCGTGCCGTCTCTGTGAGCGCCCTTCTGTCACCACGGCCACGGAAATCACTGCAACGCAGTGTGTGTGCGGCCGGCTGCCGTCCACGTCGTTACAACACCTTCTCAGTGGAGTGCGCCGACCGCAAGAAGCGTGACACAGGTTTTTAGTGTTACTTAGAGAAAACATCCAAAACGATTGTGCCACAATGTTTTTTATTTTCACGTCACACAAAGCTCCAGTCGGTGGCGTCCCGTCTCGTAGGCATTCAGTTTGATCACATTTGGGACACGATGGACGGCTAAAGCCGACCCACAGGATACGTATTTTCATGCATATTCTTGGGTTTCTCTCCCATGATTCCTCATATTATATAGGAGGACACGCCTCCTGATATCCCAACCCCCCTCCCCCTCCCCCCCAGGGACAAGGGGTTGGGACCACTGGCTTAATATCTACTGCTGTTAAAACTCAACATCCTCTGTGGACGAACACTGAGGATTATACAGATTTACTCATAACACCCATGTGTTAAATACAGTACACTACAATACGTATAGAGTAATACTAGGTACATATCCACGGAAAATGGTTTCGGTTACACGGTTTGTCGTCGATGAACACGGGATTCGTACAATCAATATAGGGCTCATCAGTGGGGTCGATTGAGGAACACTTTGGTCATGAACTAGGGGTCTATTGATTGAGTGATTGTAATTGGAGACAACTCGTTCATGGGATTAACTTTTCCCAAATGCATAGGAAGCAAGTCAAACGGTTAACATTGGTACGTGAAAAGAAAAATGTAAAGAAACAAAAGTTTTAGCTCTCCGGGCATCTTTGAGATGCTCTGACTGTGCTTCATTACTAAGGGTAAACTCACTCTCCGCGATTCGTACCATGTTAGCAACCGTTACACCATCACACACACACTTAGAGGAAAATTCACTTTTCTCAGAATAGCGTGATCTTTAAACCAGTGGTAAGCGTACCCTTGAGCAAGGCACTTAAAGGTCCCATATTGCTGTCCTTTTCAACAAGGTATTTGAGGTCCCCTAAACATTCAGCATTCTAGCAGCCTCTATACCTCTCTGTTTCAGTCCTGTTCTCATTCTAGCAGCCTCTATATCTCTCTGTTTCAGTCCTGTTCTCATTCTAGCAGCCTCTATATCTCTCTGTTTCAGTCCTGTTCTCATTCTAGCAGCCTCTATACCTCTCTGTTTCAGCCCTGTTCTCATTCTAGCAGCCTCTATACCTCTCTGTTTCAGTCCTGTTGTCATTCTAGCAGCCTCTATACCTCTCTGTTTCAGTCCTGTTCTCATTCTAGTAGCCTCTATACCTCTCTGTTTCAGTCCTGTTCTCATTCTAGCAGCCTCTATACCTCTCTGTTTCAGCCCTGTTCTCATTCTAGCAGCCTCTATACCTCTCTGTTTCAGTCTTGTTCTCATTCTAGCAGCCTCTATACCTCTCTGTTTCAGTCTTGTTCTCATTCTAGCAGCCTCTATACCTCTCTGTTTCAGTCCTGTTGACATTCTAGCAGCCTCTATACCTCTCTGTTTCAGTCCTGTTCTCATTCTAGCAACCGCTATACCTCTCTGTTTCAGTCCTGTTCTCATTCTAGCAACCTCTATATCTCTCTGTTTCAGTCTTGTTCTCATTCTAGCAGCCTCTATACCTCTCTGTTTCAGTCCTGTTCTCATTCTAGCAACCGCTATACCTCTCTGTTTCAGTCCTGTTCTCATTCTAGCAGCCTATATACCTCTCTGTTTCAGTCCTGTTCTCATTCTAGCAGCCTCTATACCTCTCTGTTTCAGCCCTGTTCTCATTCTAGCAGCCTCTATACCTATCTGTTTCAGCCCTGTTCTCATTCTAGCAGCCTATATACCTCTCTGTTTCAGTCCTGTTGTCATTCTAGCAGCCTCTATACCTCTCTGTTTCAGTCCTGTTCTCATTCTATCAGCCTCTATACCTCTGTTTCAGTCCTGTTCTCATTCTAGCAGCCTCTATACCTCTCTGTTTCAGTCCTGTTCTCATTCTAGCAGCCTCTATACCTCTCTGTTTCAGGCCTGTTCTCATTCTAGCAGCCTCTATACCTCTCTGTTTCAGCCCTGTTCTCATTCTAGCAGCCTCTATACCTCTCTGTTTCAGTCCTGTTCTCAATCTAGCAGCCTCTATACCTCTGTTTCAGTCCTGTTCTCATTCTAGCAGCCTCTATACCTCTCTGTTTCAGTCCTGTTCTCAATCTAGCAGCCTCTATACCTCTGTTTCAGTCCTGTTCTCATTCTAGCAGCCTCTATACCTCTCTGTTTCAGTCCTGTTCTCATTCTAGCAGCCTCTATACCTCTCTGTTTCAGTCCTGTTCTCATTCTAGCAGCCTCTATACCTCTCTGTTTCAGTCCTGTTCTCATTCTAGCAGCCTCTATACCTCTCTGTTTCAGTCCTGTTCTCGGCGGGCTGTTTCTGTGTCTGTAACGAGCGAGCCGCCTTTTATCGTACAAATATGATAATTATCATACATCTAGCAATGCTTCTACAAGCCTGTACCGTCCAATGAAATTCAGATCAAACTGTCAAATTTCTTAGAAACATATAATTAGGTTCAACTTTAGGTAGAAAACAGAGAACGTTCACGAGCAAGCCACCATTTTGTACATGCACGTTTTTCACATGCACACAAGGACACACATGGCAAAATACCTTTTCCGTGTGACATCACGTAAATGCGCAAAAGATTAGTTTCAATACGGGCTGGGTGCAAACATCTGACTGCCTTTGTCTTACTTCACAGTTTGAGTGTTAGTAGTAGGCCCAGCACAAACCCAAACATACGTGCGCGCACAAGAACTTAAAAAGTGCATTTCTCACAATATGGGACCTTTAACCTCCGACCAATCCAGTGGAGCTGCTCCCTGCCCCCCCCCCCCCCCCCCCACCAGGTAATTACTGGAAACAAGCTGTTCTTCATCAGCTTGTCTGGTTAATTAAATAAGGAGGAATTTATTAACATTTCGGATGGAATGGCAACAGTGCTTCCAGAATGTATTTAGTGTGCGCCCGCACCATGGGCTGTGCTCACACAGGGAGGTGTAGTGGTTACTTCCTGGTCTATAGGGAGGTGTAGTGGTTACTTCCTGGTCTATAGGGAGGTGTAGTGGTTACTTCCTGGTCTATAGGGAGGTGTAGTGGTTTAGTGGTTACTTCCTGGTCTATAGGGAGGTGTGGTGGTTACTTCCTGGTCTATAGGGAGGTGTAGTGGTTACTTCCTGGTCTATAGGGAGGTGTAGTGGTTACTTCCTGGTCTATAGGGAGGTGTAGTGGTTACTTCCTGGTCTATAGGGAGGTGTAGTGGTTACTTCCTGGTCTATAGGGAGGTGTAGTGGTTACTTCCTGGT
>NC_140166.1:483072-542860 GCF_963971535.1 Notolepis coatsorum | reverse complement strand
GAGGGGAAGGGAGGTAGGGGGAAAGAGCGAGAAAGACAGAGATGGAGGGAGGGAGGGGGAGAGAGAGGGTGACAGAGAGAGAGAGACAGAGAGAGGGATGGAGGAAGGTAGGGAGAGAGAGAGCGCGAGAGAGAGAGACACAGCAGTGAGTCATAATGTAGGCGGTACACTGCACTTCCTCCTCACGACCTCATGACCTGTCAGTCGGTGGCATGTAGGCGGGAGGCGGGACTATAGGACTCACACAGAGTCACACAGCTGTTTTCAAGAAGGGTGCAGAAATTACTAGAATGCTGTTATCTGCCCTACTGTCACACACACACACACGCACAATACCCATAAATACATAAATATCCTTATCACAGATCTAACAGCAGCTAGACAGGGGCAGTCTGTGAGCATGTGTGTGTGTGTGTGATGTGTGTGACAGAGAGAGAGAAAGAGAAAGAGAGAGAGAAAGAAAGAAAGAAAGAAAGAAAGAAAGAAAGAAAGAAAGAAAGAAAGAAAGAAAAGAAAGAAAGAAAGAAAGAAAGAAAGAAAGAAAGAAAGAAAGAAAGAAAGAAAGAAAGAAAGAAAGAAAGAAAGAAAGAATGAAAGAAAGAAAGAAAGAAAGAAAGAAAGAAAGAAAGAAAGAAAGAAAGAAAGAAAGAAAGAAAGAAAGAATGAAAGAAAGAATGAAAGAGGGAGAAAGAGAGAGTGTGTGTGTGTGTGTGTGTGTGTGTGTGTGTGTGTGTGTGTGTGTGTGTGTGTGTGTGTGTGTGTGTGTGTGTGTGTGTGTGTGTGTGTGTGTGTGAGGTATGTAGACAGATGTCAGACATCTGTGGAGATCCCAGCACAAGCTATTCCAGGAATTAAGCTCAGACCCTCTATAATCATTTATCTATATATTTCTCTCTCTCTCTAAGGCCTATCTTGTCTCCTCTACTCTGTCTCCCTCTCAGCCTTCCTACTGTCTCAATAAAGAACCTTCTCTCCTGTGTCTCCTCTACTCTGTCTCCCTCTCAGCCTTCCTACTGTCTCAATAAAGAACCTTCTCTCCTGTGTCTCCTCTACTCTGTCTCCCTCTCAGCCTTCCTACTGTCTCAATAAAGAACCTTCTCTCCTGTGTCTCCCCTACTCTGTCTCCCTCTCAGCCTTCATACTGTCTCAATAAAGAACCTTCTCTCCTGTGTCTCCTCTACTCTGTCTCTCTCTCAGCCTTCCTACTGTCTCAATAAAGAACCTTCTCTCCTGTGTCTCCCCACTCTGTCTCCCTCTCAGCCTTCCTACTGTCTCAATAAAGAACCTTCTCTCCTGTGTCTCCTCTACTCTGTCTCCCTCTCAGCCTTCCTACTGTCTCAATAAAGAACCTTCTGTCCTGTGTCTCCTCTACTCTGTCTCCCTCTCAGCCTTCCTACTGTCTCAATAAAGAACCTTCTCTCCTGTGTCTCCTCTACTCTGTCTCCCTCTCAGCCTTCATACTGTCTCAATAAAGAACCTTCTCTCCTGTGTCTCCTCTACTCTGTCTCCCTCTCAGCCTTCCTACTGTCTCAATAAAGAACCTTCTCTCCTGTGTCTTCTCTACTCTGTCTCCCTCTCGACCTTCCTACTGTCTCAATAAAGAACCATCTCTCCTGTGTCTCCTCTACTCTGTCTCCCTCTCAGCCTTCCTACTGTCTCAATAAAGAACCTTCTCTCCTGTGTCTCCTCTACTCTGTCTCCCTCTCAGCCTTCCTACTGTCTCAATAAAGAACCTTCTCTCCTGTGTCTCCCCTACTCTGTCTCCCTCTCAGCCTTCCTACTGTCTCAATAAAGAACCTTCTCTCCTGTGTCTCCTCTACTCTGTCTCCCTCTCAGCCTTCCTACTGTCTCAATAAAGAACCTTCTCTCCTGTGTCTCCTCTACTCTGTCTCCCTCTCAGCCTTCCTACTGTCTCAATAAAGAACCTTCTCTCCTGTGTCTCCTCTACTCTGTCTCCCTCTCAGCCTTCCTACTGTCTCAATAAAGAACCTTCTCTCCTGTGTCTCCTCTACTCTGTCTCTTTCTCAGCCTTCCTACTGTCTCAATAAAGAACCTTCTCTCCTGTGTCTCCCCTACTCTGTCTCCTCTCAGCCTTCCTACTGTCTCAATAAAGAACCTTCTCTCCTGTGTCTCCTCTACTCTGTCTCTCTCTCAGCCTTCCTACTGTCTCAATAAAGTACCTTCTCTCCTGTGTCTCCTCTACTCTGTCTCCCTCTCAGCCTTCCTACTGTCTCAATAAAGAACCTTCTCTCCTGTGTCTCCTCTACTCTGACTCCTCTCAGCCTTCCTACTGTCTCAATAAAGAACCTTCTCTCCTGTGTCTCCTCTACTCTGTCTCCCTCTCAGCCTTCCTAATGTCTCAATAAAGAACCTTCTCTCCTGTGTCTCCTCTACTCTGTCTCTCTCAGCCTTCCTACTGTCTCAATAAAGAACCTTCTCTCCTGTGTCTCCTCTACTCTGTCTCTCTCTCAGCCTTCCTACTGTCTCAATAAAGTACCTTCTCTCCTGTGTCTCCTCTACTCTGTCTCCCTCTCAGCCTTCCTACTGTCTCAATAAAGAACCTTCTCTCCTGTGTCTCCTCTACTCTGTCTCCCTCTCAGCCTTCCTACTGTCTCAATAAAGAACCTTCTCTCCTGTGTCTCCTCTACTCTGTCTCCCTCTCAGCCTTCCTACTGTCTCAATAAAGAACCTTCTCTCCTGTGTCTCCCCTACTCTGTCTCCCTCTCAGCCTTCATACTGTCTCAATAAAGAACCTTCTCTCCTGTGTCTCCTCTACTCTGTCTCTCTCTCAGCCTTCCTACTGTCTCAATAAAGAACCTTCTCTCCTGTGTCTCCCCTACTCTGTCTCCCTCTCAGCCTTCCTACTGTCTCAATAAAGAACCTTCTCTCCTGTGTCTCCTCTACTCTGTCTCCCTCTCAGCCTTCCTACTGTCTCAATAAAGAACCTTCTCTCCTGTGTCTCCTCTACTCTGTCTCCCTCTCAGCCTTCCTACTGTCTCAATAAAGAACCTTCTCTCCTGTGTCTCCTCTACTCTGTCTCCCTCTCAGCCTTCATACTGTCTCAATAAAGAACCTTCTCTCCTGTGTCTCCTCTACTCTGTCTCCCTCTCAGCCTTCCTACTGTCTCAATAAAGAACCTTCTCTCCTGTGTCTTCTCTACTCTGTCTCCCTCTCGACCTTCCTACTGTCTCAATAAAGAACCATCTCTCCTGTGTCTCCTCTACTCTGTCTCCCTCTCAGCCTTCCTACTGTCTCAATAAAGAACCTTCTCTCCTGTGTCTCCTCTACTCTGTCTCCCTCTCAGCCTTCCTACTGTCTCAATAAAGAACCTTCTCTCCTGTGTCTCCCCTACTCTGTCTCCCTCTCAGCCTTCCTACTGTCTCAATAAAGAACCTTCTCTCCTGTGTCTCCTCTACTCTGTCTCCCTCTCAGCCTTCCTACTGTCTCAATAAAGAACCTTCTCTCCTGTGTCTCCTCTACTCTGTCTCCCTCTCAGCCTTCCTACTGTCTCAATAAAGAACCTTCTCTCCTGTGTCTCCTCTACTCTGTCTCCCTCTCAGCCTTCCTACTGTCTCAATAAAGAACCTTCTCTCCTGTGTCTCCTCTACTCTGTCTCTTTCTCAGCCTTCCTACTGTCTCAATAAAGAACCTTCTCTCCTGTGTCTCCCCTACTCTGTCTCCTCTCAGCCTTCCTACTGTCTCAATAAAGAACCTTCTCTCCTGTGTCTCCTCTACTCTGTCTCTCTCTCAGCCTTCCTACTGTCTCAATAAAGTACCTTCTCTCCTGTGTCTCCTCTACTCTGTCTCCCTCTCAGCCTTCCTACTGTCTCAATAAAGAACCTTCTCTCCTGTGTCTCCTCTACTCTGACTCCTCTCAGCCTTCCTACTGTCTCAATAAAGAACCTTCTCTCCTGTGTCTCCTCTACTCTGTCTCCCTCTCAGCCTTCCTAATGTCTCAATAAAGAACCTTCTCTCCTGTGTCTCCTCTACTCTGTCTCTCTCAGCCTTCCTACTGTCTCATTAAAGAACCTTCTCTCCTGTGTCTCCTCTACTCTGTCTCTCTCTCAGCCTTCCTACTGTCTCAATAAAGTACCTTCTCTCCTGTGTCTCCTCTACTCTGTCTCCCTCTCAGCCTTCCTACTGTCTCAATAAAGAACCTTCTCTCCTGTGTCTCCCCTACTCTGTCTCCCTCTCAGCCTTCCTACTGTCTCAATAAAGAACCTTCTCTCCTGTGTCTCCTCTACTCTGTCTCCCTCTCAGCCTTCCTACTGTCTCAATAAAGAACCTTCTCTCCTGTGTCTCCTCTACTCTGTCTCCCTCTCAGCCTTCATACTGTCTCAATAAAGAACCTTCTCTCCTGTGTCTCCTCTACTCTGTCTCTCTCTCAGCCTTCCTACTGTCTCAATAAAGAACCATCTCTCCTGTGTCTCCTCTACTCTGTCTCCCTCTCAGCTGTCCTACTGTCTCAATAAAGAACTTTCTCTCCTGTGTCTCCTCTACTCTGTCTCCCTCTCTGCCTTCCTACTGTCTCAATAAAGAACCTTCTCTCCTGTGTCTCCTCTACTCTGTCTCTTTCTCAGCCTTCCTACTGTCTCAATAAAGAACTTTCTCTCCTGTGTCTCCTCTACTCTGTCTCCCTCTCTGCCTTCCTACTGTCTCAATAAAGAACCTTCTCTCCTGTGTCTCCTCTACTCTGTCTCTTTCTCAGCCTTCCTACTGTCTCAATAAAGTACCTTCTCTCCTGTGTCTCCCCTACTCTGTCTCCTCTCAGCCTTCCTACTGTCTCAATAAAGAACCTTCTCTCCTGTGTCTCCTCTACTCTGTCTCTTTCTCAGCCTTCCTACTGTCTCAATAAAGAACCTTCTCTCCTGTGTCTCCCCTACTCTGTCTCCTCTCAGCCTTCCTAATGTCTCACTAACGAACCTTCTCTCCTGTGTCTCCTCTACTCTGTCTCTTTCTCAGCCTTCCTACTGTCTCAATAAAGAACCATCTCTCCTGTGTCTCCTCTACTCTGTCTCCCTCTCAGCCGTCCTACTGTCTCAATAAAGAACCTTCTCTCCTGTGTCTCCCCTACTCTGTCTCCCTCTCAGCCTTCCTACTGTCTCAATAAAGAACCTTCTCTCCTGTGTCTCCTCTACTCTGTCTCCCTCTCAGCCTTCCTACTGTCTCAATAAAGAACCTTCTCTCCTGTGTCTCCTCTACTCTGTCTCTCTCAGCCTTCCTACTGTCTCAATAAAGAACCTTCTCTCCTGTGTCTCCTCTACTCTGTCTCCCTCTCAGCCTTCCTACTGTCTCAATAAAGAACCTTCTCTCCTGTGTCTCCTCTACTCTGTCTCCCTCTCAGCCTTCCTACTGTCTCAATAAAGTACCTTCTCTCCTGTGTCTCCCCTACTCTGTCTCCTCTCAGCCTTCCTACTGTCTCAATAAATAACCTTCTCTCCTGTGTCTCCTCTACTCTGTCTCTCTCTCAGCCTTCCTATTGTCTCAATAAAGTACCTTCTCTCCTGTGTCTCCTCTACTCTGTCTCCCTCTCAGCCTTCCTACTGTCTCAATAAAGAACCTTCTCTCCTGTGTCTCCTCTACTCTGTCTCCCTCTCAGCCTTCCTACTGTCTCAATAAAGAACCTTCTCTCCTGTGTCTCCTCTACTCTGTCTCCCTCTCAGCCTTCCTACTGTCTCAATAAAGAACCTTCTCTCCTGTGTCTCCTCTACTCTGTCTCCCTCTCAGCCTTCATACTGTCTCAATAAAGAACCTTCTCTCCTGTGTCTCCTCTACTCTGTCTCCCTCTCAGCCTTCCTACTGTCTCAATAAAGAACCTTCTCTCCTGTGTCTCCTCTACTCTGTCTCCCTCTCAGCCTTCCTACTGTCTCAATAAAGAACCTTCTCTCCTGTGTCTCCTCTACTCTGTCTCCCTCTCAGCCTTCCTACTGTCTCAATAAAGAACCTTCTCTCCTGTGTCTCCCCTACTCTGTCTCCCTCTCAGCCTTCCTACTGTCTCAATAAAGAACCTTCTCTCCTGTGTCTCCTCTACTCTGTCTCCCTCTCAGCCTTCCTACTGTCTCAATAAAGAACCTTCTCTCCTGTGTCTCCTCTACTCTGTCTCCCTCTCAGCCTTCCTACTGTCTCAATAAAGAACATTCTCTCCTGTGTCTCCCTACTCTGTCTCCCTCTCAGCCTTCATACTGTCTCAATAAAGAACCTTCTCTCCTGTGTCTCCTCTACTCTGTCTCCCTCTCAGCCTTCCTACTGTCTCAATAAAGACCCTTCTCTCCTGTGTCTCCTCTACTCTGTCTCCCTCTCAGCCTTCCTACTGTCTCAATAAAGAACCTTCTCTCCTGTGTCTCCTCTACTCTGTCTCTCTCTCAGCCTTCCTACTGTCTCAATAAAGTACCTTCTCTCCTGTGTCTCCTCTACTCTGTCTCCCTCTCAGCCTTCCTACTGTCTCAATAAAGAACCTTCTCTCCTGTGTCTCCTCTACTCTGTCTCCTCTCAGCCTTCCTACTGTCTCAATAAAGAACCTTCTCTCCTGTGTCTCCTCTACTCTGTCTCCCTCTCAGCCTTCCTAATGTCTCAATAAAGAACCTTCTCTCCTGTGTCTCCTCTACTCTGTCTCTCTCAGCCTTCCTACTGTCTCAATAAAGAACCTTCTCTCCTGTGTCTCCTCTACTCTGTCTCTCTCTCAGCCTTCCTACTGTCTCAATAAAGTACCTTCTCTCCTGTGTCTCCTCTACTCTGTCTCCCTCTCAGCCTTCCTACTGTCTCAATAAAGAACCTTCTCTCCTGTGTCTCCCCTACTCTGTCTCCCTCTCAGCCTTCCTACTGTCTCAATAAAGAACCTTCTCTCCTGTGTCTCCTCTACTCTGTCTCCCTCTCAGCCTTCCTACTGTCTCAATAAAGAACCTTCTCTCCTGTGTCTCCTCTACTCTGTCTCTCTCTCAGCCTTCCTACTGTCTCAATAAAGAACCATCTCTCCTGTGTCTCCTCTACTCTGTCTCCCTCTCAGCTGTCCTACTGTCTCAATAAAGAACTTTCTCTCCTGTGTCTCCTCTACTCTGTCTCCCTCTCTGCCTTCCTACTGTCTCAATAAAGAACCTTCTCTCCTGTGTCTCCTCTACTCTGTCTCTTTCTCAGCCTTCCTACTGTCTCAATAAAGAACCTTCTCTCCTGTGTCTCCCCTACTCTGTCTCCTCTCAGCCTTCCTACTGTCTCAATAAAGAACCTTCTCTCCTGTGTCTCCTCTACTCTGTCTCTTTCTCAGCCTTCCTACTGTCTCAATAAAGAACCTTCTCTCCTGTGTCTCCCCTACTCTGTCTCCTCTCAGCCTTCCTAATGTCTCACTAACGAACCTTCTCTCCTGTGTCTCCTCTACTCTGTCTCTTTCTCAGCCTTCCTACTGTCTCAATAAAGAACCATCTCTCCTGTGTCTCCTCTACTCTGTCTCCCTCTCAGCCGTCCTACTGTCTCAATAAAGAACCTTCTTTCCTGTGTCTCCCCTACTCTGTCTCCCTCTCAGCCTTCCTACTGTCTCAATAAAGAACCTTCTCTCCTGTGTCTCCTCTACTCTGTCTCCCTCTCAGCCTTCCTACTGTCTCAATAAAGAACCTTCTCTCCTGTGTCTCCTCTACTCTGTCTCTCTCAGCCTTCCTACTGTCTCAATAAAGAACCTTCTCTCCTGTGTCTCCTCTACTCTGTCTCCCTCTCAGCCTTCCTACTGTCTCAATAAAGAACCTTCTCTCCTGTGTCTCCTCTACTCTGTCTCCCTCTCAGCCTTCCTACTGTCTCAATAAAGTACCTTCTCTCCTGTGTCTCCCCTACTCTGTCTCCTCTCAGCCTTCCTACTGTCTCAATAAATAACCTTCTCTCCTGTGTCTCCTCTACTCTGTCTCTCTCTCAGCCTTCCTATTGTCTCAATAAAGTACCTTCTCTCCTGTGTCTCCTCTACTCTGTCTCCCTCTCAGCCTTCCTACTGTCTCAATAAAGAACCTTCTCTCCTGTGTCTCCTCTACTCTGTCTCCCTCTCAGCCTTCCTACTGTCTCAATAAAGAACCTTCTCTCCTGTGTCTCCTCTACTCTGTCTCCCTCTCAGCCTTCCTAATGTCTCAATAAAGAACCTTCTCTCCTGTGTCTCCTCTACTCTGTCTCCCTCTCAGCCTTCCTACTGTCTCAATAAAGAACCTTCTCTCCTGTGTCTCCTCTACTCTGTCTCCCTCTCAGCCTTCCTACTGTCTCAATAAAGAACCGTCTCTCCTGTGTCTCCTCTACTCTGTCTCCCTCTCAGCCTTCATACTGTCTCAATAAAGAACATTCTTTCCTGTGTCTCCTCTACTCTGTCTCCCTCTCAGCCTTCCTACTGTCTCAATAAAGAACCTTCTCTCCTGTGTCTCCTCTACTCTGTCTCCCTCTCAGCCTTCCTACTGTCTCAATAAAGAACCTTCTCTCCTATGTCTCCTCTACTCTGTCTCCCTCTCAGCCTTCCTACTGTCTCAATAAAGAACCTTCTCTCCTGTGTCTCCCCTACTCTGTCTCCCTCTCAGCCTTCCTACTGTCTCAATAAAGAACCTTCTCTCCTGTGTCTCCTCTACTCTGTCTCCCTCTCAGCCTTCCTACTGTCTCAATAAAGAACCTTCTCTCCTGTGTCTCCTCTACTCTGTCTCCCTCTCAGCCTTCCTACTGTCTCAATAAAGAACATTCTCTCCTGTGTCTCCCTACTCTGTCTCCCTCTCAGCCTTCATACTGTCTCAATAAAGAACCTTCTCTCCTGTGTCTCCTCTACTCTGTCTCCCTCTCAGCCTTCCTACTGTCTCAATAAAGACCCTTCTCTCCTGTGTCTCCTCTACTCTGTCTCCCTCTCAGCCTTCCTACTGTCTCAATAAAGAACCTTCTCTCCTGTGTCTCCTCTACTCTGTCTCTTTCTCAGCCTTCCTACTGTCTCAATAAAGAACCTTCTCTCCTGTGTCTCCCCTACTCTGTCTCCTCTCAGCCTTCCTACTGTCTCAATAAAGAACCTTCTCTCCTGTGTCTCCTCTACTCTGTCTCTCTCTCAGCCTTCCTACTGTCTCAATAAAGTACCTTCTCTCCTGTGTCTCCTCTACTCTGTCTCCCTCTCAGCCTTCCTACTGTCTCAATAAAGAACCTTCTCTCCTGTGTCTCCTCTACTCTGTCTCCTCTCAGCCTTCCTACTGTCTCAATAAAGAACCTTCTCTCCTGTGTCTCCTCTACTCTGTCTCCCTCTCAGCCTTCCTAATGTCTCAATAAAGAACCTTCTCTCCTGTGTCTCCTCTACTCTGTCTCTCTCAGCCTTCCTACTGTCTCAATAAAGAACCTTCTCTCCTGTGTCTCCCCTACTCTGTCTCCTCTCAGCCTTCCTAATGTCTCACTAACGAACCTTCTCTCCTGTGTCTCCTCTACTCTGTCTCTTTCTCAGCCTTCCTACTGTCTCAATAAAGAACCATCTCTCCTGTGTCTCCTCTACTCTGTCTCCCTCTCAGCCTTCCTACTGTCTCAATAAAGAACCTTCTCTCCTGTGTCTCCTCTACTCTGTCTCCCTCTCAGCCTTCCTACTGTCTCAATAAAGAACCTTCTCTCCTGTGTCTCCTCTACTCTGTCTCTCTCAGCCTTCCTACTGTCTCAATAAAGAACCTTCTCTCCTGTGTCTCCTCTACTCTGTCTCTTTCTCAGCCTTCCTACTGTCTCAATAAAGAACCATCTCTCCTGTGTCTCCTCTACTCTGTCTCCCTCTCAGCCGTCCTACTGTCTCAATAAAGAACCTTCTCTCCTGTGTCTCCTCTACTCTGTCTCTTTCTCAGCCTTCCTACTGTCTCAATAAAGAACCTTCTCTCCTGTGTCTCCCCTACTCTGTCTCCTCTCAGCCTTCCTACTGTCTCAATAAAGAACCTTCTCTCCTGTGTCTCCTCTACTCTGTCTCCCTCTCAGCCTTCCTAATGTCTCAATAAAGAACCTTCTCTCCTGTGTCTCCTCTACTCTGTCTCCCTCTCAGCCTTCCTACTGTCTCAATAAAGAACCTTCTCTCCTGTGTCTCCTCTACTCTGTCTCCCTCTCAGCCTTCCTACTGTCTCAATAAAGAACCGTCTCTCCTGTGTCTCCTCTACTCTGTCTCCCTCTCAGCCTTCATACTGTCTCAATAAAGAACATTCTTTCCTGTGTCTCCTCTACTCTGTCTCCCTCTCAGCCTTCCTACTGTCTCAATAAAGAACCTTCTCTCCTGTGTCTCCTCTACTCTGTCTCCCTCTCAGCCTTCCTAATGTCTCAATAAAGAACCTTCTCTCCTGTGTCTCCTCTACTCTGTCTCTCTCAGCCTTCCTACTGTCTCAATAAAGAACCTTCTCTCCTGTGTCTCCCCTACTCTGTCTCCTCTCAGCCTTCCTAATGTCTCACTAACGAACCTTCTCTCCTGTGTCTCCTCTACTCTGTCTCTTTCTCAGCCTTCCTACTGTCTCAATAAAGAACCATCTCTCCTGTGTCTCCTCTACTCTGTCTCCCTCTCAGCCTTCCTACTGTCTCAATAAAGAACCTTCTCTCCTGTGTCTCCTCTACTCTGTCTCCCTCTCAGCCTTCCTACTGTCTCAATAAAGAACCTTCTCTCCTGTGTCTCCTCTACTCTGTCTCTCTCAGCCTTCCTACTGTCTCAATAAAGAACCTTCTCTCCTGTGTCTCCTCTACTCTGTCTCTTTCTCAGCCTTCCTACTGTCTCAATAAAGAACCATCTCTCCTGTGTCTCCTCTACTCTGTCTCCCTCTCAGCCGTCCTACTGTCTCAATAAAGAACCTTCTCTCCTGTGTCTCCTCTACTCTGTCTCTTTCTCAGCCTTCCTACTGTCTCAATAAAGAACCTTCTCTCCTGTGTCTCCCCTACTCTGTCTCCTCTCAGCCTTCCTACTGTCTCAATAAAGAACCTTCTCTCCTGTGTCTCCTCTACTCTGTCTCCCTCTCAGCCTTCCTACTGTCTCAATAAAGAACCTTCTCTCCTGTGTCTCCTCTACTCTGTCTCCCTCTCAGCCTTCCTAATGTCTCAATAAAGAACCTTCTCTCCTGTGTCTCCTCTACTCTGTCTCCCTCTCAGCCTTCCTACTGTCTCAATAAAGAACCTTCTCTCCTGTGTCTCCTCTACTCTGTCTCCCTCTCAGCCTTCCTACTGTCTCAATAAAGAACCGTCTCTCCTGTGTCTCCTCTACTCTGTCTCCCTCTCAGCCTTCATACTGTCTCAATAAAGAACATTCTTTCCTGTGTCTCCTCTACTCTGTCTCCCTCTCAGCCTTCCTACTGTCTCAATAAAGAACCTTCTCTCCTGTGTCTCCTCTACTCTGTCTCCCTCTCAGCCTTCCTACTGTCTCAATAAAGAACCTTCTCTCCTATGTCTCCTCTACTCTGTCTCCCTCTCAGCCTTCCTACTGTCTCAATAAAGAACCTTCTCTCCTGTGTCTCCCCTACTCTGTCTCCCTCTCAGCCTTCCTACTGTCTCAATAAAGAACCTTCTCTCCTGTGTCTCCTCTACTCTGTCTCCCTCTCAGCCTTCCTACTGTCTCAATAAAGAACCTTCTCTCCTGTGTCTCCTCTACTCTGTCTCCCTCTCAGCCTTCCTACTGTCTCAATAAAGAACATTCTCTCCTGTGTCTCCCTACTCTGTCTCCCTCTCAGCCTTCATACTGTCTCAATAAAGAACCTTCTCTCCTGTGTCTCCTCTACTCTGTCTCCCTCTCAGCCTTCCTACTGTCTCAATAAAGACCCCTCTCTCCTGTGTCTCCTCTACTCTGTCTCCCTCTCAGCCTTCCTACTGTCTCAATAAAGAACCTTCTCTCCTGTGTCTCCTCTACTCTGTCTCTTTCTCAGCCTTCCTACTGTCTCAATAAAGAACCTTCTCTCCTGTGTCTCCCCTACTCTGTCTCCTCTCAGCCTTCCTACTGTCTCAATAAAGAACCTTCTCTCCTGTGTCTCCTCTACTCTGTCTCTCTCTCAGCCTTCCTACTGTCTCAATAAAGTACCTTCTCTCCTGTGTCTCCTCTACTCTGTCTCCCTCTCAGCCTTCCTACTGTCTCAATAAAGAACCTTCTCTCCTGTGTCTCCTCTACTCTGTCTCCTCTCAGCCTTCCTACTGTCTCAATAAAGAACCTTCTCTCCTGTGTCTCCTCTACTCTGTCTCCCTCTCAGCCTTCCTAATGTCTCAATAAAGAACCTTCTCTCCTGTGTCTCCTCTACTCTGTCTCTCTCAGCCTTCCTACTGTCTCAATAAAGAACCTTCTCTCCTGTGTCTCCTCTACTCTGTCTCTCTCTCAGCCTTCCTACTGTCTCAATAAAGTACCTTCTCTCCTGTGTCTCCTCTACTCTGTCTCCCTCTCAGCCTTCCTACTGTCTCAATAAAGAACCTTCTCTCCCGTGTCTCCCCTACTCTGTCTCCCTCTCAGCCTTCCTACTGTCTCAATAAAGAACCTTCTCTCCTGTGTCTCCTCTACTCTGTCTCCCTCTCAGCCTTCCTACTGTCTCAATAAAGAACCTTCTCTCCTGTGTCTCCTCTACTCTGTCTCTCTCTCAGCCTTCCTACTGTCTCAATAAAGAACCATCTCTCCTGTGTCTCCTCTACTCTGTCTCCCTCTCAGCTGTCCTACTGTCTCAATAAAGAACTTTCTCTCCTGTGTCTCCTCTACTCTGTCTCCCTCTCTGCCTTCCTACTGTCTCAATAAAGAACCTTCTCTCCTGTGTCTCCTCTACTCTGTCTCTTTCTCAGCCTTCCTACTGTCTCAATAAAGAACCTTCTCTCTTGTGTCTCCCCTACTCTGTCTCCTCTCAGCCTTCCTACTGTCTCAATAAAGAACCTTCTCTCCTGTGTCTCCCCTACTCTGTCTCCTCTCAGCCTTCCTACTGTCTCAATAAAGAACCTTCTCTCCTGTGTCTCCTCTACTCTGTCTCTTTCTCAGCCTTCCTACTGTCTCAATAAAGAACCTTCTCTCCTGTGTCTCCCCTACTCTGTCTCCTCTCAGCCTTCCTAATGTCTCACTAACGAACCTTCTCTCCTGTGTCTCCTCTACTCTGTCTCTTTCTCAGCCTTCCTACTGTCTCAATAAAGAACCATCTCTCCTGTGTCTCCTCTACTCTGTTTCCCTCTCAGCCGTCCTACTGTCTCAATAAAGAACCTTCTCTCCTGTGTCTCCCCTACTCTGTCTCCCTCTCAGCCTTCCTACTGTCTCAATAAAGAACCTTCTCTCCTGTGTCTCCTCTACTCTGTCTCTTTCTCAGCCTTCCTACTGTCTCAATAAAGAACCTTCTCTCCTGTGTCTCCCCTACTCTGTCTCCTCTCAGCCTTCCTACTGTCTCAATAAAGAACCTTCTCTCCTGTGTCTCCTCTACTCTGTCTCCCTCTCAGCCTTCCTACTGTCTCAATAAAGAACCTTCTCTCCTGTGTCTCCTCTACTCTGTCTCCCTCTCAGCCTTCCTAATGTCTCAATAAAGAACCTTCTCTCCTGTGTCTCCTCTACTCTGTCTCCCTCTCAGCCTTCCTACTGTCTCAATAAAGAACCTTCTCTCCTGTGTCTCCTCTACTCTGTCTCCCTCTCAGCCTTCCTACTGTCTCAATAAAGAACCGTCTCTCCTGTGTCTCCTCTACTCTGTCTCCCTCTCAGCCTTCATACTGTCTCAATAAAGAACATTCTTTCCTGTGTCTCCTCTACTCTGTCTCCCTCTCAGCCTTCCTACTGTCTCAATAAAGAACCTTCTCTCCTGTGTCTCCTCTACTCTGTCTCCCTCTCAGCCTTCCTACTGTCTCAATAAAGAACCTTCTCTCCTATGTCTCCTCTACTCTGTCTCCCTCTCAGCCTTCCTACTGTCTCAATAAAGAACCTTCTCTCCTGTGTCTCCCCTACTCTGTCTCCCTCTCAGCCTTCCTACTGTCTCAATAAAGAACCTTCTCTCCTGTGTCTCCTCTACTCTGTCTCCCTCTCAGCCTTCCTACTGTCTCAATAAAGAACCTTCTCTCCTGTGTCTCCTCTACTCTGTCTCCCTCTCAGCCTTCCTACTGTCTCAATAAAGAACATTCTCTCCTGTGTCTCCCTACTCTGTCTCCCTCTCAGCCTTCATACTGTCTCAATAAAGAACCTTCTCTCCTGTGTCTCCTCTACTCTGTCTCCCTCTCAGCCTTCCTACTGTCTCAATAAAGACCCCTCTCTCCTGTGTCTCCTCTACTCTGTCTCCCTCTCAGCCTTCCTACTGTCTCAATAAAGAACCTTCTCTCCTGTGTCTCCTCTACTCTGTCTCTTTCTCAGCCTTCCTACTGTCTCAATAAAGAACCTTCTCTCCTGTGTCTCCCCTACTCTGTCTCCTCTCAGCCTTCCTACTGTCTCAATAAAGAACCTTCTCTCCTGTGTCTCCTCTACTCTGTCTCTCTCTCAGCCTTCCTACTGTCTCAATAAAGTACCTTCTCTCCTGTGTCTCCTCTACTCTGTCTCCCTCTCAGCCTTCCTACTGTCTCAATAAAGAACCTTCTCTCCTGTGTCTCCTCTACTCTGTCTCCTCTCAGCCTTCCTACTGTCTCAATAAAGAACCTTCTCTCCTGTGTCTCCTCTACTCTGTCTCCCTCTCAGCCTTCCTAATGTCTCAATAAAGAACCTTCTCTCCTGTGTCTCCTCTACTCTGTCTCTCTCAGCCTTCCTACTGTCTCAATAAAGAACCTTCTCTCCTGTGTCTCCTCTACTCTGTCTCTCTCTCAGCCTTCCTACTGTCTCAATAAAGTACCTTCTCTCCTGTGTCTCCTCTACTCTGTCTCCCTCTCAGCCTTCCTACTGTCTCAATAAAGAACCTTCTCTCCCGTGTCTCCCCTACTCTGTCTCCCTCTCAGCCTTCCTACTGTCTCAATAAAGAACCTTCTCTCCTGTGTCTCCTCTACTCTGTCTCCCTCTCAGCCTTCCTACTGTCTCAATAAAGAACCTTCTCTCCTGTGTCTCCTCTACTCTGTCTCTCTCTCAGCCTTCCTACTGTCTCAATAAAGAACCATCTCTCCTGTGTCTCCTCTACTCTGTCTCCCTCTCAGCTGTCCTACTGTCTCAATAAAGAACTTTCTCTCCTGTGTCTCCTCTACTCTGTCTCCCTCTCTGCCTTCCTACTGTCTCAATAAAGAACCTTCTCTCCTGTGTCTCCTCTACTCTGTCTCTTTCTCAGCCTTCCTACTGTCTCAATAAAGAACCTTCTCTCTTGTGTCTCCCCTACTCTGTCTCCTCTCAGCCTTCCTACTGTCTCAATAAAGAACCTTCTCTCCTGTGTCTCCCCTACTCTGTCTCCTCTCAGCCTTCCTACTGTCTCAATAAAGAACCTTCTCTCCTGTGTCTCCTCTACTCTGTCTCTTTCTCAGCCTTCCTACTGTCTCAATAAAGAACCTTCTCTCCTGTGTCTCCCCTACTCTGTCTCCTCTCAGCCTTCCTAATGTCTCACTAACGAACCTTCTCTCCTGTGTCTCCTCTACTCTGTCTCTTTCTCAGCCTTCCTACTGTCTCAATAAAGAACCATCTCTCCTGTGTCTCCTCTACTCTGTTTCCCTCTCAGCCGTCCTACTGTCTCAATAAAGAACCTTCTCTCCTGTGTCTCCCCTACTCTGTCTCCCTCTCAGCCTTCCTACTGTCTCAATAAAGAACCTTCTCTCCTGTGTCTCCTCTACTCTGTCTCCCTCTCAGCCTTCCTACTGTCTCAATAAAGAACCTTCTCTCCTGTGTCTCCTCTACTCTGTCTCTCTCAGCCTTCCTACTGTCTCAATAAAGAACCTTCTCTCCTGTGTCTCCTCTACTCTGTCTCCCTCTCAGCCTTCCTACTGTCTCAATAAAGAACCTTCTCTGCTGTGTCTCCTCTACTCTGTCTCCCTCTCAGCCTTCCTACTGTCTCAATAAAGTACCTTCTCTCCTGTGTCTCCCCTACTTTGTCTCTTTCTCAGCCTTCCTACTGTCTCAATAAAGAACCTTCTCTCCTGTGTCTCCTCTACTCTGTCTCTTTCTCAGCCTTCCTACTGTCTCAATAAAGAACCTTCTCTCCTGTGTCTCCCCTACTCTGTCTCCTCTCAGCCTTCCTACTGTCTCAATAAAGAACCTTCTCTCCTGTGTCTCCTCTACTCTGTCTCTCTCTCAGCCTTCCTACTGTCTCAATAAAGTACCTTCTCTCCTGTGTCTCCTCTACTCTGTCTCCCTCTCAGCCTTCCTACTGTCTCAATTAAAGAACCTTCTCTCCTGTGTCTCCTCTACTCTGTCTCCCTCTCAGCCTTCCTACTGTCTCAATAAAGTACCTTCTCTCCTGTGTCTCCTCTACTCTGTCTCCCTCTCAGCCTTCCTACTGTCTCACTAACGAACCTTCTCTCCTGTGTCTCCTCTACTCTGTCTCCCTCTCAGCCTTCCTACTGTCTCAATAAAGAACCTTCTCTCCTGTGTCTCCTCTACTCTGTCTCCATCTCAGCCTTCCTACTGTCTCAATAAAGAACCTTCTCTCCTGTGTCTCCTCTACTCTGTCTCTCTCTCAGCCTTCCTACTGTCTCAATAAAGTACCTTCTCTCCTGTGTCTCCTCTACTCTGTCTCCCTCTCAGCCTTCCTACTGTCTCACTAACGAACCTTCTCTCCTGTGTCTCCTCTACTCTGTCTCTTTCTCAGCCTTCCTACTGTCTCAATAAAGAACCTTCTCTCCTGTGTCTCCCTCTCAGCCTTCCTACTGTCTCAATAAAGAACCTTCTCTCCTGTGTCTCCCCTACTCTGTCTCCCTCTCAGCCTTCCTACTGTCTCAATAAAGAACCTTCTCTCCTGTGTCTCCTCTACTCTGTCTCCCTCTCAGCCTTCCTACTGTCTTTATGAAGAACCTTCTCTCCTGTGTCTCCTCTACTCTGTCTCTCTCAGCCTTCCTACTGTCTCAATAAAGAACCTTCTCTCCTGTGTCTCCTCTACTCTGTCTCCCTCTCAGCCTTCCTACTGTCTCAGTAAAGAACCTTCTCTCCTGTGTCTCCTCTACTCTGTCTCTCTCAGCCTTCCTACTGTCTCAATAAAGAACCTTCTCTCCTGTGTCTCCTCTACTCTGTCTCCCTCTCAGCCTTCCTACTGTCTCAATAAAGTACCTTCTCTCCTGTGTCTCCCCTACTTTGTCTCTTTCTCAGCCTTCCTACTGTCTCAATAAAGAACCTTCTCTCCTGTGTCTCCTCTACTCTGTCTCTTTCTCAGCCTTCCTACTGTCTCAATAAAGAACCTTCTCTCCTGTGTCTCCCCTACTCTGTCTCCTCTCAGCCTTCCTACTGTCTCAATAAAGAACCTTCTCTCCTGTGTCTCCTCTACTCTGTCTCTCTCTCAGCCTTCCTACTGTCTCAATAAAGTACCTTCTCTCCTGTGTCTCCTCTACTCTGTCTCCCTCTCAGCCTTCCTACTGTCTCAATAAAGAACCTTCTCTCCTGTGTCTCCTCTACTCTGTCTCCCTCTCAGCCTTCCTACTGTCTCAATAAAGTACCTTCTCTCCTGTGTCTCCTCTACTCTGTCTCCCTCTCAGCCTTCCTACTGTCTCACTAACGAACCTTCTCTCCTGTGTCTCCTCTACCCTGTCTCCCTCTCAGCCTTCCTACTGTCTCAATAAAGAACCTTCTCTCCTGTGTCTCCTCTACTCTGTCTCCCTCTCAGCCTTCCTACTGTCTCAATAAAGAACCTTCTCTCCTGTGTCTCCTCTACTCTGTCTCTCTCTCAGCCTTCCTACTGTCTCAATAAAGTACCTTCTCTCCTGTGTCTCCTCTACTCTGTCTCCCTCTCAGCCTTCCTACTGTCTCACTAACGAACCTTCTCTCCTGTGTCTCCTCTACTCTGTCTCTTTCTCAGCCTTCCTACTGTCTCAATAAAGAACCTTCTCTCCTGTGTCTCCCTCTCAGCCTTCCTACTGTCTCAATAAAGAACCTTCTCTCCTGTGTCTCCCCTACTCTGTCTCCCTCTCAGCCTTCCTACTGTCTCAATAAAGAACCTTCTCTCCTGTGTCTCCTCTACTCTGTCTCCCTCTCAGCCTTCCTACTGTCTTTATGAAGAACCTTCTCTCCTGTGTCTCCTCTACTCTGTCTCTCTCAGCCTTCCTACTGTCTCAATAAAGAACCTTCTCTCCTGTGTCTCCTCTACTCTGTCTCCCTCTCAGCCTTCCTACTGTCTCAGTAAAGAACCTTCTCTCCTGTGTCTCCTCTACTCTGTCTCTCTCAGCCTTCCTACTGTCTCAATAAAGAACCTTCTCTCCTGTGTCTCCTCTACTCTGTCTCCCTCTCAGCCTTCCTACTGTCTCAGTAAAGAACCTTCTCTCCTGTGTCTCCTCTACTCTGTCTCCCTCTCAGCCTTCCTACTGTCTCAATAAAGAACCTTCTCTCCTGTGTCTCCTCTACTCTGTCTCCCTCTCAGCCTTCCTACTGTCTCAATAAAGAACCTTCTCTCCTGTGTCTCCTCTACTCTGTCTCCCTCTCAGCCTTCCTACTGTCTCAATAAAGAACCTTCTCTCCTGTGTCTCCTCTACTCTGTCTCCCTCTCAGCCTTCCTACTGTCTCAATAAAGAACCTTCTCTCCTGTGTCTCCTCTACTCTGTCTCCCTCTCAGCCTTCCTACTGTCTCAATAAAGACCCTTCTCTCCTGTGTCTCCTCTACTCTGTCTCCCTCTCAGCCTTCCTACTGTCTCAATAAAGAACATTCTCTCATGTGTCTCCTCTACTCTGTCTCCCTCTCAGCCTTCCTACTGTCTCAATAAAGAACCTTCTCTCCTGTGTCTCCTCTACTCTGTCTCTTTCTCAGCCTTCCTACTGTCTCAATAAAGAACCTTCTCTCCTGTGTCTCCCCTACTCTGTCTCCTCTCAGCCTTCCTACTGTCTCAATAAAGAACCTTCTCTCCTGTGTCTCCTCTACTCTGTCTCTCTCTCAGCCTTCCTACTGTCTCAATAAAGAACCTTCTCTCCTGTGTCTCCTCTACTCTGTCTCCTCTCAGCCTTCCTACTGTCTCAATAAAGAACCTTCTCTCCTGTGTCTCCTCTACTCTGTCTCCCTCTCAGCCTTCCTAATGTCTCAATAAAGAACCTTCTCTCCTGTGTCTCCTCTACTCTGTCTCTCTCAGCCTTCCTACTGTCTCAATAAAGAACCTTCTCTCCTGTGTCTCCTCTACTCTGTCTCTCTCTCAGCCTTCCTACTGTCTCAATAAAGTACCTTCTCTCCTGTGTCTCCTCTACTCTGTCTCCCTCTCAGCCTTCCTACTGTCTCAATAAAGAACCTTCTCTCCTGTGTCTCCCCTACTCTCTCTCCCTCTCAGCCTTCCTACTGTCTCAATAAAGAACCTTCTCTCCTGTGTCTCCTCTACTCTGTCTCCCTCTCAGCCTTCCTACTGTCTCAATAAAGAACCTTCTCTCCTGTGTCTCCTCTACTCTGTCTCTCTCTCAGCCTTCCTACTGTCTCAATAAAGAACCATCTCTCCTGTGTCTCCTCTACTCTGTCTCCCTCTCAGCTGTCCTACTGTCTCAATAAAGAACTTTCTCTCCTGTGTCTCCTCTACTCTGTCTCCCTCTCTGCCTTCCTACTGTCTCAATAAAGAACCTTCTCTCCTGTGTCTCCTCTACTCTGTCTCTTTCTCAGCCTTCCTACTGTCTCAATAAAGAACCTTCTCTCCTGTGTCTCCCCTACTCTGTCTCCTCTCAGCCTTCCTACTGTCTCAATAAAGAACCTTCTCTCCTGTGTCTCCCCTACTCTGTCTCCTCTCAGCCTTCCTACTGTCTCAATAAAGAACCTTCTCTCCTGTGTCTCCTCTACTCTGTCTCTTTCTCAGCCTTCCTACTGTCTCAATAAAGAACCTTCTCTCCTGTGTCTCCCCTACTCTGTCTCCTCTCAGCCTTCCTAATGTCTCACTAACGTACCTTCTCTCCTGTGTCTCCTCTACTCTGTCTCTTTCTCAGCCTTCCTACTGTCTCAATAAAGAACCATCTCTCCTGTGTCTCCTCTACTCTGTCTCCCTCTCAGCCGTCCTACTGTCTCAATAAAGAACCTTCTCTCCTGTGTCTCCCCTACTCTGTCTCCCTCTCAGCCTTCCTACTGTCTCAATAAAGAACCTTCTCTCCTGTGTCTCCTCTACTCTGTCTCCCTCTCAGCCTTCCTACTGTCTCAATAAAGAACCTTCTCTCCTGTGTCTCCTCTACTCTGTCTCTCTCAGCCTTCCTACTGTCTCAATAAAGAACCTTCTCTCCTGTGTCTCCTCTACTCTGTCTCCCTCTCAGCCTTCCTACTGTCTCAATAAAGAACCTTCTCTCCTGTGTCTCCTCTACTCTGTCTCCCTCTCAGCCTTCCTACTGTCTCAATAAAGTACCTTCTCTCCTGTGTCTCCCCTACTCTCTCTCCCTCTCAGCCTTCCTACTGTCTCAATAAAGAACCTTCTCTCCTGTGTCTCCTCTACTCTGTCTCCCTCTCAGCCTTCCTACTGTCTCAATAAAGAACCTTCTCTCCTGTGTCTCCTCTACTCTGTCTCTCTCTCAGCCTTCCTACTGTCTCAATAAAGAACCATCTCTCCTGTGTCTCCTCTACTCTGTCTCCCTCTCAGCTGTCCTACTGTCTCAATAAAGAACTTTCTCTCCTGTGTCTCCTCTACTCTGTCTCCCTCTCTGCCTTCCTACTGTCTCAATAAAGAACCTTCTCTCCTGTGTCTCCTCTACTCTGTCTCTTTCTCAGCCTTCCTACTGTCTCAATAAAGAACCTTCTCTCCTGTGTCTCCCCTACTCTGTCTCCTCTCAGCCTTCCTACTGTCTCAATAAAGAACCTTCTCTCCTGTGTCTCCCCTACTCTGTCTCCTCTCAGCCTTCCTACTGTCTCAATAAAGAACCTTCTCTCCTGTGTCTCCTCTACTCTGTCTCTTTCTCAGCCTTCCTACTGTCTCAATAAAGAACCTTCTCTCCTGTGTCTCCCCTACTCTGTCTCCTCTCAGCCTTCCTAATGTCTCACTAACGTACCTTCTCTCCTGTGTCTCCTCTACTCTGTCTCTTTCTCAGCCTTCCTACTGTCTCAATAAAGAACCATCTCTCCTGTGTCTCCTCTACTCTGTCTCCCTCTCAGCCGTCCTACTGTCTCAATAAAGAACCTTCTCTCCTGTGTCTCCCCTACTCTGTCTCCCTCTCAGCCTTCCTACTGTCTCAATAAAGAACCTTCTCTCCTGTGTCTCCTCTACTCTGTCTCCCTCTCAGCCTTCCTACTGTCTCAATAAAGAACCTTCTCTCCTGTGTCTCCTCTACTCTGTCTCTCTCAGCCTTCCTACTGTCTCAATAAAGAACCTTCTCTCCTGTGTCTCCTCTACTCTGTCTCCCTCTCAGCCTTCCTACTGTCTCAATAAAGAACCTTCTCTCCTGTGTCTCCTCTACTCTGTCTCCCTCTCAGCCTTCCTACTGTCTCAATAAAGTACCTTCTCTCCTGTGTCTCCCCTACTCTGTCTCCTCTCGGCCTTCCTACTGTCTCAATAAAGAACCTTCTCTCCTGTGTCTCCTCTACTCTGTCTCTCTCTCAGCCTTCCTACTGTCTCAATAAAGTACCTTCTCTCCTGTGTCTCCTCTACTCTGTCTCCCTCTCAGCCTTCCTACTGTCTCAATAAAGAACCTTCTCTCCTGTGTCTCCTCTACTCTGTCTCCCTCTCAGCCTTCCTACTGTCTCAATAAAGAACCTTCTCTCCTGTGTCTCCTCTACTCTGTCTCTCTCTCAGCCTTCCTACTGTCTCAATAAAGTACCTTCTCTCCTGTGTCTCCTCTACTCTGTCTCCCTCTCAGCCTTCCTACTGTCTCAATAAAGAACCTTCTCTCCTGTGTCTCCTCTACTCTGTCTCCCTCTCAGCCTTCCTACTGTCTCAATAAAGAACCTTCTCTCCTGTGTCTCCTCTACTCTGTCTCCCTCTCAGCCTTCATACTGTCTCAATAAAGAACCTTCTCTCCTGTGTCTCCTCTACTCTGTCTCCCTCTCAGCCTTCCTACTGTCTCAATAAAGAACCTTCTCTCCTGTGTCTCCTCTACTCTGTCTCCCTCTCAGCCTTCCTACTGTCTCAATAAAGAACCTTCTCTCCTGTGTCTCCCCTACTCTGTCTCCCTCTCAGCCTTCCTACTGTCTCAATAAAGAACCTTCTCTCCTGTGTCTCCTCTACTCTGTCTCCCTCTCAGCCTTCCTACTGTCTCAATAAAGAACCTTCTCTCCTGTGTCTCCTCTACTCTGTCTCCCTCTCAGCCTTCCTACTGTCTCAATAAAGAACATTCTCTCCTGTGTCTCCCTACTCTGTCTCCCTCTCAGCCTTCATACTGTCTCAATAAAGAACCTTCTCTCCTGTGTCTCCTCTACTCTGTCTCCCTCTCAGCCTTCCTACTGTCTCAATAAAGACCCTTCTCTCCTGTGTCTCCTCTACTCTGTCTCCCTCTCAGCCTTCCTACTGTCTCAATAAAGAACCTTCTCTCCTGTGTCTCCTCTACTCTGTCTCTTTCTCAGCCTTCCTACTGTCTCAATAAAGAACCTTTTCTCTTGTGTCTCCCCTACTCTGTCTCCTCTCAGCCTTCCTACTGTCTCAATAAAGAACCTTCTCTCCTGTGTCTCCTCTACTCTGTCTCTCTCTCAGCCTTCCTACTGTCTCAATAAAGTACCTTCTCTCCTGTGTCTCCTCTACTCTGTCTCCCTCTCAGCCTTCCTACTGTCTCAATAAAGAACCTTCTCTCCTGTGTCTCCTCTACTCTGTCTCCTCTCAGCCTTCCTACTGTCTCAATAAAGAACCTTCTCTCCTGTGTCTCCTCTACTCTGTCTCCCTCTCAGCCTTCCTAATGTCTCAATAAAGAACCTTCTCTCCTGTGTCTCCTCTACTCTGTCTCTCTCAGCCTTCCTACTGTCTCAATAAAGAACCTTCTCTCCTGTGTCTCCTCTACTCTGTCTCTCTCTCAGCCTTCCTACTGTCTCAATAAAGTACCTTCTCTCCTGTGTCTCCTCTACTCTGTCTCCCTCTCAGCCTTCCTACTGTCTCAATAAAGAACCTTCTCTCCTGTGTCTCCCCTACTCTGTCTCCCTCTCAGCCTTCCTACTGTCTCAATAAAGAACCTTCTCTCCTGTGTCTCCTCTACTCTGTCTCCCTCTCAGCCTTCCTACTGTCTCAATAAAGAACCTTCTCTCCTGTGTCTCCCCTACTCTGTCTCCTCTCAGCCTTCCTAATGTCTCACTAACGAACCTTCTCTTCTGTGTCTCCTCTACTCTGTCTCTTTCTCAGCCTTCCTACTGTCTCAATAAAGAACCATCTCTCCTGTGTCTCCTCTACTCTGTCTCCCTCTCAGCCGTCCTACTGTCTCAATAAAGAACCTTCTCTCCTGTGTCTCCCCTACTCTGTCTCCCTCTCAGCCTTCCTACTGTCTCAATAAAGAACCTTCTCTCCTGTGTCTCCTCTACTCTGTCTCCCTCTCAGCCTTCCTACTGTCTCAATAAAGAACCTTCTCTCCTGTGTCTCCTCTACTCTGTCTCTCTCAGCCTTCCTACTGTCTCAATAAAGAACCTTCTCTCCTGTGTCTCCTCTACTCTGTCTCCCTCTCAGCCTTCCTACTGTCTCAATAAAGAACCTTCTCTCCTGTGTCTCCTCTACTCTGTCTCCCTCTCAGCCTTCCTACTGTCTCAATAAAGTACCTTCTCTCCTGTGTCTCCCCTACTTTGTCTCTTTCTCAGCCTTCCTACTGTCTCAATAAAGAACCTTCTCTCCTGTGTCTCCTCTACTCTGTCTCTTTCTCAGCCTTCCTACTGTCTCAATAAAGAACCTTCTCTCCTGTGTCTCCCCTACTCTGTCTCCTCTCAGCCTTCCTACTGTCTCAATAAAGAACCTTCTCTCCTGTGTCTCCTCTACTCTGTCTCTCTCTCAGCCTTCCTACTGTCTCAATAAAGTACCTTCTCTCCTGTGTCTCCTCTACTCTGTCTCCCTCTCAGCCTTCCTACTGTCTCAATTAAAGAACCTTCTCTCCTGTGTCTCCTCTACTCTGTCTCCCTCTCAGCCTTCCTACTGTCTCAATAAAGTACCTTCTCTCCTGTGTCTCCTCTACTCTGTCTCCCTCTCAGCCTTCCTACTGTCTCACTAACGAACCTTCTCTCCTGTGTCTCCTCTACTCTGTCTCCCTCTCAGCCTTCCTACTGTCTCAATAAAGAACCTTCTCTCCTGTGTCTCCTCTACTCTGTCTCCCTCTCAGCCTTCCTACTGTCTCAATAAAGAACCTTCTCTCCTGTGTCTCCTCTACTCTGTCTCTCTCTCAGCCTTCCTACTGTCTCAATAAAGTACCTTCTCTCCTGTGTCTCCTCTACTCTGTCTCCCTCTCAGCCTTCCTACTGTCTCACTAACGAACCTTCTCTCCTGTGTCTCCTCTACTCTGTCTCTTTCTCAGCCTTCCTACTGTCTCAATAAAGAACCTTCTCTCCTGTGTCTCCCTCTCAGCCTTCCTACTGTCTCAATAAAGAACCTTCTCTCCTGTGTCTCCCCTACTCTGTCTCCCTCTCAGCCTTCCTACTGTCTCAATAAAGAACATTCTCTCCTGTGTCTCCTCTACTCTGTCTCCCTCTCAGCCTTCCTACTGTCTTTATGAAGAACCTTCTCTCCTGTGTCTCCTCTACTCTGTCTCTCTCAGCCTTCCTACTGTCTCAATAAAGAACCTTCTCTCCTGTGTCTCCTCTACTCTGTCTCCCTCTCAGCCTTCCTACTGTCTCAGTAAAGAACCTTCTCTCCTGTGTCTCCTCTACTCTGTCTCTCTCAGCCTTCCTACTGTCTCAATAAAGAACCTTCTCTCCTGTGTCTCCTCTACTCTGTCTCCCTCTCAGCCTTCCTACTGTCTCAATAAAGTACCTTCTCTCCTGTGTCTCCCCTACTTTGTCTCTTTCTCAGCCTTCCTACTGTCTCAATAAAGAACCTTCTCTCCTGTGTCTCCTCTACTCTGTCTCTTTCTCAGCCTTCCTACTGTCTCAATAAAGAACCTTCTCTCCTGTGTCTCCCCTACTCTGTCTCCTCTCAGCCTTCCTACTGTCTCAATAAAGAACCTTCTCTCCTGTGTCTCCTCTACTCTGTCTCTCTCTCAGCCTTCCTACTGTCTCAATAAAGTACCTTCTCTCCTGTGTCTCCTCTACTCTGTCTCCCTCTCAGCCTTCCTACTGTCTCAATAAAGAACCTTCTCTCCTGTGTCTCCTCTACTCTGTCTCCCTCTCAGCCTTCCTACTGTCTCAATAAAGTACCTTCTCTCCTGTGTCTCCTCTACTCTGTCTCCCTCTCAGCCTTCCTACTGTCTCACTAACGAACCTTCTCTCCTGTGTCTCCTCTACTCTGTCTCCCTCTCAGCCTTCCTACTGTCTCAATAAAGAACCTTCTCTCCTGTGTCTCCTCTACTCTGTCTCCCTCTCAGCCTTCCTACTGTCTCAATAAAGAACCTTCTCTCCTGTGTCTCCTCTACTCTGTCTCCCTCTCAGCCTTCCTACTGTCTCAATAAAGAACCTTCTCTCCTGTGTCTCCTCTACTCTGTCTCCCTCTCAGCCTTCCTACTGTCTCAATAAAGAACCTTCTCTCCTGTGTCTCCTCTACTCTGTCTCTCTCAGCCTTCCTACTGTCTCAATAAAGAACCTTCTCTCCTGTGTCTCCTCTACTCTGTCTCCCTCTCAGCCTTCCTACTGTCTCAATAAAGAACCTTCTCTCCTGTGTCTCCTCTACTCTGTCTCCCTCTCAGCCTTCCTACTGTCTCAATAAAGTACCTTCTCTCCTGTGTCTCCCCTACTCTGTCTCCTCTCGGCCTTCCTACTGTCTCAATAAAGAACCTTCTCTCCTGTGTCTCCTCTACTCTGTCTCTCTCTCAGCCTTCCTACTGTCTCAATAAAGTACCTTCTCTCCTGTGTCTCCTCTACTCTGTCTCCCTCTCAGCCTTCCTACTGTCTCAATAAAGAACCTTCTCTCCTGTGTCTCCTCTACTCTGTCTCCCTCTCAGCCTTCCTACTGTCTCAATAAAGAACCTTCTCTCCTGTGTCTCCTCTACTCTGTCTCCCTCTCAGCCTTCCTAATGTCTCAATAAAGAACCTTCTCTCCTGTGTCTCCTCTACTCTGTCTCCCTCTCAGCCTTCCTACTGTCTCAATAAAGAACCTTCTCTCCTGTGTCTCCTCTACTCTGTCTCCCTCTCAGCCTTCCTACTGTCTCAATAAAGAACCTTCTCTCCTGTGTCTCCTCTACTCTGTCTCTCTCTCAGCCTTCATACTGTCTCAATAAAGAACCTTCTCTCCTGTGTCTCCTCTACTCTGTCTCCCTCTCAGCCTTCCTACTGTCTCAATAAAGAACCTTCTCTCCTGTGTCTCCTCTACTCTGTCTCCCTCTCAGCCTTCCTACTGTCTCAATAAAGAACCTTCTCTCCTGTGTCTCCTCTACTCTGTCTCCCTCTCAGCCTTCCTACTGTCTCAATAAAGAACCTTCTCTCCTGTGTCTCCCCTACTCTGTCTCCCTCTCAGCCTTCCTACTGTCTCAATAAAGAACCTTCTCTCCTGTGTCTCCTCTACTCTGTCTCCCTCTCAGCCTTCCTACTGTCTCAATAAAGAACCTTCTCTCCTGTGTCTCCTCTACTCTGTCTCCCTCTCAGCCTTCCTACTGTCTCAATAAAGAACATTCTCTCCTGTGTCTCCCTACTCTGTCTCCCTCTCAGCCTTCATACTGTCTCAATAAAGAACCTTCTCTCCTGTGTCTCCTCTACTCTGTCTCCCTCTCAGCCTTCCTACTGTCTCAATAAAGACCCTTCTCTCCTGTGTCTCCTCTACTCTGTCTCCCTCTCAGCCTTCCTACTGTCTCAATAAAGAACCTTCTCTCCTGTGTCTCCTCTACTCTGTCTCTTTCTCAGCCTTCCTACTGTCTCAATAAAGAACCTTCTCTCTTGTGTCTCCCCTACTCTGTCTCCTCTCAGCCTTCCTACTGTCTCAATAAAGAACCTTCTCTCCTGTGTCTCCTCTACTCTGTCTCTCTCTCAGCCTTCCTACTGTCTCAATAAAGTACCTTCTCTCCTGTGTCTCCTCTACTCTGTCTCCCTCTCAGCCTTCCTACTGTCTCAATAAAGAACCTTCTCTCCTGTGTCTCCTCTACTCTGTCTCCTCTCAGCCTTCCTACTGTCTCAATAAAGAACCTTCTCTCCTGTGTCTCCTCTACTCTGTCTCCCTCTCAGCCTTCCTAATGTCTCAATAAAGAACCTTCTCTCCTGTGTCTCCTCTACTCTGTCTCTCTCAGCCTTCCTACTGTCTCAATAAAGAACCTTCTCTCCTGTGTCTCCTCTACTCTGTCTCTCTCTCAGCCTTCCTACTGTCTCAATAAAGTACCTTCTCTCCTGTGTCTCCTCTACTCTGTCTCCCTCTCAGCCTTCCTACTGTCTCAATAAAGAACCTTCTCTCCTGTGTCTCCCCTACTCTGTCTCCCTCTCAGCCTTCCTACTGTCTCAATAAAGAACCTTCTCTCCTGTGTCTCCTCTACTCTGTCTCCCTCTCAGCCTTCCTACTGTCTCAATAAAGAACCTTCTCTCCTGTGTCTCCCCTACTCTGTCTCCTCTCAGCCTTCCTAATGTCTCACTAACGAACCTTCTCTCCTGTGTCTCCTCTACTCTGTCTCTTTCTCAGCCTTCCTACTGTCTCAATAAAGAACCATCTCTCCTGTGTCTCCTCTACTCTGTCTCCCTCTCAGCCGTCCTACTGTCTCAATAAAGAACCTTCTCTCCTGTGTCTCCCCTACTCTGTCTCCCTCTCAGCCTTCCTACTGTCTCAATAAAGAACCTTCTCTCCTGTGTCTCCTCTACTCTGTCTCCCTCTCAGCCTTCCTACTGTCTCAATAAAGAACCTTCTCTCCTGTGTCTCCTCTACTCTGTCTCTCTCAGCCTTCCTACTGTCTCAATAAAGAACCTTCTCTCCTGTGTCTCCTCTACTCTGTCTCCCTCTCAGCCTTCCTACTGTCTCAATAAAGAACCTTCTCTCCTGTGTCTCCTCTACTCTGTCTCCCTCTCAGCCTTCCTACTGTCTCAATAAAGTACCTTCTCTCCTGTGTCTCCCCTACTTTGTCTCTTTCTCAGCCTTCCTACTGTCTCAATAAAGAACCTTCTCTCCTGTGTCTCCTCTACTCTGTCTCTTTCTCAGCCTTCCTACTGTCTCAATAAAGAACCTTCTCTCCAGTGTCTCCCCTACTCTGTCTCCTCTCAGCCTTCCTACTGTCCCAATAAAGAACCTTCTCTCCTGTGTCTCCTCTAATCTGTCTCTCTCTCAGCCTTCCTACTGTCTCAATAAAGTACCTTCTCTCCTGTGTCTCCTCTACTCTGTCTCCCTCTCAGCCTTCCTACTGTCTCAATTAAAGAACCTTCTCTCCTGTGTCTCCTCTACTCTGTCTCCCTCTCAGCCTTCCTACTGTCTCAATAAAGTACCTTCTCTCCTGTGTCTCCTCTACTCTGTCTCCCTCTCAGCCTTCCTACTGTCTCACTAACGAACCTTCTCTCCTGTGTCTCCTCTACTCTGTCTCCCTCTCAGCCTTCCTACTGTCTCAATAAAGAACCTTCTCTCCTGTGTCTCCTCTACTCTGTCTCCCTCTCAGCCTTCCTACTGTCTCAATAAAGAACCTTCTCTCCTGTGTCTCCTCTACTCTGTCTCTCTCTCAGCCTTCCTACTGTCTCAATAAAGTACCTTCTCTCCTGTGTCTCCTCTACTCTGTCTCCCTCTCAGCCTTCCTACTGTCTCACTAACGAACCTTCTCTCCTGTGTCTCCTCTACTCTGTCTCTTTCTCAGCCTTCCTACTGTCTCAATAAAGAACCTTCTCTCCTGTGTCTCCCTCTCAGCCTTCCTACTGTCTCAATAAAGAACCTTCTCTCCTGTGTCTCCCCTACTCTGTCTCCCTCTCAGCCTTCCTACTGTCTCAATAAAGAACATTCTCTCCTGTGTCTCCTCTACTCTGTCTCCCTCTCAGCCTTCCTACTGTCTTTATGAAGAACCTTCTCTCCTGTGTCTCCTCTACTCTGTCTCTCTCAGCCTTCCTACTGTCTCAATAAAGAACCTTCTCTCCTGTGTCTCCTCTACTCTGTCTCCCTCTCAGCCTTCCTACTGTCTCAGTAAAGAACCTTCTCTCCTGTGTCTCCTCTACTCTGTCTCTCTCAGCCTTCCTACTGTCTCAATAAAGAACCTTCTCTCCTGTGTCTCCTCTACTCTGTCTCCCTCTCAGCCTTCCTACTGTCTCAATAAAGTACCTTCTCTCCTGTGTCTCCCCTACTTTGTCTCTTTCTCAGCCTTCCTACTGTCTCAATAAAGAACCTTCTCTCCTGTGTCTCCTCTACTCTGTCTCTTTCTCAGCCTTCCTACTGTCTCAATAAAGAACCTTCTCTCCTGTGTCTCCCCTACTCTGTCTCCTCTCAGCCTTCCTACTGTCTCAATAAAGAACCTTCTCTCCTGTGTCTCCTCTACTCTGTCTCTCTCTCAGCCTTCCTACTGTCTCAATAAAGTACCTTCTCTCCTGTGTCTCCTCTACTCTGTCTCCCTCTCAGCCTTCCTACTGTCTCAATAAAGAACCTTCTCTCCTGTGTCTCCTCTACTCTGTCTCCCTCTCAGCCTTCCTACTGTCTCAATAAAGTACCTTCTCTCCTGTGTCTCCTCTACTCTGTCTCCCTCTCAGCCTTCCTACTGTCTCACTAACGAACCTTCTCTCCTGTGTCTCCTCTACTCTGTCTCCCTCTCAGCCTTCCTACTGTCTCAATAAAGAACCTTCTCTCCTGTGTCTCCTCTACTCTGTCTCCCTCTCAGCCTTCCTACTGTCTCAATAAAGAACCTTCTCTCCTGTGTCTCCTCTACTCTGTCTCTCTCTCAGCCTTCCTACTGTCTCAATAAAGTACCTTCTCTCCTGTGTCTCCTCTACTCTGTCTC
This sequence comes from Notolepis coatsorum, assembly GCF_963971535.1. Classification (NCBI taxonomy): domain Eukaryota; kingdom Metazoa; phylum Chordata; class Actinopteri; order Aulopiformes; family Paralepididae; genus Notolepis; species Notolepis coatsorum. The sequence continues at coordinate 512,973 of NC_140166.1, read as the reverse complement.
CCTCTCAGCCTTCCTACTGTCTCACTAACGAACCTTCTCTCCTGTGTCTCCTCTACTCTGTCTCTTTCTCAGCCTTCCTACTGTCTCAATAAAGAACCTTCTCTCCTGTGTCTCCCTCTCAGCCTTCCTACTGTCTCAATAAAGAACCTTCTCTCCTGTGTCTCCCCTACTCTGTCTCCCTCTCAGCCTTCCTACTGTCTCAATAAAGAACCTTCTCTCCTGTGTCTCCTCTACTCTGTCTCCCTCTCAGCCTTCCTACTGTCTTTATGAAGAACCTTCTCTCCTGTGTCTCCTCTACTCTGTCTCTCTCAGCCTTCCTACTGTCTCAATAAAGAACCTTCTCTCCTGTGTCTCCTCTACTCTGTCTCCCTCTCAGCCTTCCTACTGTCTCAGTAAAGAACCTTCTCTCCTGTGTCTCCTCTACTCTGTCTCTCTCAGCCTTCCTACTGTCTCAATAAAGAACCTTCTCTCCTGTGTCTCCTCTACTCTGTCTCCCTCTCAGCCTTCCTACTGTCTCAGTAAAGAACCTTCTCTCCTGTGTCTCCTCTACTCTGTCTCCCTCTCAGCCTTCCTACTGTCTCAATAAAGAACCTTCTCTCCTGTGTCTCCTCTACTCTGTCTCCCTCTCAGCCTTCCTACTGTCTCAATAAAGAACCTTCTCTCCTGTGTCTCCTCTACTCTGTCTCTCTCTCTCAGCCTTCTATAAACTATAAAATGGCTGTTATTAATGTTATCTATAATATCAACTGCTTTTTCTGTTAATAATAATAATAATAATAATAATAATAATAATAATAATAATAATAATAATAATAATAATAATAATAATAATAATAATAATAATAATAATAATAATAATAATAATAATAATAATAATAATAATAATAATAATAATAATAATAATAATAATAATAATAATAATAATAATAATAATAATAATAATAATAATAATAATACATTGAATTTGTAGTGTACTCTACATTTGGAGACCAAATCTCAGAGTGCTACAGGGTAAAAAAAAACATAGGCTTTAAAAATATAGGCAATTAAAAAACAAGGCATAAAAACATAAGAAAAGGGATAAAACACACAAGGCATGTATAAAAAGGTTAAAACTAAGAGAAGGCTTTTGTGAAGAGGTACGTTTTTAGTCCTCTTTTAAAAGAAGCAGTGGTCTGTTACGTATTTAGTTTATGCTTTGACTGTACTGTACAGCACTTTGGTTGGCTCTCAAGCTTTTAAATGTGCTCTATAAATAAATTACTTGACTTGACTTGACTTGTGGTTGAAGTATTCTGTAATCAATTGGGTCTCATTCTCCAACGGACTTAGGACAAAAATAGCTTTCTCTTAGGGCCATTTGAGACCTTTTCGGGCAAGACATGAATATAGACAATATATTATAATATAATATTAATTATATATGTTGTATTGGGACGGTGGGTGAATCCCAAAAATCTTCCCGAAACGGTCTCAAATGGCAACTAAGAGAAAGCCCTTTTTGTCGTAAGTCCTTTGAGAATGAGACCCATTTTTCATAATAATGATATCCTGTCATCTCGAGGTCCCCCTGGTGGCTCCCGGGCGGCTCCTCTTGGGCCCTCGGGCCCCCCGTTGAGAGCCACTGTTTTAGGGGAAGTGTTGAAGGTTGTAGTGCAGGTGGTGGAGGAGTCGTCCTGGTGGTCTCTGCTGTAACTGACCTCTGACCTCACGACACACACGTGCTGCACGCCCACACACACATACAACAGGGTGCAGGGACACGTGCACGCCCACACACACATACAACAGGGTGCAGGGACACGTGCACGCCCACACACACATACAACAGGGTTGGCACAAGGTCCTTGATTAGGTTAATTATCCCTTACCTGCCCTCATCCTCCTCTTTTCCCCCTTTCCCCTATTGCCCCTCTCCCCAGCCCTCTTGACTGTGAAGCGACCTTGGGTTTCCTGAAAGGCGCTATAGACATTTGATTTATTATTATTGAAGTGCTTAACACTATGATCGCCGGGGACGAGTTAAGACGTCATTCCTAGCCATGCTCATTCTGCCGAAGACGCCGTAACTCGTCTTTGATGTCAATATTTCAAAAATCTGTCATCGAAATCATATTTCCCCTCCGGAGCCCTGAGACACACTGCAAAGCTCCACTCAACTCTCTAGCGGTTCAAGAGCGCCATCTGGTGGCCGATCGGCAGATCGCCAACCGGAAATGAGCCTTTGAACCGGTAGTGCTCATCCATATGTGGTCCGGGCACTCGCTATCGTTAGAGAGACTCTGTCTTGACACAGTGAACATCGATTGGTGCAAATAACTCGAAAAAACAACATGATTTGGACGTATATACTATTATACAACCTGGAAATGGATCGGGCATTTCTCCATCCCATAATAGAAAAAATTCTGTTCCACGCTCATCTGCCAGCGGCGCGAGGAAGCCACGGTAAGATTCAGATTATATTCTAACGTATTCGATATAAACTGCTATGATGAACATATGACCCACTCTGGATGAATCATCTAACGCTGCCCACGGAATTATAAACGATCCGATCAGATGACACGTAGTAACTTCTAGAACCACGTCCAGTTGAAATTTTTTATCTCGCACAGATTCCTACCAAACTGTATTTGATCATCAATATAATGCTTTTAGGGCTATAAATCACGTTCTGAAGAAAGCTGCAGAAAACTATAAAAACATACTTATACTTTAGACCATATTTTAGTATGAATATGTGAATGAAAAAGTTTAACGTTGCTACACCCTGAACAATACATATAGGACATTGAATGGGCCATAATAATGGCAGTTTAGCAATAGAATTTAAAAAGTTATAGCCCTGCAAAGAAGGGGAACTTCTCCATAGACAAATAGAGATGGCGAGGGATGGTAAATTATGAATTTAACCCATGCTTAAAAAGTCATTGGAATTCAAATCAACGATTCGCATTGAAAGTTTTGTTCATCCATGATAAAATTGTTCTGAATCAAGAAATATAATTCTTTTATCTAAAGTGTAACTAATTGTCGGAAATTGGTTTTTAAGCCATAAATATTAGATCTGATTTTTTCCAACAAAAATAAAACGCATTTAAAAGTGAATTGGATCCTTTTACATGCCCTTTTAAAAATGAAAAATGGTGCTGGGAAAAGTACTTGAAAGTCCTTGAATTTCATTTTGCAATGTCTGTGGGAACCCTGATACAAAAACACACACATACACAAGGAACGCAAGAGTTTAAGTATGTAAGCATGCACACACACACACACACACACACACACACACACACACACACACACACACACACACACACGTCACACACACACACACACACACACACACACACACACACACACACACACACACACACACACACACACACACACACACACAGGAGCAGTCCAGCTCAGTGCTGGCAGCAGCAGCTTACTTTGGCAACACACGTGTGCTTCCACACGCCTGTGTTTGCTCAACTGTGTGTGTGTCCATTGTGTACACATGGTCCTGCGTGTGCTTGCTGGTGCGTGTGTGTGTGTGTGTGTGTGTGTGTGTGTGTGTGTGTGTGTGTGTGTGTGTGTGTGTGTGTGTGTGTGTGTGTGTGTGTGTGTGTGTGTGTGTGTGTGTGTGTGTGTGTGTGTGTGTGTGTGTGTGTGTGTGTGTGTGTGTGTGTGTGTGTGTCCGTTGTGTGCACATGGACCTACACGTGCTTGCTGGTGTGTATGTGCGTGTGTGTGTGTGTGTGTGTGATTCATTCTCACTAAGAGCTGGCTCTTTATCACTTCCCCTCACTTTCTCTGCTCCCTCCCTCCCTCCCTCCCTCCCTCCCTCCCTCCCTCCCTCCCTCCCTCCCTCCCTCCCTCCCTCCCTCCCTCCCTCCCTCCCTCCCTCCCTCCCTCCTAGCAGGGCTGGTTAATGGGCTTGGCTTCAAACAGGTCAACTGGTCCTAATGTGTTACTGGCTGATCACAGATTTATGGAAACTCTCTGGGTCCTCTTACTGTAGCATACAAAATAGTTTACTCCTTGTGTTACTAAAACGTGTGTGTGTGTGTGTGTGTGTGTGTGTGTGTGTGTGTGTGTGTGTGTGTGTGTGTGTGTGTGTGTGTGTGTGTGTGTGTGTGTGTGTGTGTGTGTGTGTGTGTGTGTGTGTGTGTGTGTGTGTGTGTGTGTTGTGTTGTTTATGGTGTATAGTAGTGTATACTAGCCAACTGTTATACAACTGCTTAGGGGGATGCAATCAATATTATAATTTATTTTAAACAATTATGTACTATGCTACTATATCTATACTACTATCTACTATGTACTATGCTACTATCTGGTTGTGGATCTGGGGAGGAGGAGGAGGAGTGCACCTGTGACCCCCGTTTCCATCAGGGGGGTCGATGTGGACACGGTTGAGGATTACAAATACCTCGGTGTACACATCGGCAATAAACTGAACGGGTTAAAACACGCAGAGGCACTCTACCAGAAGGGCCAGAGCCGACTCTACTTCCTCAGAAGGCTGAGATCCTTCAATGTCTGTACAAGGATGTTGAGGATGTTCTATGAGTCGGTGGTGGCGGGCGCCTTCTTGTATGCTGTGACCTGCTGGGGCAGCGGACTGAGAGCAGTGGACACAACCAGGCTGGATAAGCTGGTCAGGAAGGCCAGCAGCGTGGTTGGGGTGGAGCTGGACTCTCTAGAGGAGGCTAAGGTCCAGGCCATCAGGGACAACCCCTCCCACCCACTATACACAGACTTGGCTGACAGGAGGAGCATGTTCAGTGTTAGACTAAGACTCCCAAGATGCAACACTGAACGGCACAGGAAGTCCTTCATTCCGACAGCCATCAGACTTTACAATGCATCACTGTGCCTCACTGCATCACTGAACACAGGGTGACAGTACTATCAAATCTTCGGGCCCTCATTTATCAACAATTCTTAGAAAGTGTTCTATTTTCGTTTTTAAGCACAGAATTTAGAATGCGTGTACGCACAGAAAAATCGGGATTTATCACACGTGCGTACACGAGTCGTACGCACACTCCGTGTTATTAAATACCATTTGTTCTAAGCTCCGCGCTCGTGCACGATTTTATGTATTTGCATATAGCACCGCCCGTAATTAACAATATACGGTAATGAAATGTGGAAAATTGGACTAAGCCGAGCGAAGCATGTTATGGGAGAAATACGCGACAGGCTGACAGACAGACATGTACACGTACGGTGATGTCGGATGATATCTATTAACTTCCTAAAGACCATTGCTGCCTGGGCAGCGCAAACACTAATAAAGACCGTTAACCACTGTTTGCCATTGGTGTCATTAATAACCATGCTGGAATATGACTGCTTTTTCTTCGTTTCGTTCGATTAATACCCAGGGATTAAAGTTCTCCGTCAATTTTCTACCTGCATATGATTTGTAGAGGCATACAATCTATTTTGATGTCGGTATTAGGTAGCCTATATAAACAATAATACGAGAGCATATACAAGATTAAGAACAATGAATCTCACTGCCATGTAGCCTGCCTATGTGATCAATACAAACTTGAACTTGAATTCCATCATGTCTGTGTGCGGGAAAAGTTACAGTATGTAGTTTGTTGATTATTTGTATGACAGTCAGTAAACGACATGTATCAGGCAAATGTGCATCACTGAGTGGAATCCCTTTCTATTCACATAACTGCATTTGTGATGGAGCTTTGACAGCTACATTGGTGGTACAGTAACAGTCTATTGCTCGATCCATTTTCAATATCACGATGGACCGTGCCGGTGGCACTTGAATGTGCACGGGGATGGCATTTGTGCGTTTTGTTCCACGCTCCAATTTTGGTCTTAAATTGCGGTACAAATGAAGGAGGTGTCTCGGGTATAGCGGACTCTAGTTAATATTATGTTCTCTCGGCAATTAGACTGCCCCTCATTCATTCATTCATTCATTCCTATCTGCTATCTCTGAAAACAGTTCCCCGCGGAGCCCAGTCAGTGCACCCTGTATATTCCGATAACCCTATATATAAACCATGCTGCATTCATTTGGAAAGAAAGACCTATTCCAAATGCTATATTTATAGGGTTTGACAATAATTACGCTACTGTCGCTATTTTACAATGAACTATAATGAATTACGGGTCATACAACAGAACACGCCAGTGTTGAAACGAATGCACGGAAGCTTATTTCCGCGTTGCGGACTGCAGTCTTCATATTCTACCACCGGGCGCCAGGTTCGCACGGTCGGAGCTGTGCGTAAATATACGCACAAAGTCAAGCACACGTTCAAATTGATAAGTCCCACACTTTGCTTAGAAATGATCATACGCACGGGTTTTTACTGTACACTTACTGTATATTTCTGTATATTTTTACTGTATATTCTATATTAGAATGTATATATATATAACATAGAAAATGTAGCTATATCCCGGACCGTATTTTATTCTTAGTCTTATTTTATTCTTAGTCTTATTTTATTCTTATTTGTGACTTTTGTTTTTGACTATGTTTACTGTTTATCTGTAGTGTCAAATTCTATTCTATTATAGATTGGCACCGCATTTCTATACTACTATGCCCTCAGAGTGTAGCACTGCTAGACGAACAATACCACTAACCCCAGAGGTGACCCCTCCTGCTGACTTGTTGTACCCAATCTGTAAGTCACTTTGGATAAAAGCGTCAGCTAAATGTGTGACTAAATGTGAGAGCCAGTAGCAGTGCAGCACATACAGCCCCTATAGCCACATAGAGTAGAAGTAGAAGTAGAAAGAAGTAGAAAGTAGAAAGGTATATTGTCATTGCACAATACAGTACAACGAGATTGGTTGGTGCAGCACCTAAAACAACGATATTACCTACATGCCCACTCTACCACACAACACATCCATGATGTACCTATAGACACACTACCATACATACATGTGTTGTACCCACACTCACTGACACACCACACATCCATGTACCCACTCATACCCTCTGCTACATATTATATTGCACTTATTCACAGGAACATTAAAAAGGTTTTAAAAAACTTAAAGGGGACATGCATTATAAATGGCTTTTTTCTGTGTTTAGCATGGTTTTATAGTAATAGGGGTTAGTATCAATGGGTCTGTGTCTCTAATTACCATATTGACTCATCAGTCTAGTCTCGAGTTCACGAGATCTTCCCTCACTCAACTAAGCTGTTCTGATTTGACAGTTTTGCTGACGTTAATATAGCACTGATTTGCATAACTAACGCCCCCTCTATGGTCGACAGCGACAGCAGAGCGAGTGAAAAATCTTCACTTCCTCAAACAGAGCGAGGCAGATCGTGTAACCCGACACTTCCTCAAACGAGAAAGTGCTCGACTGCGACTCTGCGAGGGAGAGAGAGAGATAGAGAGGGGGAGAGAGAGATAGAGAGGGGGAGAGAGAGATAGAGAGGGGGAGAGAGAGAGAGAGAGGGGGACCCGTCTTCTCACACACACACAGCTGAGGGCCCCACAGAGCCTTTAAAGCAGCCTCTCCATCCAGCTGAGGGCCACACAGAGCCTTTAAAGCAGCCTCCCCATCCAGCTGAGGGCCCACAGAGCCTTTAAAGCAGCCTCCCCATCCAGCTGAGGGCCACACAGAGCCTTTAAAGCAGCCTCCCCATCCAGCTGAGGGCCACACAGAGCCTTTAAAGCAGCCTCCCCATCCAGCTGAGGGCACACAGAGCCTTTAAAGCAGCCTCCCCATCCAGCTGAGGGCACACAGAGCCTTTAAAGCAGCCTCTCCATCCAGCTGAGGGCCCACAGAGCCTTTAAAGCAGCCTCTCCATCCAGCTGAGGGCCCACAGAGCCTTTAAAGCAGCCTCCCCATCCAGCTGAGGGCACCACAGAGCCTTTAAAGCAGCCTCTCCATCCAGCTGAGGGCCCACAGAGCCTTTAAAGCAGCCTCCCCATCCAGCTGAGGGCACCACAGAGCCTTTAAAGCAGCCTCTCCATCCAGCTGAGGGCACACAGAGCCTTTAAAGCAGCCTCTCCATCCAGCTGAGGGCCACACAGAGCCTTTAAAGCAGCCTCTCCATCCAGCTGAGGGCACACAGAGCCTTTAAAGCAGCCTCTCCATCCAGCTGAGGGCACACAGAGCCTTTAAAGCAGCCTCCCCATCCAGCTGAGGGCACACAGAGCCTTTAAAGCAGCCTCTTCATCCAGCTGAGGGCACCACAGAGCCTTTAAAGCAGCCTCCCCATCCAGCTGAGGGCACCACAGAGCCTTTAAAGCAGCCTCTCCATCCAGCTGAGGGCCACACAGAGCCTTTAAAGCAGCCTCCCCATCCAGCTGAGGGCACCACAGAGCCTTTAAAGCAGCCTCCCCATCCAGCTGAGGGCACCACAGAGCCTTTAAAGCAGCCTCCCCATCCAGCTGAGGGCACACAGAGCCTTTAAAGCAGCCTCCCCATCCAGCTGAGGGCCACACAGAGCCTTTAAAGCAGCCTCTCCATCCAGCTGAGGGCACCACAGAGCCTTTAAAGCAGCCTCTCCATCCAGCTGAGGGCACACAGAGCCTTTAAAGCAGCCTCTCCATCCAGCTGAGGGCCACACAGAGCCTTTAAAGCAGCCTCTCCATCCAGCTGAGGGCACACAGAGCCAGGGCCCTCATTTATCAACAATTCTTAGAAAGTGTTCTATTTTCGTACGTAAGCACAGAATTTAGAATGTGTGTACGCACAGAAATATTGGGATTTATCAACCGTGCGTACACGGGTCCTACGCACACTATACTCGTGCACGATTATCCATATATGGTAATGAAACACCCCCCATGGGATGTGAAATAATGGACTGACCCGAGCGAACTATGAGAAACTTCACGAGCAAGATTGTTCACTCAGGCGCTGTCGAACCAAGAAGACACAACCCGTGTTGGGATAAATAAAAGGCTGGCGGACTTGTACGGTTGTTACGATTGGGGTGCTAATGAAGGTGAGAACACAGTTTGCAGACAAGGGAGAAGGAACGGAGGCAGAGACGAAGAGCGATGCTTGAAGAAGGGGTGTTTACTACTGATCCAATATACAATACAAATAAAAGAGACTACTACTAACAAAACAACGAAGGAAAACAAGAAAACGACAGGAGTATAGTAAGTAAGTAAGTAAAGTTTATTTATATAGCACTTTTCACAGAGACAGGTCACAAAGTGCTTTACATACAGCAGAAATAAAATAAAATTTAAATAAAAAGCAAGAAACCATTCAAGAGATAAGATAGAACAAAACACAATGCATCACAGATAAACAAAACAAAACAAAAGACATATTCTATACCTGAAGGAGAAGCTCAAACATTACCCAAAGGCCTGTTTAAACAGTAATGTTTTTAGCTGATTTTTAAAAATGTCAACAGACGATACAGCTCTTAGGCCACGAGGAAGGGCATTCCAGAGTCTAGGCGCTACAGACTGAAAGGCTCTGTCACCTTTGGTGATCAGCCTGGTGCGCGGAATGACCAACAGGTCCTGGTCAGCTGTCCTCAAGGTCCTATCTATCTAGGTCGTCCTCGGACGGGCCCTCCATCGGTGCTTCCAGTCATCCCGATCCTCCATGCATCTGGCTAGCTCGCCGGTGCTTTCTGTTCCCACATCTCTCCTGAGTACGTCCACATAGGTTAACGTGGGACGTCCTCGTGATCGATGCCCGTGTGTTGGTTCCCACAGTACAAGTTTGCTGGTTGGCATCTCATGGTGTCTCTGGCAGTGACCTGCCAGCCTCATTCTCCTGACTGCCACTTTATCGCTCACCTTTAGCACCCCCCCATACAAGTTTGCATTAGTGACATGCTCATCCCTGTTGATGTTGAGCACCACACGCATCATTCTGGTGTAGCACCCATCCAAGGACTTCTGCAGGGTGGGCTTCAAGGTCCAGCATTCACTGCCATACAAAAGGACAGACTCAACTGTTGCATGAAAGAAGTTGAGCTTGATTTGACGGGGGAGGTTGGATTTCCACACACTGGTCATGCCGTTCAGAGCCCTCCACGCAAGTGCCTTCCTCACTTTAAGGTCTTGCTCGGACGAGTTGACCCACGAGCCCAGGTACTTGAAATCACTGACTTCCTTTAGAGCAGAGCCTCCTGTTGTCCTTAGAGGTGGATGATCCGGGAGGATGTTATACATTATGACCTCGGTTTTCTTGGCATTTAGCCTAAGGCCAACCTTGGCGCACTCCGTCTCCACTCTGCACAGGAGTTCCTGTGCCTGCTCCACCTGGTCAGAGAGCAGGCTGATGTCGTCCGCGTAGTCAAGGTCTGTTAGGACTATGGCGGGGTGTCGTCTCGATCTCCTTGGGGTTATTGTGAGACCAAGTTCCTGCTCCCGTCCATTGATGGCCTTCCTGAGCGCATAGTCGAGGACTATGACGAAAAGGAAGGGGGCAAGGGTGTCCCCTTGCATCACTCCAGCCAGGATGTCAAATTCTTCACTGTTGCCGTCTGGGGTTACCACCTTGGCCCTTGTACCCGTGTGCATGGTCCCTATGGCCCGGAGTAGATTGGGAGGGACTCCGTAGGCCTTGAGTATCCTCATCATCACGGCATAGAGAGGTCCTGCTGGGCACATATGGTTCCAGCAGGTCAGTTAAATATTCTGGTGCCTGGCCGTGCAGAGCTCTGAAAGTGAGCACCAGGACTTTGAAATTAATTCTAAAATGTATAGGAAGCCAGTGCAAGGAGGCCAGAACTGGAGTAATGTGACACCTTCTGCTTGATCTGGTCAGCAGTCTTGCAGCAGTATTTTGGATGAACTGGAGGCGGTCTATGGATGATTTATTGAGGCAGGTGAGAACCGAATTGCAGTAGTCTAGACGAGAAGAAACAAAGGCATGGATGATCAACTCTAGGTCAGAGTGGGAAACCATCGACCTGAGTTTAGCAATATTCCTGAGATGGAAAAAACAGGTGCGGGTCACCAACTTGATATGGGTGTCGAGGTGCATAGTCTGATCAAAGTTTACCCCAAGGTTCCTGAGGTTGGGGCTCACATTAGTTTCTAGGGGCCCAAGGCAACCAGCCACCCTAGATGCAACGCCATCAGAGGCCACGATGAGCACCTCGGTTTTGGCCTCATTTAGCTGGAGGAAGTTGCTAGCTAACCAGGCCTTAATGGCCGACAGACATTCATTTAAAACAATAAAATTAGAATTAAAATCATCAGGGCAATCAGGGTTAAAAGAGCAATACAGCTGGATATCATCCGCATAAAGGTGGTAGGAGATGCCTTTAAAAGTGTTAATAATGTGTCCTAATGGGAGCAAATATAGTGAAAATAAAATCGGACCAAGTACCGAGCCCTGGAGGACCCCACAGGAAAGGGTAACAGACTCAGACACATGGGGGCCTACTCCGACTGAGAAACATCTACCTGAGAGATAGGACTCAAACCACTCATGTGCACTCCCTGTGACACCCACCCAATCTCTGAGCCTATTTAACAGAATGTTGTGATCCACAGTGTCAAATGCAACACTGAGATCCAGTAGCACTAAAATGGAGCATCTACCTGAGTCGGCGGACATCATTAGATCATTGGATACTTTTAAAAGTGCAGTTTCCGTGGAGTGTTGCTTACGAAAACCCGACTGGAATTTGTCGAGAATGTGGTGTTCATTTAAAATGGATATAAGCTGGTTGGCAACAATCTTTTCTAAAATCTTGGACATAAATGATAATTTGGAGATGGGCCGATAGTTACTTGGTAACGAGGCGTCCAGACTTGGCTTTTTTAAAAGCGGCTGAACGATTGCCTGTTTGAAGTAGGCGGGGACCTGACCAGAGACCAAAGAGAGATTTATGATGGAAAGCAGACTGGGACCAATAGTGCTGAAAACGTCCTTTAGTAGAGAGGTTGGGATGGTGTCTAATGGGCTAGAGGAGGTTTTTGTGCTTCTCACTAGCTCTGTTAGGTCGTTGAGGGAAATGGGTGAGAAGGAATTTAGAGTAGACTGACTGTTGGGAGATAACGGTTGGATTGAGGTGGAGGGTGTAATACCTGCCCTGACATTTGCAACCTTATTTACAAAAAATAGGAGAAAATCATGACAGTCCTTATCAGATAAAACAGGTGTGACAGGGGTTTGTGGACTGACAATGGTATTAATGGTGTCGAATAGGACTTTGGGGTTTAGTTTGCTAGATGAGATTAAGTTTGTGAAATAGGCAGCTCTGGTATCCTTAACCATACTGTTAAAATCAGTTAAAAGTTGCTTAAAATGAAGACGGTGTACATTAAGCTGAGTGGACTTCCACTTTCGCTCAATACACCGGCAATTTCTTCTAAAACGACGAATATCCTCATTTAGCCAGGGAGAGGAATTTAAAGTGCGAACAGTGCGGGATTTCAGAGGAGCAACTACATCTAAAATGTCTGAGCAGTGCCGGTTAAAAGCATGGACTAAAGTATCAATGTCGCCATTAACGTTCAGAGATGGCACCGCACTGCTCTCAAAGGCTGTGGACAATTTTTCTGCTGAGAGGTCATTTAGCATGCGCGAGCGTTTAACTCGCTTAGTTGAAATAGTGTCAGTTTTAAAAACTAAATTAAAAAGTATGCATTTGTGATCACTTAAAATCATTTCCTCATAAACAATGTTATCTATGTCTAATCCAAGAGTAAAAACAAGATCAAGTGTGTTACCTTTGTTGTGTGTGGGGCCCGAGACATGTTGGACAAAATTGAAGGATTCAGTGGTACAAATAAAATTGGTGGCAAAATTGTCATTACTGTTATTAATATGGAAATTAAAATCCCCTAATAAAACGATTTTTTCCAGTTTGATGATGGAGGTTAGAAAATCGCTAAAATCTGTCAAAAAATAACTATTAAAACCAGGGGGTCGATAAATTAAAATACAATAAAATGGGTCGGTGTACCCAACTTTGGTGATTAAAAGTTCAAAGGAGCTGTGTGTATTAATAGAGTGCACAGCCCTGGAGGGAAAACAGTTCTTGTGCACCAGCGCTAAGCCGCCTCCTACGCGACTGGTGGTGGCATTTGACCGGGGGGGTCTGGGGGCACAGGTAAAAGAGAAGTTTGGCGGACACAGTTCATTTAAAAATACATATTCCTCTGACCTTTGCCATGTTTCTGAGAGACAGAAAAAGTCCAAATCTTTGGCCGTAATGAAATCATTTAGGATGAAAGATTTGTTAGCTATAGAACGGGCATTTAACAAGGCCATTTTGATAGCCTTAGGTCCTAGTTTACTGGGTGGTTGTGACAGTGGGCACAGATGACAGGCATTCGCGCCCTGGCGAAACCTGCCACCAGACTCCTGTGGACTACGCCGTGACCAGTGAGTTATGATGACTGGGATGGGGAAGCTTTGTAGCTTAGGCTGCTTCTGTAGATGATCTACAGAGCCAGATAGGCCTAGTTGTCAGGCCAGTGATGCTACACATTTTATGACGTTAAGCTTTAGCACATTTACCCCTGATATATTTGGATGGATGCCATCGGGTCTGTAATAGTCTTTCCTGGACCAGAGCAGATCAAAGTTATTTATATAGCAAAGTCCTGTAGCAGTACAATAGTTCTGTAGCCACTGGTGCAACCAGAACAGACGGCTAAATCGTTCAGATCCACGACCTATGGATGGAATGGGGCCGGACACAATGCATATTTTGCCCAGACTCTCAACAGTGAGAATGAGTGATTCAAAGTCAGATTGGAGTTTAGCGGATTGTCTAGCCATTACGTCATTTGCTCCGATATGAATGATGACGGTGTGGGCGGAGGGATATCTGTCGATGATTTCAGGAGTACACTCTAGCAAGTCAGTAACCTTTAAACCGGAGAAACAAAATGTAATGCCGTGAGGTATTTGCAAAAACCTGGTGATGGAATCTCCGATGAGTAGGATCTCTGGTTGTCCATGGATACATCCCCCGTCGTAGATGGCCAGGTTTCTATGGTGAGAAGCCACAGGGGTAGCGTCTGCATTTCCAGGTGTAGCAGATTGAGTGGAGGTGTCGGCGGAGGTAGCCGGCTGGACGGGCAGCAGCGCCGCCGCCGTGTGGAGCAGCTCATTTACAGCGGTACCTCCGTCGATGATATTCGCCGTTGAAAAGACCGCACTGGCATGAGCTGCAGAACACCGCAGGCGAGGACGTTTCATCCTCGGGGAGTCGGACCCATCACCCGAGTCTGGGGAGTTTGGCGATGCGAGAGCACATAGGGCAGAGCGCTTTCTGCTCCGGGGCGCAGCTCTACTTTCATGGCCGAGCCGTGAGCTGGAGAGGGCCGTCCTGGCAGCTTCGCTTGGCGCCTGGCTAATAGTAGCTAGCATCGGATAGTCTTTGAGCAAAGCTACAGCAGGGGACGGAAACGAGGGAGAGCCCAGGAGGCCGGGATCGTTACACAGAGGATTGAATCGGTTGGATAGTTGAGGTGAATCAAAGGGATCATAGAAAGGAAGGGAGAGCTTCCTTCGGCCCCTCACCACTGTCGCCCAGGAGGGACTACTGGTGCAGCCCGCGTCCGCTTGTTCCACGCTAGCCAGCCTGGACATGAGTTCCGTTTGACGCTTGAGAAGATCCATTACTAGCATCTCAATGGATTTCAGTTCCGTTCGCATTTCTGCGACATCTGACGTCGGAGCCATTTCCTCGGGAGAGTCAAAACACAGTGAGTACTGTAGCGTGTAGCTGTAGCTATGGCAACAACAAGCTCCGATAGCTTAGGTCACGTAGCTATGGCAACAACAAGCTCCGATAGCTTAGGTCACGTCCAGTAAAAAGTCAGATAAAACCAATAAATCCAACAGCATAAACGATAAAAGTCACAGTGATCAATTAAGATCAATGGTTAAAAATGATAGAAAGAAAGAAAACAGTAATGTAGAAAGAAAACAGTCTAAGTTTTGATAGTTTGGGAGGTCCACAAATACACGTCCGTTCAGTAGCACGTAGTGAAAGCAGGCAGCAGCGCTATACAGGCAAGGACTCACTAGACATCAACGGGGAAGGCAGACACGACACGGGGACAACACAGGTACTGGAGGAAGTGACACCACAAGGAAATGAGGACAGACAGACACCTAAATACCCACACTAATTAACAATGATCAACACCTGGCCAAAACACAGAATCACAAACACAACCTAGACACAAAAGCAATGACACCATAAACACAACTAGACACTAAGGCAATGACACACTAAACACAACTAGACACTAAGGCAATGACACACAACTATGGGGGTAGATTTCTATCAAAAATAAACAAACGCAAAAGTAGAATCCACAATCGTAAAAAACTATCCACACACACACACCTCAGAATCCACAACCCTAAAAACTATCCACACACACACACCTCTCAATTTGTGTTTCATAAATCATGAAAACACGCTTGATTTACGTACGTGCACAGCTCAGCCCTGTGAGACGCGAGCAGGAAGCGTTTTCCTTAATGCCAAGCAAGCAGTGCAAAAATGCTTCCGCATTCGTCACCGCACGCCAGTGCGGTAAAGCGCCCTTCTTTTCAGACAAATGCTACCGTGCGTGCACCGGCGGCGGCGTGCTCGCTCAGGTGCGTGCGTGCGCCGGCGTGCTCGCGCGAGGTGCCCGCGCATGCGCATGAGATCCCGCCTTGGTTCGACACGAGCGGAGCTCAATATATATAAGTCACCGCCCCTTATTCAGTATCTAGCAATAGCTCAATTGGCAAGGCCACATGGCTGTGGATCCTATGGCTCGTTTGCTGGCGAGTTCGAATCCCATCGAAAATATTTTTTAACGTGATTTTTTTTTAACGTGTATTCTTTCGCCGGTTAAGGTTAGGCATGGTTAAGGTTAAGGTTAAGGTTAGGCATTGTTTCGGAGTTGGTTAAGGTTAGAACGGTTAAGTTTAGGCGCTGTTAAGGAGCTGGTTAAGGTTAGAGTTTGTCAAAGAGAATGGCAATATAATTTCTATGGTTAAGGTTAGGCATGGTTAAGGTTAAGGTTAAGGTTAGGCATTGTTTCGGAGTTGGTTAAGGTTAGAACGGTTAAGTTTAGGCGTTGTTAAGGAGCTGGTTAAGGTTAGAGTTTGTCAAAGAGAATGGCAATAGACAGCCTATTTCCGCGCGACCTGGGCGCTGGGCGGCGGAAAATGAAAGGCGCATTACTGCACGCCACTACGGTAAATTTTTGCACTGCTTGCTTGGCATAAAGCTACACGCGAGCAGGAAGGAGGAGATGGGAGTCCTTCCAATCGGAATATGTTGTTTCTTTACACATATGTTGGATTATGAATATGTCTTTATAGCTATGCTGCCAGGCTGGAATATGTTGTTTCTTTACACATATGTTGGATTATGAATATGTCTTTATAGCTATGCTGCCAGGCTGGAATATGTTGTTTCTTTACACATATGTTGGATTATGAATATGTCTTTATAGCTATGCTGCCAGGCTGGTCCGCGACCCTCCGTGCTGCGATCACCAGCGGGGAGAATATGCTCACGCGAGCGGCATCGGCTCTCACTCGAGTGAGGAGGAGCGGAAGACCGCTGGTTCTCCAACATACAGCGGAGATAATGAAATGTTGATGCCTAGGGCTAAAGATAATGTGCGATTTTGGCCACTGGTAGCGCTCATGAGCCGAAGACACGGTAGCGCCGAAGAAGAAGAAGTACGGAATTCTAAAAACAGCTTGATCTGGTTAGATTTACGTACGGAATTTTCTAAGGACACGCTTGATCTGCTTGGAGTTACGGACAGAATTTTGAGACAAATATTTCACTGTTTTCCCCCCTGGGATTCGTGTGTGAAGCTTCTTCTTCTTCGGCGCTACCGAACACGGCCCGAGGTGTCTTCGGCTCATGAGCGCTACCAGTGGCCAAAATCGCACATTATCTTTAGCCCTAGGCATCAACATTTCATTATCTCCGCTGTATGTTGGAGAACCAGTGGTCTTCCGCTCCTCCTCACTCGAGTGAGAGCCGATGCCGCTCGCGTGAGCATATTCTCCCCGCTGGTGATCGCAGCACGGAGGGTCGCGGACCAGCCTGGCAGCATAGCTATAAAGACATATTCATAATCCAACATATGTGTAAAGAAACAACATATTCCGATTGGAAGGACTCCCATCTCCTCCTCGCGTCTCACAGGGCTGAGCTGTGCCGAGGTGCCGCACCCCTTGCACGGCTTTGCTCTCACTCGAGTGAGGAGGAGCGGAAGACCGCTGGTTCTCCAACATACAGCGGTGTGCTCTTCAGAATGTACCGGGAGAAACGTTTACTGTACCCCGCAGACATAATAAGCATATAAGCAGTGCTTACTAACGTTATTAGTTACGTTATTTCTGACCGAATTAGTCATTAATTTGTCTAGCACAGTCTCTAACAGTGTAACAGTAAGAAGCATTTTGGATAAAAGTATTCTGTACTTCTGTATGACAACAATGTATGCCTTTCAAATGTTAAATGATAAATGATTAAATGATACACAGCGAAATCTACGCTCTCGCCTCATCCTGCTTTCGCCAACGGCAGCGATGTGAAAGGCGAACTCCAGCAGTAGCGCGCTTGCTGCCGCGGGGGCGTGCCATGCGCGTCACGTGGCCGTCTCGGCCAATCAGGCCTACCCCGGAAATGGAAACGGTTGCGGAACTGATACAGGCGATCGGGGCAGGGAAGAACCTCTGAACGGGGGGGGGGGGGGGGGGGGGGGGGGGGGCCTTGGCAGCAGAAAGGTTGAGAACCCCTGATATAGAGTAGACACTTGTTCAGATGGATATACATCAGGCGGTGGACCCCCATAACTGTCTACACTGCAGGCGGGCAAATGACTGTGAAGATGGTGATCATGATAGTAAAGGGTTAACCTTCGGTGTATTGTCGCAGTGAAAGGGTTAACCGTTTGGTAGTGCGGCAGTGAAAGGGTTAACACATTCTCTCACTGTACTGTATGTCGACCGCTGATCCAAGATCAGTCCTCCTGTTCTTGGCGGTTTTATGAATGAAGGTTGACACACACACACACACACACACACACACACACACACACACACACACACACACACACACACACACACACACACACACACACACACACACACACACACACACACACACACACACACACACACACACACACACACACACACACTGAAGCTGAGACAACAAATAGGAGATGAGAGGAGCGCCATGGGGGGGGGGGGGGCAGGTCACCATGCCCCCCCCTCCCTCTCCTTCATCCTCCCACACTCCCTCCCTACTCTTCTCTTCCTTTTCCAAATGTCCTCACCCCTTTTCCCTCTCTGTTTTCATGTGAATTCTTCTCTTCCTCCCCGCCCTCCTCTCAAGCTCTCCCTGTTGATAATGTTGATCATGTTCCTTCCAAAGTAACCCGTATCACTGTATATAATAACACTACTGTGCATACATCTGATTAGCACAATTACTCAGTAGTACTCATTTATATATTGTATACAGTTTAATAACATGTACATTGTATATTGCTATTGCACTTTACTGTTACATTTTCACTCTGTTTGGATGCCAAACTTCTTTTCGTTGTACTGTACTAGCCTACTTGTGCTGTATAATGACAATAGATTTGAATCTAATCTAATCTAATCTAATCTAATCATCATTTGGTAATTTAATGTGATGGTAGAGTTGGTGTGGGGTGTGTGGGTGGATGGGTGAGGGTGGAGGGGGACTATTTACTCCAATAGAAAACAGTGCCCCCCCCCCCCCCCCTCCCTCCTCAATGACAGCACAGAATGAACAACTGTTATCAGCTGGTGTTTGTACTGATGTGTTGCTGTGACTGTCTGCTGCTATGTGTCGTGCCATCATCTCCTGAGTAGGGATGGGTACCGTGCACATTTGAACCAATACCGGTACCCAACGGTACCTTTTTTCTGTACTTTAGTCTCTAAAAATGTTATCTACCTACCTCAGTTGTAAAAAAAGAAATCCAAACTTCAAATGATTTATTATCATTATTATTTATTTAGAACAATTTGTTAAATATATATATAATATATAATATTGCAGCGAGCGTTGTCTGCATCTAGCTTTGTAAAGTGTAACCACACTTGCGACCGGTTTCAGCTTGCCATTGCCCCGACTGCCTTGCTGTTGTTGAATCAAGTCAAATCCTAGGTAAGCCTGTATTGCGTGCGTGAACGTTGACGTGAACTTCATAGGTTTCGTTTCGCGGTAAACGAAACGTTGACGTCATCGGACTTAAAACAATTATTCAAACAAAAAACTCCTGAGGTTTCCCCAAGCGAGCGGTGAAACGGCCCTTTAACCACTTAAGGATCGGACAACCCCGAATACTCGCACACTTTGTGCTCGTCTGCCGGCTCTGGGCTGCATTTCTCGCCAATCAACCAATACATTGTTGGAAAGTTGAATTTGCCGCCTTTCGATCGTCACCACACTCAACCGATTGCATGCTTCTGGTCTCGAGTTACAAGACTAAATATCCGGCGAGCGTATTTTATTGACAAGCCGTTCTGACGAGTGACCACATCTATTTCATTAGCACTCAAGTTCAAGTTCAAGTTCAAGTTCTTTAATAGTTGTCATACAGAAGTACAGAATACTTTCATACAAAATGCTTCTTACTGTTACGCTCCAGAGACTGTGCTAGACAAGATAGTATCAAATAACATAATATAGCATGTAATTTAGAAGAAGAAAAATGAGGTCACAGTGTTCGGTATAGACATATGTACAATGTTCTGAGTTACCATATAATATACAATACTATACTCAACGTGATTTTTCTTTATTGTGTAAGAAACCTCAGAATGTTACCTTTCAAAAGAGACCAGACTCATGTATGTGCTATACTGTAAGTATTAAAGTATAATAAATCGCAAATTACTTTGGGTATGCAATGGTAAAAAAATTATAATAAACTAGCCCCATTTTTGCCAGATCCTTTTAAGAGGTTAAGGGGAAACGTGGCTTTAATTTTGTAACAATGTAAACCAACATGAGTTTTAGAAGCTCAAAATGCAACCAAAGGGAACATTTGCTTTAGTTGCTTGAATCTCAGTCTAACCAGAGTGAACATGTGTTCCGGCCGGGGTCTCTCTCTCTCTCCATCTCTCTCTCTCGCACCGCTTGTCACGAGTCCAGGGTGCGAACCATGGGGGAGCTGGGGGAGCCATGGCTCCCCTATTTGAGACAGCAGCCCCCCTGAAAACATGATTTGTGCATTTTTGGGGGGTCTCTAAAATACTGACAATAAATGCTATTTTTGCCATGCATTTTAAATTTTTCTGTAATGTTCTGTATCCTCATCATTGTGTATAATAATACAATTAGGCTATTTTGATGTATGATTAATGATTTGCGCACTAATTCACCGTAATAGACAATAGCATAAATCTATGGGGTTGCGGCACTGCAGATATACCCTACTCGTAATAGATGGCAACATGCTATTCTTGCGTTTACCATTCGGAGCGTGGCGGCGCTGCTGCAGGCACAAATCAAACTTCACCCGCCGTTTAAAAATAAATAAATACAGGTATTCAGGATAATGTCGAAAGTTGAACGAAATATCAAAGAAGTAAGCCAATTTTGGTTTTACAAAGAAGGTGAAGCAGCCTGCTGCGGGGACTATACTTCTGTCACATGCAGATTTTGTGTGAGGTTTCTGTCCTTGCTCTCTCACTCGTTCTGTTCCTTTAACCACCCTCGCTCTGTTTTCATTTGTTTTTCTGTTAATTATTTTCAATTCCCTCATTCACACGCTTCTCCCCAGTGACGTCATCAGAGACGTCGCTGATTGGTTCTCTCAGGACCGCACGCTTTTCAATCACATTCCCCAGCTGTCACTGCTTTTCAATCAATCGATCCCTTATTATTTATACCCCGTTTCTCCACTCTAAGTTTGTTGGATCGTCTTGATTTTTCTCTGGTTGCATTTCCCCGTGTTGCTGCTGCTGCTGCTTTGCTCCTTGTGCTATCTCCAGGAATTTCCAAGAAGCCTTCCCTTGGACACCTGTTCCCGTGGCGCGCCCTCGCTCCGCTGTTTGTTCCAGCACCATTACGCATTGCGTCTGGGTGAGTTTTTATTGACTGTCTTGATCTATTCCGTTTTTCGTGTGTAACTATTACACTGAAGACTACCACCTTTTGTCAGACAGTCACTCACCCAGCTTTTCTATTTTTGCTTGTTCCCTTATGGGATAATATTTTTGGGACCTTCCATCTCCCTCTGTGTGTTGCTCACACCGAAGATATTATTTCACTATTGGATTGTTTTGGACTTCACTAACTGTGTGTATATTACACGAAGATATTCACTGGGACTGTGTTTGGATTTTTGCTAACGGTGTGTACATTACACGAAGATATTCACTGGGACTGTGTTTGGAGTTTGCTCACTGTGTGTATACACGAAGAGATTCACTTGGGCTGTTTTGGAATTGTGCTCACAGTGTTTAAATTACACGAAGAATTGTTCACCCTGTTCTCCTGCTCGTTCAAACTGCACTGTGTTGACTCGTTCCCTCTCTCCCTCTCTCGGTCTCGCAACACATCTGAGATTCTGCCGAGAGAATTCTGCAGAGCGGTTCAGACGTCAACACCTGCTATCCCCAAGACTACCATCACGGGAGAAGCTGCAGAGCAGCAGAACTTTGCCCCTTGTCCTATGTACCTGTCTTGTTGACTTGCCTTTCCTGTACTCTTTATATTTAGTATCAAATAAACAAGCCCTCGTATTTGGCAACTCTGAATTCCTACTCTCTTGTGTCGTGCGTTTGGGGTCGGTATCAAACCCTAACATTACGATCCAACCAATATGACGACCCCAGCCGACACAGAGAGGGTCAGAACCGCACTTGCAATTCAAGTCGAGTTGACCAGGGATCACGGTCTCCAATTAGAGCGGGCTGCGGCTGCGGTGCAGAACCTCAGGGATCAGGTCCTGCCTATGCAGGGTTCAATGGCCGCTATGGCGGGACAACAGTCCGAGATTCTCGCTCAGCTTCACTCGCTGGGCGACACCGTTAATACCTTTAATCTCTCACACCCTTCAGGAACATTCCCCGCAGCCCCAGCAGATCTCGCATCTCGGGAACCCCGTCTCTCCGTCCCACGGCTGTTCGACGGTAATCCCGAGGAGTGTGCCACATTCATCATGCAATGTGAGTTGGTTTTCCGTCATCAACCAAGCCGTTTTTCTGCTCATGGGTCCCAAGTGGCTTATATAACAAACCTACTTTCAGGCCATGCTGCCCAGTGGGTCACTTCCTCCTGGGCAATGGAGGCAGATTTTTTGTTTTCCTACCCAGACTTCGTGGCGGAGCTCCGCAGAGTGTTCCACCATCCAGCCCGAGGTCTGGACCCTGGAGCCCGGTTGGGGACCTTCCGACAGGGGAGCGGCAGGGTGACGGACTATGTCATGGAGTTTCGACTGGCGGCGGTGGAGAGTGGATGGAACGAACCTGCTCTTCGCCTAACCTTCTTGAGGGGGCTCAGTGACGCAGTCCGGGACCAGCTCGCTACCCGGGAGTTGCCCGACTCCCTCGAGGAGCTGTTTAGCCTTGTCATCCGTATTGACGGACGCCTCCTGGAGAGAAGGCGCGAGAGGACCCGACTGTTACCTCCTGAAGCACCCCGGACTCCTGGACGCCCCGTCCCCAACACTACTGATGGTAACAGGCTTCCCCGTCCGGTTCGCGAGGAGGAACCCATGCAGCTGGGACGCTCTCATCTGAGCCAGGCGGAGCGTGAGGCAAGGCTCAGGTCCGGTCTCTGCCTCTACTGCGGAGGTGCGGGACACCGTATCGCCGACTGCCCTACCCGGCCAAAAGATCAGGCTCACCGGGAGATCCTGGTGAGCCGTTTTTCCCATTCCCAGCGCCGCGCACCACCTGACCATCTGATGAGCGTCACCCTGGCCTGGGGGGACCAACGTGCCACGGTGGAGGCCCTCATCGACTCTGGGGCAGACGAGAACTTCCTCGACTTCGAGTTTGCCACCCGAGCCAACATACCTCTTGAGGACCTTGTGAGGCCCTTGGAGATCTTTTCGTTGGACCAACACCGCCTGGCCGACATCTCTCAACGCACCGGCCCAGTCGTGCTGACCATCGCTGGGAACCACGTCGAGAGAATCCAGTTCCTCATTACCCAATCCCCCCTTGTCCCGGTGGTCCTGGGTAGGCCCTGGCTCGCGCTGCACGAGCCCCACATCGCCTGGTCCTCCGGTACCATCAGGGGCTGGAGCTTCTCCTGTCACGCCCGCTGTCTGCAGGCGGCGTCCTGTCCCCCGCCCCGGAGGCCGGCTGGTGAGTTGCCCCCGGACCCCTCGTCCATTCCTCCCGAGTACCACGACCTCATGGAGGTATTCAGTAAGACCAGAGCTCAGGCCCTTCCACCTCACCGCCCCTATGACTGCGCCATCGACCTCCGCCAAGGGGCTCCCCTTCCCGGCAGCCGCCTCTACAGTCTGACTGTCCCGGAGAAGAAGGCGATGGATCTCTACATCTCTGAGTCATTGGAAGCAGGACTCATTCGGCCTTCCTCCTCCCCGGTGGCGGCCGGGTTCTTCTTTGTTGGTAAGAAGGATGGGGACCTGCGACCCTGCATCGACTATCGTCAGCTCAACGAGATCACCATCAAGAACAAGTACCCTCTACCTCTCATGAGCTCCACCTTCGAGCCACTGACCCAGGCCTCGTTCTTCACCAAGCTGGACCTCCGAAGTGCCTACCATCTTGTCCGTATCCGTGAGGGCGATGAATGGAAGACCGCCTTCAAGACCCCCAGGGGCCACTACGAGTACCTTGTAATGCCGTTCGGCCTCACCAACGCCCCGGCGGTATTCCAGGCACTCATGAACGACGTCCTCCGTGACATGCTGGAGGTGTTCGTGGTGGTGTACCTGGACGACATTCTCATCTTTTCCAGGACCCTCGAGGAACACATCCTACATGTCCGCCGTGTGCTGGAGCGCCTCCTCCACAATCGGCTCTTCGTCAAGGCGGAGAAGTGCCGTTTTCACTCCAACTCCGTCGACTACCTGGGCTTCATCATTGAGAAGGGCTTGACCCGAGCGGATCCTCGCAAGATCCAGGCTGTGGAGGATTGGCCAGAACCCACCACTCGGAAGGAGTTACAGAGTTTCCTCGGGTTCGCCAACTTCTACCGAAGGTTCATCCGGAACTACAGTCAAGTGGCGGAGCCACTTACCAAGCTGACCTCCCCCGCTCTGCCGTTCGACTGGTCCCCAGCGGCATGCGCTGCGTTCCGCTCCCTCAAGAGAAGGTTCACTTCCGCCCCTATCCTGCTCCACCCTGACCCCAAGAGACAGTTCATCGTGGAGGTGGACGCCTCGGATTCTGGCCTGGGCGCTGTCCTATCCCAACGTTCTCTTTCAGACCAGAAGGTGCATCCTTGCGCCTTCTACTCGCGTCGCTTCCTCTCCGCCGAGAGGAACTACGACACCGGCAATCGGGAGCTGCTGGCGGTCGTGGCTGCGCTGGAAGAGTGGCGTCATTGGCTAGAGGGTGCCGAGGAGCCTTTTACCATCTGGACGGACCACAAGAACCTGACGTTCATCCGCGCTTCCAGGCGCCTCAACGGTCGGCAGGCGAGATGGGCCAGTTTCCTCAGTCGGTTCGACTTCTCGCTGACCTTCCGCCCCGGTTCCCGCAACACAAAGGCCGACTCCCTGTCCCGGATGCACTCCAAGGGGGCTCCACCCTCTGAGGACCCTTCTCCCATCCTCCCGGAGGCCCGAGTGGTTGGAGCCATCACCTTGGGCATCGAGGGTGTGGTGAGGCGTGCCCTGCGCTTCCATCGTGCTCCAAGCAACGTCCCTAGGAATCGTCTCTTCGTCCCCGACTCTGTCCGGTCCCAGGTACTGCTGTGGGGCCATACCAGCCGGTTCGCCTGCCACCCAGGCGTCCATCGCACGTTCTCCTTCCTGGCTCGTCGTTTCTGGTGGCCCACCATGCGGAACGACGTCAAGGAGTTCGTATTGGCCTGCGCGGTCTGTGCCCGCAGGAAGGCCTCTCACCAGGCACCCTCCGGGCTCTTGCAGCCACTTCCCATTCCGAGCCGTCCATGGTCACATGTGGCGCTCGACTTCGTCACTGGTCTACCCTCCTCCCAGGGGAACACCTGCCTTCTGACCGTGGTGGATCGATTCAGCAAGGGGGTCCACCTCGTGGCCCTCTCCAAGCTTCCCTCAGCGGCCGAGACGGCGGACCTCCTGACGCACCACGTGTTCCGCCTTCATGGCTTTCCCCAGGACATCGTCTCTGACCGGGGGCCCCAGTTCACCTCCCAGGTATGGCGGGCTTTTTGCAAAGGGTTGGGGGCAACGGTCAGTCTCTCCTCTGGCTATCATCCCCAGACAAACGGGCAGACGGAGAGGATGAACCAGAGCGTAGAGTCCGCTCTTCGGTGTGTGGCAGCCGAGAGACCGGCATCCTGGAGCCGTTTCCTTCCCTGGGTTGAATACTCCATCAATTCAATGGTCAGTTCCGCCACCGGCCTCTCCCCTTTTGAGGTCTCCCTGGGCTACCAGCCCCCTCTTTTCCCCGCACAGGAGACGGAAGTGGCAGTTCCCTCCGTGCAGGTCCACCTCGACCGCTGCCGACGAGTTTGGGAGATCACCAGGACCGCGCTGCTCCGAACATCTGAGCGCGCCTGTCGTGGTGCCGACCGGCGCCGGTTTCCTGCGCCGACTTACCGCCCTGGGCAGAGGGTGTGGCTCTCCGCGAAGGACCTCCCGTTACGGTCCTCGGCCAAGAAGCTCAACCCCCGCTTCGTCGGGCCTTTCGAGGTCCTGAAGGTACTCAGTCCGGCGGCCCTGCGCCTGAAGCTTCCTGCATCCATGCACATCCACCCCGTGTTCCATGTCTCCCGGGTTAAGCTCGTCTCCCTCAGTCCCCTTATGCCTCCAGCTCCTGATCCGCCGCCTCCCGTGTTGGTGGATGGTCACCCCCAGTGGCAGGTCCGCCGGTTGATGGACGTTCGTCGGCGGGGCCGGGGGTTCCAATACCTGGTGGACTGGGAGGGTTACGGCCCTGAGGAGCGTAGCTGGGTCTCCCGGCAGCTCATCGTGGATCCCGGCTTGATCACCGACTTCCATCGAGCCCATCCTGACGAACCGGGTCGGCCTGGTCGCCGGGTGGCTCCCGTGGAGGGGGGGGTACTGTGAGGTTTCTGTCCTTGCTCTCTCACTCGTTCTGTTCCTTTAACCACCCTCGCTCTGTTTTCATTTGTTTTTCTGTTAATTATTTTCAATTCCCTCATTCACACGCTTCTCCCCAGTGACGTCATCAGAGACGTCGCTGATTGGTTCTCTCAGGACCGCACGCTTTTCAATCACATTCCCCAGCTGTCACTGCTTTTCAATCAATCGATCCCTTATTATTTATACCCCGTTTCTCCACTCTAAGTTTGTTGGATCGTCTTGATTTTTCTCTGGTTGCATTTCCCCGTGTTGCTGCTGCTGCTGCTTTGCTCCTTGTGCTATCTCCAGGAATTTCCAAGAAGCCTTCCCTTGGACACCTGTTCCCGTGGCGCGCCCTCGCTCCGCTGTTTGTTCCAGCACCATTACGCATTGCGTCTGGGTGAGTTTTTATTGACTGTCTTGATCTATTCCGTTTTTCGTGTGTAACTATTACACTGAAGACTACCACCTTTTGTCAGACAGTCACTCACCCAGCTTTTCTATTTTTGCTTATTCCCTTATGGGATAATATTTTTGGGACCTTCCATCTCCCTCTGTGTGTTGCTCACACCGAAGATATTATTTCACTATTGGATTGTTTTGGACTTCACTAACTGTGTGTATATTACACGAAGATATTCACTGGGACTGTGTTTGGATTTTTGCTAACGGTGTGTACATTACACGAAGATATTCACTGGGACTGTGTTTGGAGTTTGCTCACTGTGTGTATACACGAAGAGATTCACTTGGGCTGTTTTGGAATTGTGCTCACAGTGTTTAAATTACACGAAGAATTGTTCACCCTGTTCTCCTGCTCGTTCAAACTGCACTGTGTTGACTCGTTCCCTCTCTCCCTCTCTCGGTCTCGCAACACATCTGAGATTCTGCCGAGAGAATTCTGCAGAGCGGTTCAGACGTCAACACCTGCTATCCCCAAGACTACCATCACGGGAGAAGCTGCAGAGCAGCAGAACTTTGCCCCTTGTCCTATGTACCTGTCTTGTTGACTTGCCTTTCCTGTACTCTTTATATTTAGTATCAAATAAACAAGCCCTCGTATTTGGCAACTCTGAATTCCTACTCTCTTGTGTCGTGCGTTTGGGGTCGGTATCAAACCCTAACATTTTGAGAATTGGGCAGATCTTAACCATCAGGTGGGTGGCGATAATGTTGCATTTGCCTACTATAATAATGTTAGACTCGATGTGTTTGGCCGTGGACTTGTTGTTCGGTATTGGTTCATCCGTGTGTTTATGTGTAAATAGGACTGTTGTGTGTGCATTTTAGTGTTGGATCAGAGGGGTTAATCTGAGCATGTGTATTTCAATATGCGTCTTCATCATGCATGCAGACACCTGTGTGGTGTAGTGTGGACTATGTGTGGTTCTGTAACGTTACTCCTATATGTCAGCAACGTCACAGTAAAGTCCCCCCCCCCCCCCCCGAAAGAAAAATAATGAGCTCCCCTGAAGACCATGGTATGGTTGGCACACTGGTCACGACGCAGACTCCCATAGCACTCCTCTTGAAGACCATGGTATGGTTGGCACACTGGTCACGACACAGACTCCCAGCTGAGCGCTCCTCTTGAAGACCATGGTATGGTTGGCACACTGGTCACGACGCAGACTCCCAGCTGAGCGCTCCTCTTGAAGACCATGGTATGGTTGGCACACTGGTCACGACGCAGACTCCCAGCTGAGCGCTCCTCTTGAAGACCATGGTATGGTTGGCACACTGGTCACGACACAGACTCCCAGCTGAGCGCTCCTCTTGAAGACCATGGTATGGTTGGCACACTGGTCACGACGCAGACTCCCAGCTGAGCGCATCCTCTTGAAGACCATGGTATGGTTGGCACACTGGTCACGACGCAGACTCCCAGCTGAGTGCTCCTCTTGAAGACCATGCTATGGTTGGCACACTGGTCACGACGCAGACTCCCAGCTGAGCGCTCCTCTTGAAGACCATGGTATGGTTGGCACACTGGTCACGACGCAGACTCCCAGCTGAGCGCTCCTCTTGAAGACCATGGTATGGTTGGCACACTGGTCACGACGCAGACTCCCAGCTGAGCGCTCCTCTTGAAGACCATGGTATGGTTGGCACACTGGTCACGACGCAGACTCCCAGCTGAGCGCTCCTCTTGAAGACCATGGTATGGTTGGCACACTGGTCACGACGCAGACTCCCAGCTGAGCGCTCCTCTTGTGACACATCAGGGAGTTCCACGAGTGGAGAACAGTGCGTCGCCGCTAGTGACCTTGTCTGCAGGATCCTGGGGTGAACATCGACGGACACGCAGTCACATAATACAGTGAATGAACGGCTGATAACTATATATTTCACCTATACTGTACGTTTTCCTGTGCAGGACGTGAAACCAAAGACAATGTGACAACCACAGCCAAGTCTGTTCCGTTCCATTCAACTCCATTCTATTCCCTCAGACATAGAAATAGCCCCATCGTCACCATCACCATCATCACCACCATCACCATCATCATCACCATCACCATCACCATCATCATCATCATTATTATCGATTGTTGTTTAATAGAAAATGAATGCACGTGCCCTGATTCCCCAGGGTATAAATGATCTCCTAGCAACCAAAGCCACGGGTTGGCATGGGGAGGCACAGCTGAATTATTGATTGGGTGGTGGTTCATGCCTTTATTTTGGAGAGGACTATATTGTCTTTTAGCGCATGTGTGTGTGTGTGTGTGTGTGTGTGTGTGTGTGTGTGTGTGTGTGTGTGTGTGTGTGTGTGTGTGTGTGTGTGTGTGTGTGTGTGTGTGTGTGTGTGTGTGTGTGTGTGTGGAGGGAGGGAGAGAGAGAGTTACAAAAAAATAAAAAATAAATAAAATCTTACCATCTCTACTTTTAACTTCCTGATCTTGTTGTCCAGAGGACCCCTCCCCCCCCCCGCCGTGCTGCTGTCCCCCCGGTCCTTGGCCTCTCCCCCTCCCCGGCGGCCCGCAGCCTCCTCCCGCAGCCACCTCAGCAGACCTTCAGGGGTCTTCCGTCCGATCTTCAGCTCGATGTCTCTCAGATCCACCGGGAGGACCGTCTCGCCGCCGCCGGCAGCAGCAGCAGCAGTGGTGCCCTGTTCATCCATCCTGTGTTGTCCGTGTATTTGTCCCTAAACCCTAAAAGATAAACAGACCCCGCCGTCCTTTTTTGTTGTTGCTTTGCTTTTTTCTTTTCTTGTTGTAAATCCTAATCATCATCATCATGATCCTGGACGCGTGTCAGCTGTGTGTCCGGCAGCATCCTCTCTCTCTCCGCGCCGCGTCCTCCGGTGGAGGTGGATCACTGCGTCAGGATGAAGACACCACATCATCACCACCCCGCCGTCATCACACCGAGTATCCCCCGGTTATTATCATCTCATAACTATAGTTGACGGGGAGCGTCTATAGTGTAAACAAACGGCTCATCATCATCAACAACAACAACAACAACAACAACAACAAATCTTAAATTGGTTGTCCTCTCCTGCAGCCGTCGCGTCGTGTGATGCTGATCAGGACCTCCAGCCCAATCAGATCTGTGATCATCCTCCTCGATGTGACCGCTTGAATAAAACGCATCGCTTAGTTTAGTCTCTTCTTACCCGATCACCATGGAGATCTGTTGGAGATCAACGCGCTATAGAGAGAGAGAGAGAGAGAGAGAGAGAGAGAGAGAGAGAGAGAGAGAGAGAGA
>NC_140166.1:446915-482872 GCF_963971535.1 Notolepis coatsorum | reverse complement strand
TATACACCCCCATCATATACACCCCCCCATAATATACACCCCCATCCCTATTATATACCCCCCCATAATATACACCCCCCCCCCCATAATATACACCCCCATCATATACACCCCCCCTTTAATATACACCCCCATCCCTATTATATACCCCCCCCCCATAATATACACCCCCCCCCCATAATATACACACCCATCCCTATTATATACACCCCCCCCCCAAGTAACAAACAATACCACAACACAGGTCCCACTTGAGTCTGAGCCCCCATCACATAATACATTTGATTTTCAGCCCTTCTCTATTGGTGAAGTGCATAAAGCCCTTAAGAATTTGAATCCTAAAAAACGGGCTGGGCCAGACAAACTGGATCCCTATTATTTAAAGCTTTCTGCTGATTTTATTGCAGAACCTCTAACTTATATGTTTAACTTAACCTTGACTTGTAATGAAATACCCAAGATTTGGAAAAAGGCTCATGTTCTACCCCTGTTAAAAGGTGGTGAGCCTTCAAACCCCAACAACTACAGGCCCATTTCTAATTTGTCAGCTTTAGCCAAGATACTGGAAACTCTGGTAAGTAATCAGCTGAAGGAGTTCTTATATAACAATGCTATTTTATCTTGTGATCAATCTGGTTTTAGGAAATGTCACAGTACCGTTACAGCAGCTACAAAGGTAGTAAACGACATAATTGGGGCTTTAGATAGGAAACAACATTGTGCTTCCCTTTTTATTGATTTTTCAAAGGCATTTGATACAGTGGACCATAATATAATGAAGCATAGGCTAATTAATGTAGGAATGTCTGACTCTGCTGTTGGCTGGTTCTGTAATTATCTTGCTGACAGGACTCAATGTGTTCAGGCTGATGGTTTTTATTCTGATGTTTTATCTGTCCACAAGGGGGTGCCACAAGGTTCTGTTCTAGGACCATTGTTATTTACAATCTATATCAATAATCAAACTTTCATTTTTATGCTGATGACACTGTCATTTACTGTTGTGCTAAGACGTTGACAAAAGCTCTGGAAAGTTTGCAAAATACATTTAAAGAAATAGAATCCCAACTTCAGCAACTAAAGCTTGTTTTAAATCCGGAAAAAACTAAAATTATGATTTTTACTAAATCCAAAACAAAAGTGCCTTGTCTTGCCTCTATACACACATCGCAAGGCATTCCAATTCAGATTGTGTCGACTTTTAAATACCTTGGCTTTTTACTTGATGACAGCTTGTCTTTTAAACCACACGTCGAAAGCCTGGTCAAGAGGCTAAAAGTGAGGTTGGGTTTCTTTTTCAGAAACAAATCGTGCTTTTCTTTTAATGCAAAGAAGCAACTAGTTGCTGCCACTTTTTTTTACCAGTATTAGATTATGGTGATGTTTTATACATGAATGCCTGTTCCACCTCACTACACATGTTGGACACTGCTTACCAACTCTTCCAGAGCTCCCGACACGGATCCGTACAATAGCGCGCTGTCTTTTCTTTTCGGCACTATTTTCTCTTTTTTTGGCGGAGGGACACCATTTTTTGTGACCATATTAGGAACACCGGCCCCCACACACACAGCAAGTATCACTCCGCAGCTCTTTCCAGAAGTCTATAAAAACCTCCGTCGAACACAGCTCGAGTTTTTCCAAACTTTCCCCCAGACCGAGCGGTCGCCGAATGAATTCTTACCGTGAAAACCTGCTCTCCTGTAGATTTCTAAACCACAGTGTAAGTACTGTTTATACTAATCTGTTGGACTTCTTATAGCATTCGTTAACTTTTATGACAGTCTATAGTGTTTGTGAGATGTTTTTCCAGAGATTCTGGTCATATTTTCCATCAAAAATCTTGTTTTGAAATGTACCGTGTGCGACTAGCAATTTCCCCCCAGGGAGAGTTACCTGTGAGTTGGCTAACATCAGCGCTAGCTGCAGGCTAGCTGCAGGCTAATGGCAACACAGTTGTCGTATTTATTTCGCAAATGCAGTGTTTTCAAATAAGCCACATTGCTGTATTTAGTGTATTCATTAGTGGGTCATATTCCTATATGTAACATATCTCATTTTATCAACTTAGAATTGACGGCAGTGTCTAGATGCTGGAACTAGCTCCCATGCTAGCGCAGATGCTAACAGCACCGGCTGAGATCCAGGAACAGCGCAGTCATTCCCTACCCAGGACAAAACCTTCAAGAAGGGAGAGGTTCTAGAAGGAAGACAAGGCTCTATGAAGATAATGGGGTAAGTTTGAAGAAAATTTTTAACACACACATGAACGTTTTATAATTATCATCACAATATGTAAAAAAAAAAAAAAATTTTTTTTATCAAATCTAGTTTCATTAATTAATTAATAACTTTTGAACAATAGATGCTATTTCTAATCTGTCAGCTGTTCTATATTGCCAACAAGATTGTCTACATTCCATTCAATATACATAAATCTGATTTAAGCAAGGAAAGTGTAATTTAATACATTTTTATCTTCCAAGTTTAATTTCAACAAGTTCAAGTGCAACTACATATGAACCATAATAATAGAAATTATGATGATAATTGTTAAGCTACAGGTCGCCTCTATATATCTCAATCACCTACTCAAGATATAAACCCGCGGCCGCTCGATATCCCCCGGCGAGGTGCTAAACTCGCCAAGTTCTCGAGTCAATTTACTATTTCTGTCTAGATTACTTCAAGTCACTGGTCTAGTTATATCCAGTTGATATGAAATGTAATCATGAAGAGTTGTTAATCTCTTCTTGTTTGAAATAAACCGAATATATTGTCTAGGAGAACTCTTATATCATCCACCATCACCGTCCTCATCTGTGAGGAATGGTCTGTAATACTGCTCATTTGAAAGCTTGATGATCTTACGTCACCGTCACCACCATCACCGTCCTCATTTGTGAGGAATGGTCTGTAATGCTGCTCATTTGAAAGCTTGATGATATTACTTCATCGTTTAATAAGTATTACCACTGTACTAACACGTAATCATTGTTTGCACTCCCCGGCCCCTCCTGTCCTCCTCCTCCTCCTCCGTCAGCGGAACCGACCGTCTAACCCTGCAGTGATTCAGACGGTCGAGATCCCACATAAGACAGAGTCAGTCTGGACACAGAGACACCGGAACCCGCAAACAACACCCATCTCCATGCATAGTATTTCTTATCAGTACATATCATATACATATATATATTTATATCTTTTAGCTGAAAAGCATTAACCAGTCAATTGATTCAATCTGTAGTATGTTGCCAGTACAAATAGTCACCTTCAGAGGAAATCAGGGCGCGGCTGGTATTTGCTGGCATTGCTGGCAGGGATCAGTCCAAGAACTCAATGGATTATAAAAAGTCATTTTTATTTCAATTAAGTTACAGAAAAAGACTATATTGGAAATATCCATTACAGTTTAAAAGATTATATAAAACAAAACATGTCATCTCTTAATCTCGGCTTGTGCATGCCAAAGCCAAAACCTGCATCTTGTCTTCCAAGTCACACAATGGAAAAAACTTCAAAATCTCACTGTGATCTGGCCAGTTGGCCTTTATAAAGGGCCCCAGATCTCTTTGTCATTGGTTCAGATACAGTGATGCAATTTTACTAGCCAGTCAACGCACAATACGCAGTATATACTTATCCAATCGTTCCACTTTACGTGCACAGCAAGTGTCCCTCCCTTTTCCCTTACTTGCGTTACTTCCAGTTACATAGTTCCTTCAAGTATGAGAAAGTCCCTCCACTTTTCATCTCATTCAGACCCCACAAAGGGTTAACCAGTCAACAATGCGTCTGCCGGCCGGAGAGCTCCGGGAAGAGGCCCTGCCTGGCAAGGTCGCATAGTTATGGTTGACTCCCTGCTGCAG
The DNA here is from genome assembly GCF_963971535.1 of Notolepis coatsorum. Lineage (NCBI taxonomy): Eukaryota > Metazoa > Chordata > Actinopteri > Aulopiformes > Paralepididae > Notolepis > Notolepis coatsorum. Next base: position 479,003 of record NC_140166.1, on the reverse strand, counting down.
GCTCATGGAGGGAGGGAGACAGATGCATCTGTACAGACCAAGCAAATCATTCTTCTCTACGCAGAAGCATATAATTGAATACTGAAGCATATTAAAAATAGGTTAGATTCACACAATCACTGTCTTCCAACCAGAGTTTTAGTTTTAAAGTGTATAACGAATATACTGGTTATAAAAGAACAAACAGGAATGTCAATGTTCTGTTGTTGAATGTTGTTCTGTGGCACTCAACATGTGTCCACACACAACGTGTTTCCTTTCCGACGGGGCACCACCAGCCAGAACACACGTCACATCCAGACACCCACAGCAACACATGCCCAGAACAGGATGTCATACCAACCAGTGTCACTTAGTTGGCTGTGACACTTTACACCTCCTCTGTCATCCTGGGAGGTCATTGTCCATCGTCAATTGAATAATTGAATAATGAAGCATATAATTACATGTGAAAAATAGGTATATACGGCTATATTGGAACGAATCAGGATGTCAATTTCCAAAAGTGTCACTTGTTCTGTGGCACTTCACACCCACTCTGTCATCCTGGGCGGTCATTTTCCATTGTCTCAATAGCGTCTGTACCGGGGGACGAGACGGCGACCGTGGGGTCACGTGGCTGTGACTCTCCACACCCCCTCCGCCATCCCGGTACCCCGCTACCCCGGTAACCGGCGGGAAGACCTGCATCTGTTGTAAATATGTAAATAAAAAAATAATATTTTTTTTTATCAAATCTAGTTTCATTAATTAATTAATAACTTTTGAACAATAGATGCTATTTCTAATCTGTCAGCTGTTCTATATTGCCAACAAGATTGTCTACATTCCATTCAATATACATAAATCTGATTTAAGCAAGGAAAGTGTAATTTAATACATTTTTATCTTCCAAGTTTAATTTCAACAAGTTCAAGTGCAACTACATATGAACCATAATAATAGAAATTATGATGATAATTGTTAAGCTACAGGTCGCCTCTATATATCTCAATCACCTACTCAAGATATAAACCCGCGGCCGCTCGATATCCCCCGGCGAGGTGCTAAACTCGCCAAGTTCTCGAGTCAATTTACTATTTCTGTCTAGATTACTTCAAGTCACTGGTCTAGTTATATCCAGTTGATATGAAATGTAATCATGAAGAGTTGTTAATCTCTTCTTGTTTGAAATAAACCGAATATATTGTCTAGGAGAACTCTTATATCATCCACCATCACCGTCCTCATCTGTGAGGAATGGTCTGTAATACTGCTCATTTGAAAGCTTGATGATCTTACGTCACCGTCACCACCATCACCGTCCTCATTTGTGAGGAATGGTCTGTAATGCTGCTCATTTGAAAGCTTGATGATATTACTTCATCGTTTAATAAGTATTACCACTGTACTAACACGTAATCATTGTTTGCACTCCCCGGCCCCTCCTGTCCTCCTCCTCCTCCTCCGTCAGCGGAACCGACCGTCTAACCCTGCAGTGATTCAGACGGTCGAGATCCCACATAAGACAGAGTCAGTCTGGACACAGAGACACCGGAACCCGCAAACAACACCCATCTCCATGCATAGTATTTCTTATCAGTACATATCATATACATATATATATTTATATCTTTTAGCTGAAAAGCATTAACCAGTCAATTGATTCAATCTGTAGTATGTTGCCAGTACAAATAGTCACCTTCAGAGGAAATCAGGGCGCGGCTGGTATTTGCTGGCATTGCTGGCAGGGATCAGTCCAAGAACTCAATGGATTATAAAAAGTCATTTTTATTTCAATGAAGTTACAGAAAAAGACTATATTGGAAATATCCATTACAGTTTAAAAGATTATATAAAACAAAACATGTCATCTCTTAATCTCGGCTTGTGCATGCCAAAGCCAAAACCTGCATCTTGTCTTCCAAGTCACACAATGGAAAAAACTTCAAAATCTCACTGTGATCTGGCCAGTTGGCCTTTATAAAGGGCCCCAGATCTCTTTGTCATTGGTTCAGATACAGTGATGCAATTTTACTAGCCAGTCAACGCACAATACGCAGTATATACTTATCCAATCGTTCCACTTTACGTGCACAGCAAGTGTCCCTCCCTTTTCCCTTACTTGCGTTACTTCCAGTTACATAGTTCCTTCAAGTATGAGAAAGTCCCTCCACTTTTCATCTCATTCAGACCCCACAAAGGGTTAACCAGTCAACAATGCGTCTGCCGGCCGGAGAGCTCTGGGAAGAGGCCCTGCCTGGCAAGGTCGCATAGTTATGGTTGACTCCCTGCTGCAGGCTCATGGAGGGAGGGAGACAGATGCATCTGTACAGACCAAGCAAATCATTCTTCTCTACGCAGAAGCATATAATTGAATACTGAAGCATATTAAAAATAGGTTAGATTCACACAATCACTGTCTTCCAACCAGAGTTTTAGTTTTAAAGTGTATAACGAATATACTGGTTATAAAAGAACAAACAGGAATGTCAATGTTCTGTTGTTGAATGTTGTTCTGTGGCACTCAACATGTGTCCACACACAACGTGTTTCCTTTCCGACGGGGCACCACCAGCCAGAACACACGTCACATCCAGACACCCACAGCAACACATGCCCAGAACAGGATGTCATACCAACCAGTGTCACTTAGTTGGCTGTGACACTTTACACCTCCTCTGTCATCCTGGGAGGTCATTGTCCATCGTCAATTGAATAATTGAATAATGAAGCATATAATTACATGTGAAAAATAGGTATATACGGCTATATTGGAACGAATCAGGATGTCAATTTCCAAAAGTGTCACTTGTTCTGTGGCACTTCACACCCACTCTGTCATCCTGGGCGGTCATTTTCCATTGTCTCAATAGCGTCTGTACCGGGGGACGAGACGGCGACCGTGGGGTCACGTGGCTGTGACTCTCCACACCCCCTCCGCCATCCCGGTACCCCGCTACCCCGGTAACCGGCGGGAAGACCTGCATCTGTTGTTCCCTGGCTGGGCGGCTCGACAGGATAGGGGTCACGTTGTTGCTTGGTATCCGGCGGGAAGACTTGCATCTGTTGTTCCCGGCCGATGCACCCAGGCTGTTGTCGTCTTCGTCATCTTGGTCATCTTGGTCATCTTGGTCATCTTGGTCATCTTGGTCATCTTGGTCATCTTGGGGTCGCCCCCTCTGACCTCTTGGATCTCTCCATTAGTTTGAGGTAGGTTGATTTGTCACTTCTCGGGCGACCCCCACGGGTCCCCGAGAATTGTAGCAGCAGTCCTCTATTGAAGTGTGGTTGGCCTGGTCGTGTGACCCTGTCCGTAGGCCTCGCAGGACATCACAGATACAGTCCACAGAGGACTCATTTCTTTTCTCTCTTTCAGGTCCATTCAGGGCTCTCGTCGCCCTGTAACCTGGGTCCAGGCCGATGTCTCTCTGTCCGGTCTAGGAGGTCTAGGAGGTCTGGGAGGTCTGGGAGGTCTGGGAGGTCTGGGAGGTCTGGGAGGTCTAGATGAGGACCTTGAGGATGCTCTGGAGCTTGACCTATCCCGGTCTTCCTCCATTTCCGATTTCTGACCTGAGTCAGTATATTCCTTCTTGCCATTCGCTGCGTCGTCCGCTGACTCCGGGGGACAGCCCCCCCCCCGTCTAAGAGTGTGGCACTGGTTCAGGTTTTGTCCCTTTACCAGCGCACCTTTACCAGCGCACATTGTTCACAGGCCTTTCGGACTGTTATCGCTCTTTGTTTGGCTTTAGGTATGAGAATGTTGTTAGTTCTCAGGTATACCAACATCCTCTTACTTCCGGCATGTCCAAGGTTATCATATACCTGTCTGATCATGTGAGTAGCCTCGTCCTGTTAGCAATGGCTAGTTAGCCTGCTATTCGCTCCTATTCGCAATGGCTATTTCAGCCTGCTCGCAATGGCTATTTCAGCCTGCTATTCGTCTCGATGGCACTGGTTCAGGTTTTGTCCCCCTTACCAGCGCACATTGTTCACAGGCCTTTCGGACTGTTGTTTCCGTCCACTTCCTTCTTGCACAGGGGGTCGACCCTGTGTTGTGCTTGTCTTGGTCCAGACTGGGTAGTTAGTTACTGTTATGTCTGGTGTTAGCTCTGGCTAGTTAGCCAACTTGTAGATTCAGGCTATGTAGCCTCTTATAGACTCAGCTCCTACTGATAACACCAGCCTGTATTATTACGCTGGTTCCACTTCTGTCATAGTAGCAGGACTTATGCAGGACTTATTCTGACTGTAAGTAAACATTACGTAACTTTTTTTAGTCGTGAGTGATCTTCGCTGCAATCACAAATATATACTTTAAATGCGATTCTTTCTTCGAGTAGAACCTTCTACGTTTTTGACTGTAAGAAAACATTACGTAACTTTTTAGTCATGAGTGATCTTCGCTACTTCGCTACTTCGCTACTTCGCTACTTCGCTACTTCGCTACTTTAAATGCGATTCTTTCTTCGAGTAGAACCTTCTACGTTTTTGACTGTAAGAAAACATTACGTAACTTTTTAGTCGTGAGTGATCTTCGCTACTTCGCTACTTCGCTACTTCGCTACTTCGCTACTTTAAATGCGATTCTTTCTTCGAGTAGAACCTTCTACGTTTTTGACTGTAAGAAAACATTACGTAACTTTTTAGTCGTGAGTGATCTTCGCTACTTCGCTACTTCGCTACTTCGCTACTTCGCTACTTCGCTACTTCGCTACTTCGCTACTTTAAATGCGATTCTTTCTTCGAGTAGAACCTTCTACGTTTTTGACTGTAAGAAAACATTACGTAACTTTTTAGTCGTGAGTGATCTTCGCTACTTCGCTACTTCGCTACTTCGCTACTTCGCTTACTTTAAATGCGATTCTTTCTTCGAGTAGAACCTTCTACGTTTTTGACTGTAAGAAAACATTACGTAACTTTTTAGTCGTGAGTGATCTTCGCTACTTCGCTACTTTGCTACTTCTTTCTTCGAGTAGAACCTTCTACGTTGGGTTTTTTTCAAATCTGTAATTAATTCTACTCCAGAGGCACCTGACAGCAGTCATTTCGGTTCATATTCTTTCGGCTTTTGATACCTATTTAAATAGTATAAAGCCCAACTCACTTGAACTCATGTTCTTAGCCCCGGAACCTCCAATCCGTTTTGACAGACCTATAAACCAGTGACTTGGCCGCCCAAGCACCACAGCGTCCTGTATGCTGAGGCTTCCAAGTCCCCACAAATCTGATAGGCCCGTCGGATACAGAGACCCTGATGCTCGCTCTGTCCCCCCGCGTCAAGGTGCTAAGCTTGATGAGAGTTTGCAGAGTCTCAATTTTTTACCCATAGGCGCTGGTGAGTGTACATCTCATGCAGCTGATATGGCTGGTAGGGTGCTAACCCACCAAATGGTTGCTGTCAGGAAATCCCTTCTGAATGAAATAGATTACAAATTCACTTTACTTTACTCTGGGTTTAGAGCAAGGACGGACATCTTTACATATTATACTTAGAATATATACAAAATGCATGTAGTATTCTATGTCATGTTTCTTCCTAAATGACAATAACACTTTATATTATTCCTCTTGACAGATGAGCTGTATGTCAAGTGCAGTTTGCACTTGCTTGAGTCACTTGTGTCAGGGCCCCAGAGGGTAAGGATACTATTGATTCTCCTTCCGGGCTTTGAATTCCTCCCTTGTTGTCCTCACCTCTGCTTGCTGTTCTGGGGTTAGTGCGGCCCACTCGTCTGCAGGTAGGTATTGGTACTTCTTTTTCCCTGTTCTGTCCTTGGTTGTTTTCGGGGGGAACTCCTGGGAGGCCCCCCTTTTGTCAGATAGCATTTTAACTTGGTCATACAGCATACATTCGATACGTAACTGGTCTTGTGACCATGCTGCGCATCGGGCTGCCAGTGGGTTACCCCCTGGGACTCCTCTGAATAGCTTTTCAAGCAGTAAGCATGATCCTTGCATAGGTGTTCCATTCATGACTGATCCTGCTGCATCATTGAGAGACATGCTCCCGCCTCGCACCTGTGGGATTAGTTTCTCCACCAACTTATACCCTGGATCTTGACCGGGGGTCCTTACTTCTCTTTCCATCAGTTGGTCCATTGAGGCCCTTTCGGGGATCTCTAGTCCTTTGAGATGTCTCAACATGCGAGCTAGCGTCTCGTGTGCTTGTATCTCCTGAGCGAGCATATGCCACGCCAGCCTCTCATGAGCTAGCATCTGCTGCGCCAGTTTCTTCTGAGCTACCCGTGCCAGCTTCTCCTGGGCTAGCATCTCCTGGGCTAGCTTCTCTTGTGCTAGCTCCTCCTGAGCTAGCTTCTGGCGCGCCAGCTCCTCCTGAGCTAGCATCTCCTGGGCTAGCTCCTCCTGAGCTAGCTTCTCTTGTGCTAGCTCCTCCTGAGCTAGCTTCTCTTGTGCTAGCTCCTCCTGAGCTAGCTTCTCTTGTGCTAGCTTCTCCTGAGCTAGCTTTGGGCGTGCCAGCTCCTCCTGAGCTAGCATCTCCTGGGCTAGCTCCTCCTGAGCTAGCGTTGGTCGTGCCAGCTCCTCCTGAGCTAGCTTCTCTCGTGCTAGCTCCTCCTGAGCTAGCTTCTCTTGTGCTAGCTCCTCCTGAGCTAGCTTCTGGCGTGCCAGCTTCTCCTGAGCTAGCTTTGGGCGTGCCAGCTCCTCCTGAGCTAGCATCTCCTGAGCTAGCGTTGGTCGTGCCAGCTCCTCCTGAGCTAGCTTCTCTTGTGCTAGCTCCTCCTGAGCTAGCTTCTCTTGTGCTAGCTCCTCCTGAGCTAGCTTCTCTTGTGCTAGCTTCTCCTGAGCTAGCTTTTGGCGTGCCAGCTCCTCCTGAGCTAGCATCTCCTGGGCTAGCTCCTCCTGAGCTAGCGTTGGTTGTGCCAGCTCCTCCTGAGCTAGCATCTCCTGGGCTAGCTCCTCCTGAGCTAGCGTTGGTTGTGCCAGCTCCTCCTGAGCTAGCTTCTCTTGTGCTAGCTCCTCCTGAGCTAGCTTCTCTTGTGCTAGCTCCTCCTGAGCTAGCTTCTCTTGTGCTAGCTTCTCCTGAGCTAGCTTTGGGCGTGCCAGCTCCTCCTGAGCTAGCATATCCTGGGCTAGCTCCTCCTGAGCTAGCGTTGGTTGTGCCAGCTCCTCCTGAGCTAGCATCTCCTGGGCTAGCTCCTCCTGAGCTAGCTTCTCTTGTGCTAGCTCCTCCTGAGCTAGCTTCTCTTGTGCTAGCTCCTCCTGAGCTAGCTTCTCTTGTGCTAGCTTCTCCTGAGCTAGCTTTGGGCGTGCCAGCTCCTCCTGAGCTAGCATCTCTTGAGCTAGCGTTGGTCGCTAGCTCCGGCTACTTAGCCTGCGGTTACCTCCTGGCTTTGTTAGCCTGTGGTGAGCTAGTTAGCTCCCGTCTGGCTAGGGCCAGCTCATGGGTGTTAGCACTGGCTTGTTAGCTGATGGCGAGCTAGTTAGCTTCCGTCTGGCTAGGGCCAGCTCATGGGTGTTAGCACTGGCTTGTTAGCCGATGGCGAGCTAGTCAGCTTCCGTCTGGCTAGGGCCAGCTCATGGGTGTTAGCACTGGCTTGTTAGCCGATGGCGAGCTAGTTAGCTTGCAGTCCTGTGAACGGCCGTTTTGGCTTCGTGTCACGTAGCTTTGGGCTAGGTAGCCATCCAGTTCGCCTTTCTGTGAACGGCCGTTTTGGCTGCGCTTCACAGTCTCCCATACTCACATACGGTATCTTTGGGCTAGGTAGCCATCCAGCTCGCCTTTCTGTGAACGGCCGTTTTGGCTGCGCTTCACATACAGTCTCCCATACTCACATACGGTATCTTTGGGCTAGGTAGCCATCCAGCTCGCCTTTCTGTGAACGGCCGTTTTGGCTGCGCTTCACATACAGTCTCCCATACTCACATACGGTATCTTTGGGTAGTTGGCTCTCGTCTTGGGTAGGGCCAGTTCACTTCCCGTCCGTCTGGTCAGTGAACATTCAGTGAACTTGCGGCTAGTTGGCTCTGTCTGGCTAGGGCCAGTTCACTTCTCGTCCGTCTGGTCAGTGAACATTCAGTGAACTTGCGGCTAGTTGGCTCTCGTCTGGCTAGGGCCAGTTCACTTACTGTGGGCAAAGCACGAAATTATGCTGCACTTGTAACTCCCCCCAGAGCTCTATAAACATTACGTTACCCTTTAGTTGTGAGTAAACGTTGCTTTAATCACAAAGATAGAGTTTTCTATTCATTTGTGATATCCCCGAGTAGAGCCTTCCACTCGAGTCGCCAGTAGAGCTTTCTACTTTAGGTTTTGCCAAATCTGTAATTAAATTTTACTCCAGAGGCTTTTGACAGTAGTCCTGTCTTCTTCGGCCGTTTTGGCTGCGCTGATGTCTCTCTAAACTGCCAGACATTGTAGAGAGAGGGTTTTCTTTACCCCTTTTTTTTTTCCTTTAATCCAATTTTGCGGGCTCAACCGCTCCACCAGCAATGCCCCCACTATGCAGATGCCTTTAATTTGCCACTGCTCTCCATCGAGGGCCCTACAGATCAATATCCTTTGACTGGTGTATTCTAAAACTCGGTTCTCCGTTTTTTTTTTTTTTCAATATTTCTATTATATTTTATTTTGGCTGTTATCTTACCGATCTCAGCCCTAACCCAGGGACGCCATGTTAAGCTACAGGTCGCCTCTATATATCTCAATCACCTACTCGAGATATAAACCCGCGGCCGCTTGATATCCCCCGGCGAGGTGCTAAACTCGCCAAGTTCTCGAGTCAATTTACTATTTCTGTCTAGATTACTTCAAGTCACTGGTCTAGTTATATCCAGTTGATATGAAATGTAATCATGAAGAGTTGTTAATCTCTTCTTGTTTGAAATAAACCGAATATATTGTCTAGGAGAACTCTTATATCATCCACCATCACCGTCCTCATCTGTGAGGAATGGTCTGTAATACTGCTCATTTGAAAGCTTGATGATCTTACGTCACCGTCACCACCATCACCGTCCTCATTTGTGAGGAATGGTCTGTAATGCTGCTCATTTGAAAGCTTGATGATATTACTTCATCGTTTAATAAGTATTACCACTGTACTAACACGTAATCATTGTTTGCACTCCCCGGCCCCTCCTGTCCTCCTCCTCCTCCTCCGTCAGCGGAACCGACCGTCTAACCCTGCAGTGATTCAGACGGTCGAGATCCCACATAAGACAGAGTCAGTCTGGACACAGAGACACCGGAACCCGCAAACAACACCCATCTCCATGCATAGTATTTCTTATCAGTACATATCATATACATATATATATTTATATCTTTTAGCTGAAAAGCATTAACCAGTCAATTGATTCAATCTGTAGTATGTTGCCAGTACAAATAGTCACCTTCAGAGGAAATCAGGGCGCGGCTGGTATTTGCTGGCATTGCTGGCAGGGATCAGTCCAAGAACTCAATGGATTATAAAAAGTCATTTTTATTTCAATGAAGTTACAGAAAAAGACTATATTGGAAATATCCATTACAGTTTAAAAGATTATATAAAACAAAACATGTCATCTCTTAATCTCGGCTTGTGCATGCCAAAGCCAAAACCTGCATCTTGTCTTCCAAGTCACACAATGGAAAAAACTTCAAAATCTCACTGTGATCTGGCCAGTTGGCCTTTATAAAGGGCCCCAGATCTCTTTGTCATTGGTTCAGATACAGTGATGCAATTTTACTAGCCAGTCAACGCACAATACGCAGTATATACTTATCCAATCGTTCCACTTTACGTGCACAGCAAGTGTCCCTCCCTTTTCCCTTACTTGCGTTACTTCCAGTTACATAGTTCCTTCAAGTATGAGAAAGTCCCTCCACTTTTCATCTCATTCAGACCCCACAAAGGGTTAACCAGTCAACAATGCGTCTGCCGGCCGGAGAGCTCCGGGAAGAGGCCCTGCCTGGCAAGGTCGCATAGTTATGGTTGACTCCCTGCTGCAGGCTCATGGAGGGAGGGAGACAGATGCATCTGTACAGACCAAGCAAATCATTCTTCTCTACGCAGAAGCATATAATTGAATACTGAAGCATATTAAAAATAGGTTAGATTCACACAATTACTGTCTTCCAACCAGAGTTTTAGTTTTAAAGTGTATAACGAATATACTGGTTATAAAAGAACAAACAGGAATGTCAATGTTCTGTTGTTGAATGTTGTTCTGTGGCACTCAACATGTGTCCACACACAACGTGTTTCCTTTCCGATGGGGCACCACCAGCCAGAACACACGTCACATCCAGACACCCACAGCAACACATGCCCAGAACAGGATGTCATACCAACCAGTGTCACTTAGTTGGCTGTGACACTTTACAATAATCATACACTTATTTTATATCATTGGAAAGCCCTAGTTGTTAGCTTTAAAATGGCACCAAATATGAGGTACTTTGAAATACCCAATTTACCCAAACCAATGCAATATCATGTTCAGGGATTTCCTAAATACAAAATAGACCTGGAAGAGTTAAAGATTTATTTCTAGATATAGATCACTTACCCATCATTGCACTCTGTATGCTAAAGTTAACTGGCCGTCCTTGACTGCCCGTAGACTGCTTCATTGGTACACTTTCATTTATAAAGCAATTATTGGTCAGCTCCCTTTTTACCTCGGTTCATACCTCACCATCACATCAAACCCATCTTACAGTTTACGATCCCAGGACTATTTATATGCCTCAGTACCCAGAACCCGCACAGAGTTTGGGAAAAGGGCCTTCATGTTCTCTGCTCCCTCTGCCTGGAATGGACTTCAAAAAACGTTGAAACTGCAGGCCCTCACTACCATATCTGATTTTAAAGTTCAAATTAAGGGCATTTTAAAGAACGAGATGGGAGAATGTTGCTGCTTCACTGCATAATGTGGTGTTATATTTTATATTTTTAACCTGACCTTCTCTCCCCAGCAAACCTCCTGCAAAGCCTCACCTTCCATCCTCTTTCTACCTTTTTACCCTACCCTCCAATCTCCCCCAATCCCATTCAATCTGATTTGCTGCAGCTCAAATGTATCCCCTTGCCCCACTTTGCCTTTTATGTCTCTGTCTGTGTTTTGTGTATTTTTGTATGTTTGTTTTTGTTTTTGCTGCCATTTTGGCCAGGTCTTGTTAGAAAAAGAGATCTTTGATCTCAAGTGACTACCTGGTAAAATAAAGGTAAAATAAAATAAAATATACACCCCCCCATAATATACACCCCCCATCCCTATTATATACACAATCTCACGCTCCCCCATCCCTATAATATACACCCCCCCCATAATATACACACTCCTCCCACGCCCCCATCCCTATTCAAATTCAATCTTTATTTAATCTCGAAAGTTCATCGAGACCAAGCTGTCATTTACAATGATGTGGAGATGCACAGTAGATACATAATACAAAAACAATAGTCAAGTCAATCAATAAAAAAATGCAAATAGAATTAAAACAACTATACAGACTGAGGTTGTCTATTGGTTTATTATAGATTGACGATGACGATGGATGATAATACGTCCTTTCAGCATGGAGAGGTAAACAAAGATTCTAGATGTGGCTTTACCAGATGTTTCAGATGAAGTCCTAAGAGCAGGATATGTTGGCTCACAACGTCAAATATTGATTTTGATTATGTTAATTGATGTTGATTTGATACTGATCTCAGGAGTATTCGTAACGGACTAGTAAGGGCCTACCCGGGGACCTCTCTGGGTTATTGATTGATTGATTGAAAGTTTTATTAACAGATTGCAGAATGGATACAATACAGTACGGCTCAATACACACAATTGTTAAGGGGATTTCGTCTTGTTTACATCAGGGTCCCCCATTTTCAATTCATCATAACATTTATGACATACACGACATACAGATATACAGTACTGTTACATCCAGCAATCTTTAATATCATGGAGGACGTCTGTGGCTTTAACCCCGCGTGTGAATCTGACATGTCACGCAATTTGTAAGGTGAAAATTCCAGCGTACCATATTTCACTGAACACAAAGGTCATCTGATCATATTAGAATCGGCATCTCAGTAATTTGGGTAATTGGTCATATATTTTTGGTACAGTAGTAGTCAAATCAATACGAGGAGGATTTAAATGCATTTTCAGTGCAAACGTCACATCAATCTGCTTCACCGCAGCGACCGTGGAGATCTGTAACTGTTATTATCCAGTTAATTATTTCCCCCTGCTGGATTGTCATAGATTTGATTTATCATTGAACAAATTATGTAAGTACTCTGCGTGATAACATTTTTGCATCAGGCATTGCATTTGCATTAGTTGTAACATGAGTTTGACAACAACGATTAGTTCGTAACAGTACTATGTTTTTATCACGCACTCCGACAGTCGGAACGATGAGCGTGTCAAGTTCAATCTCGAGACACAAAGTTTACCATGCGAATGCGCATCTGGAAATCACAGAGGCGTCAGGGGGGGGGGGGGGGGGTGTAATTTCCTATTACCATGGGTCCCTACGGTAACGGTAATTACTTAACCTAGCCATTTTGAAAATGAAATTTAACAGCTGAATATATTATTGGAATGATGATGATCCAAATAAAATGGCTAGGTTAAGTTATGAAAGCTGGAGGGAAAACAACATTGTATTTGAAGTTACTGCACTTTGCCTGTACATTACCTGTATAATTATTTAAGGAAATCGTGCAGCAGAGTGCAGTATCTGCTTTTTTGGGGTTAATTAAAATAATTACGTCATATTTTTGTATGCCTAAAGATTACTTCATTAATACATGTTAAATCAGGGTACTATCATCTATCTACCTATAACACATTTTGGATGGCAAGTCAAAAAACTTTAAAACCATTTTTCTCAGTTTCACTGTTTGGAAGTTACTGCGGTCTGCCTTGACAGGGCAGAATAGCTCCGACTCCAAGCTCAGAAGCATCCACCTCGACGATAAATGGCAGGGATGAGTTAGGAGTAATGAGGATAGGCTCAGAACTGAACCTTCTCCTAAGCTCAATGAACGCTGCCTCAGCCTTGGGAGTCCACTGGAAATGGGAAGGTGCTGTCCTCCTGGTGAGTGCAGTGATAGGTGCTACCACTGAACTGAAATTACGAATAAAACGATGGTAGAAGTTTGCAAATCCTAGGAATCGTTGCACCTGCTTGACCGAGACAGGTGTAGGCCAGTCTGTCACTGCTGACACCTTCTTGGGGTCCATTTGAATCCTCCCCTCAGATACAATGAATCCCAGAAAGGACACAGAGCGGACATGGAAGGCACACTTCTCAGCCTTCACAAACAACCGTGCATCCAAAAGGCACCTCAAGACCTGCCTGACATGTTTGACATGGTCAGAAATGGACTTGGAGAATATCAGAATGTCATCTAAGTAGACGAAAACAAACTTTTCCAACATCTCCCTGAGCACGTCATTGATTAACGCCTGAAAAACTGAAGGGGCATTAGTAAGACCAAATGGCATCACCAGGTATTCGTAGTGACCATTATGAGTGTTGAATGCGGTCTTCCACTCATCCCCTTGGCGTATGCGCACCAGATTGTAGGCATTGCGGAGATCAAGTTTGGTAAAAATGGATGCCCCCTGGAGGCGTTCGAGCGCTGAGTTCATCAGGGGAAGGGGATACAGTTTTTTTTACTGTAATGCTGTTCAAACCTCTGTAGTCGATGCAGGGTCTCAGACCTCCATCCTTTTTTCACACAAAAAAGAATCCAGCTACCGCAGGTGAAGTGGAAGGTCTAATAAAACCGGTAGCCACAGCCTCCTTGATGTAGGTGTTCATAGCTGCGCTTTCGGGGACCAACAACGAGTACAAGGAACCACGAGGGGGAATAGAGCCCGGCTGCAATTCGATGGCGCAATCATAAGGTCGGTGCGGTGGCAGGATGGTGACCCTTTGTTTGCTAAACACCTCACTGAGGTCAGCATAGACAGTGGGAACTCCCTCTGGTAACGGGTGTGACTCCACGCTCATGATGTTGGTGCCCTCCATGAGGGGGTCAGTTGTACAAGCCTCCGCCGGAACCTCCTCACAGAGGGAGTCCCAATCAAACTGTGGATCCCATTCCAAACTCCCATCCTGATCGACAGATGGCTGGGAGTGCAATGGTTGAGGGAGTGGGCTCTGGAAACCAAGACCGTCCACTGCTTCAACAGGATCACAACCGCTCTCACTAAACTGATCATAACTCGTGGGTGACGGAGGAATTTGGAAACAACGGTGGCGGCATTGGGAGACCCACTGCATGACAGTGTCCCTCTCCTCACCCCAATTTATCTGTGGCTTGTGTTTACTAAGCCAAGAATAACCCAGCACAATGGGATACGTGGGGGAATCCACCAAAAAGAATCGAATGCGCTCAGAATGGTTCCCATAAGCAACCCGCATAGATAAATAATTGGTTCTTTTGGTGACACTGCCTGTACCCAATGGCCGTCCATCAAGCGCCGTGACACTACAGGGGTTATGGAGGGAATGTACAGGTATTTTAGAGTCCTCAGCCCATCTGGAATTGATGAAACTGTCCACTGCCCCTGAGTCTAAAAAGGCGTCAACCTTAACAGACTGCCTATTCCAGCCTAAAACCACAGGCAGAAAGGTTCGAAAGGAGGTGATGTGATGTCTCACTAGTGTCTCTCGGCTCACTAGCGAGACTGACCGTTTCCCTTCAGTTTCGGACACTCCACCCTCGTGTGACCTTTTCTCCTGCAGTACCGGCACCAGTCCACATGAGAACCAGTCTGCCTGGAGTCACGCACAGAAGTGCTGTCCACCTGCATAGGTTCAGACGAGCTGGCCACTGAAGGTTGTGGAGGAAAGGACGAAACTTCCTCCAGTGGGACACGAAAACGTTGGCCCCGCCTCTCACGCTCACAGTCTCTGATCCGGTTATCAACGCGTATGGCAGTAGTGACCAGTGTGTCAAAATTGTCTGGAGATCCCACAACCGCCAAAGCATCTTTAACCTGATCAGATAACGCGTTGGTGAACAAAGTGATAAGTGGTCCCTCAGGCCAGCCTGTAGCTCCAGCCAGTGTCCTGAAAGCGATGGAAAACTCAGCTACACTACTGGCGCCCTGGCGCATGCGCGTCAGCTTCATGGCGACCTCTTTATCGTAGAGTTCATGATCAAAAATGATCTCCATCTCATTCATGAGTCTCTGTGAGTCGTTTAAAACTGGAGCCTGAGCCCGTATGAGTGGAACAGCCCAATCGAGGGCAGGTCCCTCCAACAGGGATAGAATTAGGGCAACACGTGAATCCTCAAACTGAAAATGAGAAGGCTGGGCTCTGTACACTATTTGGCATTGTGCCAGAAAACCACGGCATTTACCTGACTCCCCATTAAAGCGTGAGGGGAGCTGGACTTTAGCCTCACAAGGTAATGACCGGGGGCCTGTGAGTAGTGCTTGAGAGACATTAGGTGGGCTCTGGTGAGGGGGAGGTAATTGTGCATTGGCTATGCGGTCAGCCAAATCACGCATGGAACTATCCATCTTGCGCAATCCTTCATACATCTCCCCATGCTGTTGCACCATGAGAGCTTGTTGTTGTTGTAATTGTACGATAGCTTCCTCATGTGAAAGCAATCCTTGACGCTGTGCAGCTAGTGCTTGTTCGAGACCTGTGTTATCTGCTGACCCAGTCATGGCTTTTTCATTCTGTGAGGGCTGTGTGTGTGTGTGAGCAGATAACAGGGACTCTTAAAGTTATCCGTGACACGGACAACCACTAGACTGCTTACGCAGATATTTTAGGAGAGGGGAAAAATTAAACAACAGAAAACAACCTTTACAGTTTATTTCCGGTAATGCGGTAGTAAAATCTGGTAAGTTAAGATGAATTAACAACCCAGTGTTGAAGTGCCCTTGAGCAAGGCACTGCTCAGTGGAAGGCCGGGGTTGTATAGCGGGCAGCTCGACTGTGCGCGGAACTGTGTTTGCATGTCGCGTGGCGTTGCTGAAAAAGAGCATGCACGCTCAGCTAAATCTACCTGCATGGTGTAAATAAAGGTTTCTAAAAACAGATTCCAGATAAAGTGCAGCCCCTGAGGGATGCATAGAGTTTCTAATCAGCTTAATGAAACGTTTCAGTAGACACTGAGTGGATTTTCTAACGGCTCTCCGACACACGGAAACAGAGACACAGGGACACAGAGACACTGAGACACACAGACACAGGGACACACAGACACAGGGACACAGAGACACAGGGACACAGAGACAGAGAGACACAGAGACACAGAGACACAGAGACACAGAGAGACAGAGACACAGAGACACAGAGAGACAGAGACACAGAGACACAGAGACAGATAGACACAGAGAGACAGAGACACAGAGACACAGAGACACAGGGACACAGAGACACAGAGACACAGAGACACAGAGACACAGATACACATATACACAGAGAGACACAGAGACACAGATACACATATATACAGAGAGACACAGAGACACAGAGACACACAGAGACACAGAGACACAGAGAGACACAGGGACACATAGCCACAGAGAGACACAGAGACACAGAGACACGGAGACACACAGACACAGAGAGACAGAGACACAGAGACACAGAGACACAGAGACACAGAGACACAGAGACACGGAGACACACAGACACAGGGACCCAGAGACACAGAGACACAGAGACACAGAGACACACAGACACAGGGACCCAGAGACACAGACACACAGAGACACACAGAGACACAGGGACACAGGAACACAGAGACACAGAGACACAGAGACACAGAGACACAGAGACACAGAGACACAGGGACACAGAGAGACAGAGACACAGAGACACAGAGACACAGAGACACAGAGAGACACAGAGACACAGAGACACAGAGACACAGAGACACAGAGACACAGAGACACAGATACACAGAGACACAGAGACACAGAGAGACACAGAGACACAGAGAGACAGAGAGACAGAGACACAGAAACACAGAGACACAGAGACACAGAGACACAGAGAGACAGAGACACAGAAACACAGAGACACAGAGACACAGAGAGACAGAGACACAGAAACACAGAGACACAGAGACACAGAGACACAGAGACACAGAGACACAGAGAGACACAGAGACACAGAGACACAGAGACACATAGAGACACAGAGACACAGAGACACAGAGACACAGGGACACAGAGACATGCAGACAGAGAGACACAGAGACACAGAGACACAGAGAAACAGAGACACAGAGACACAGAGACACAGAGACACAGGGACACACAGAGACACAGAGACACAGAGACACAGAGACACAGACACAGGGACACACAGAGACACAGAGACACAGAGACACAGAGACACAGAGGGTCACATAGACACAGAGACACAGAAACACATGTACAGAGACACACATAGACACAGAGAGACAGAGACACAGAGACACAGAGACACAGGGACACAGAGACACAGAGAGACACAGAGACACACAGACACAGAGACACAGAGACACAGGGACACAGAGACACAGAGACACAGGGACACAGAGACGCAGAGACACAGAGACACAGAAACACACAGACACAGAGACACAGAGACACAGAGACACAGAGACACAAAGACACAGAGAGACACAGAGACACAGAGACACAGAGACACACAGGGACACATAGAGACACAGAGAGACAGAGACACAGAAACACAGAGACACAGAAACACAGAGACACAGAGACACAGAAACACAGGGACACAGAGACACAGAGAGACACAGAGACACAGAGACACAGAGACACAGAGACACAGAGACACAGAGAGACACAGAGACACAGAGACACAGAGACACAGGGACACAGAGACACAGAGACACAGAGACACAGGGACACAGAGACACACAGAGACACACAGAGACACAGAGACACAGAGACACACAGAGACACACAGGGACACAGAGACAGAGAGACACAGAGACACAGAGACACAGGGACACAGAGACACTGAGACACAGAGACACAGGGAGACAGAGAGACAGAGACACAGGGACACAGAGACACAGAGACACAGGGACACACAGACACAGAGACACAGAGACACAGAGAGACACAGAGACACAGAGACAGAGAGACACAGAGACACAGAGACACAGAGACACAGAGACACAGGGACACAGAGACACTGAGACACAGAGACACAGGGAGACAGAGAGACAGAGACACAGGGACACAGAGACACAGAGACACAGGGACACACAGACACAGAGACACAGAGACACAGAGAGACACAGAGACACAGAGACACAGAGAGACAGAGAGACACAGAGACACAGAGACACGGAGACACACAGACACAGAGACACAGAGAGACACAGGGACACATAGCCACAGAGAGACACAGAGACACAGAGACACGGAGACACACAGACACAGAGAGACAGAGACACAGAGACACAGAGACACAGAGACACAGAGACACAGAGACACGGAGACACACAGACACAGGGACCCAGAGACACAGAGACACAGATACACACAGACACAGGGACCCAGAGACACAGACACACAGAGACACACAGAGACACAGGGACACAGGAACACAGAGACACAGAGACACAGAGACACAGAGACACAGAGACACAGAGACACAGGGACACAGAGAGACAGAGACACAGAGACACAGAGACACAGAGACACAGAGAGACACAGAGACACAGAGACACAGAGACACAGAGACACAGAGACACAGATACACAGAGACACAGAGACACAGAGAGACACAGAGACACAGAGAGACAGAGAGACAGAGACACAGAAACACAGAGACACAGAGACACAGAGACACAGAGAGACAGAGACACAGAAACACAGAGACACAGAGACACAGAGAGACAGAGACACAGAAACACAGAGACACAGAGACACAGAGACACAGAGACACAGAGACACAGAGAGACACAGAGACACAGAGACACAGAGACACATAGAGACACAGAGACACAGAGACACAGAGACACAGGGACACAGAGACATGCAGACAGAGAGACACAGAGACACAGAGACACAGAGAAACAGAGACACAGAGACACAGAGACACAGAGACACAGGGACACACAGAGACACAGAGACACAGAGACACAGAGACACAGAGGGTCACATAGACACAGAGACACAGAAACACATGTACAGAGACACACATAGACACAGAGACACAGAGACACAGAGACACAGGGACACAGAGACACAGAGAGACACAGAGACACACAGACACAGAGACACAGAGACACAGGGACACAGAGACACAGAGACACAGGGACACAGAGACGCAGAGACACAGAGACACAGAAACACACAGACACAGAGACACAGAGACACAGAGACACAGAGACACAAAGACACAGAGAGACACAGAGACACAGAGACACAGAGACACACAGGGACACATAGAGACACAGAGAGACAGAGACACAGAAACACAGAGACACAGAAACACAGAGACACAGAGACACAGAAACACAGGGACACAGAGACACAGAGAGACACAGAGACACAGAGACACAGAGACACAGAGACACAGAGACACAGAGAGACACAGAGACACAGAGACACAGAGACACAGGGACACAGAGACACAGAGACACAGAGACACAGGGACACAGAGACACACAGAGACACACAGAGACACAGAGACACAGAGACACACAGAGACACACAGGGACACAGAGACAGAGAGACACAGAGACACAGAGACACAGAGACACAGAGACACAGGGACACAGAGACACTGAGACACAGAGACACAGGGAGACAGAGAGACAGAGACACAGGGACACAGAGACACAGAGACACAGGGACACACAGACACAGAGACACAGAGACACAGAGAGACACAGAGACACAGAGACAGAGAGACACAGAGACACAGAGACACAGAGACACAGAGACACAGGGACACAGAGACACTGAGACACAGAGACACAGGGAGACAGAGAGACAGAGACACAGGGACACAGAGACACAGAGACACAGGGACACACAGACACAGAGACACAGAGACACAGAGAGACACAGAGACACAGAGACACAGAGAGACAGAGACACAGAGAGACACAGAGACACAGAGACACAGAGACACAGAGACACAGAGACACAGAGACACAGATACACAGAGACACAGAGACACAGAGACACAGAGACACAGAGACACAGAGAGACAGAGGCACAGAAACACAGAGACACAGAGACACAGAGACACAGAGAGACAGAGACACAGAAACACAGAGACACAGAGACACAGAGACACAGAGACACAGAGACACAGAGAGACACAGAGACACAGAGACACAGAGAGACACAGAGACACAGAGACACAGAGACACAGGGACACAGAGACATGCAGACAGAGAGACACAGAGACACAGAGACACAGATAAACAGAGACACAGAGACACAGAGACACAGGGACACACAGAGACACAGAGACACAGAGACACAGGGACACAGAGACACAGAGAGACACAGAGACACACAGACACAGAGACACAGAGACACAGGGACACAGAGACACAGAGACACAGGGACACAGAGACGCAGAGACACAGAGACACAGAGACACACAGACACAGAGACACAGAGACACAGAGACACAGAGACAGAGACACAGAGAGACACAGAGACACAGAGACACAGAGACACACAGGGACACATAGAGACACAGAGAGACAGAGACACAGAAACACAGAGACACAGAAACACAGAGACACAGAGACACAGAAACACAGGGACACAGAGACACAGAGAGACACAGAGACACAGAGACACAGAGACACAGAGACACAGAGAGACACAGAGACACAGAGACACAGAGACACAGGGACACAGAGACACAGAGACACAGAGACACAGGGACACAGAGACACACAGAGACACACAGAGACACAGAGACACAGAGACACACAGAGACACACAGGGACACAGAGAGACACAGAGACACAGAGACAGAGAGACACAGAGACACAGAGACACAGAGACACAGAGACACAGGGACACAGAGACACTGAGACACAGGGAGACAGAGAGACAGAGACACAGGGACACAGAGACACAGAGACACAGGGACACACAGACACAGAGACACAGAGACACAGAGAGACACAGAGAGACACAGAGACACAGAGACACAGAGAGACAGAGACACAGAGAGACACAGAGACACAGAGACACAGAGACACAGAGACACAGAGACACAGAGACACAGATACACAGAGACACAGAGACACAGAGACACAGAGACACAGAGACACAGAGAGACACAGAGACACAGAGACACAGAGAGACAGAGACACAGAAACACAGAGACACAGAGACACAGAGACACAGAGAGACAGAGACACAGAAACACAGAGACACAGAGACACAGAGACACAGAGACACAGAGAGACACAGAGACACAGAGACACAGAGAGACACAGAGACACAGAGACACAGAGACACAGGGACACAGAGACATGCAGACAGAGAGACACAGAGACACAGAGACACAGAGAAACAGAGACACAGAGACACAGAGACACAGGGACACACAGAGACACAGAGACACAGAGACACAGAGACACAGAGACACAGAGAAACAGAGACACAGAGACACAGAGACACAGGGACACACAGAGACACAGAGACACAGAGACACAGAGACACAGAGACACAGAAACACATGTACAGAGACACACATAGACACAGAGAGACAGAGACACAGAGACACAGAGACACAGGGACACAGAGACACAGAGAGACACAGAGACACACAGACACAGAGACACAGAGACACAGGGACACAGAGACACAGAGACACAGGGACACAGAGACGCAGAGACACAGAGACACAGAGACACACAGACACAGAGACACAGAGACACAGAGACACAGAGACACAGAGACACAGAGAGACACAGAGACACAGAGACACAGAGATACACAGGGACACAGAGACACAGAGACACAGGGACACAGATACACAGAGACACAGAGACACAGGGACACAGAGACACACAGAGACACACAGAGACACAGAGACACAGAGACACACAGAGACACACAGGGACACAGAGAGACACAGAGACACAGAGACAGAGAGACACAGAGACACAGAGACACAGAGACACAGAGACACAGTGACACAGAGACACTGAGACACAGAGACACAGGGAGACAGAGAGACAGAGACACAGGGACACAGAGACACAGAGACACAGGGACACACAGACACAGAGACACAGAGACACAGAGAGACACAGAGAGACACAGAGACACAGAGACACAGAGAGACAGAGACACACAGGGACACAGAGGGACACAGGGACACAGAGACACAGAGACACAGGGACACAGAGACACACAGAGACACAGATACACATATACACTGTATCTGATTTATCTGATATTATTATCCTGAATCTCCCCAAGGGGATCAATAAAGGAATATCTTCTATCTATCTGAACTTATCTTATCTTATTATATACAGTATATTACCCCTCACCCCTCCATGTGCAGAGGTGTGTCCGGGGGCGTCCAATGCGATGTCATCCCTACCCCTCCTCCTCTAGCTAGGGAGTGGGATATACATGCAATATGTAAACAACTACATTCATTGTGGACCCGCACAAATTCTTTCAATGATAAATTCATTAATTAATCGATCAAATACTTTTCTACACACCTTTCTAAAGGCTCTGTGGATATATTATATAAAAAATATTAAATAAAACCACTACTCTACATATATACATGTTATCTATAGCACCTTTAATCCTATCGTTCCGTTGTGAGGAGGACATGTGATAGGAACCACGAACGATAGGATTAAGGTTGAAAATCAGTGGCGTTGTCCTTTTAATAAAGTTATTATTATTAATAAGGAGAGTCTTGTTCACATTCACAAATCGAAACAATAACATAACGTATGGGAATACAATGTCAGAGTGGCTTTTCCCCTAAACAGTAGAAGCGTATTTTACAGAGAGAGAGTTACAGCTGGCTGGCTGTAGAGAGACTCTCGCTGCTGTAATCTGCAGACTCAACGCGTCTGGGGAGCTGAGCGGGTCTCTGGCACTGTTCACACTCATTCAGCATGCCAAGGCTGTGTGTGTGTGTGTGTGTGTGTGTGTGTGTGTGTGTGTGTGTGTGTGTGTGTGTGTGTGTGTGTGTGTGTGTGTGTGTGTGTGTGTGTGTGTGTGTGTGTGTGTGTGTGTGTGTGTGTGTGTGTGTGTGTGTGTGTGTGTGTGTGTGTGTGTGTGTGTGTGTGTGTGTGTGTGTGTGTGTGTGTGTGTGTGTGTGTGTGTGTGTGTGTGTGTGTGTGTGTGTGTGAGTGTGTGTGTGTGTGTGTGTGGCAGGCTGCCCGCTGAGATGAAAATAGAAGTACAGCAGCAAGTCAATAGTGATGGAGTATAGCTTAAGAAGACGGATGATCTTGGCTGGAAACACTCACTGACCACTCGGCTCAGCGTCAAGAGATGCGGGGTGTAAATCAAATCAAATCAAATCAAATGTATTTGTAAGGCCCGACACACGTTAATGTCCCCATGGGCCGGACACGTCTTCTTTAAACAAGTCAAGAAGAAACATCACAATAAATCAAGAACAAAACAAAAACACCAGGAAATCCAAAATAAAATGTAAAATAAATTAATTAAATTAATGCAACACCCAGACATACCCCACACGAAGGTAACATTTTTATTTTATTTTTATTATTCCTTTCTTTTACACTGGAATTCGAATCTGAATTTGTCTACAATTCTGCAACGAATTTCTAATTAGATTTTTTGTTAAAGTGACAGCCCTACTGTGTAATTTATGACAGGTATGATACCCACCACTGTGTCCTTTATGATATATATATGATACACTGTGTCCTTTATGATATATATATGATACACTGTGTCCTTTATGATAGATATGATACACTGTGTCCTTTATGATAGATATGATACACTGTGTCCTTTATGATATATATATGATACACTGTGTCCTTTATGATATATATGATACACTGTGTCCTTTATGATATATATGATACACTGTGTCCTTTATGATAGATATGATACACTGTGTCCTTTATGATATATATGATACACTGTGTCCTTTATGATATATATGATACACTGTGTCCTTTATGATAGATATGATACACTGTGTCCTTTATGATAGATATGATACCCACCACTGTGTCCTTTATGATATATATATATGATACACTGTGTCCTTTATGATATATATGATACACTGTGTCCTTTATGATAGATATGATACACTGTGTCCTTTATGATAGATATGATACACTGTGTCCTTTATGATAGATATGATACACTGTGTCCTTTATGATAGATATGATACACTGTGTCCTTTATGATAGATATGATACCCACCACTGTGTCCTTTATGATATATATGATACACTCTGTCTTTTATGATAGATATGATACACTGTGTCCTTTATGATAGATATGATACACACCACTGTGTCCTTTATGATAGACTGTGTCCAGGGCTTGACATTGACACCTGCCCACCCGCCCAATGCGGGTAGAATTTGTCATTCTTCCCGCCAAAAAAAAACATTGTAGTCTACAAAAGGTATCTGGAATAATTAAGTCAATCCAGGTGATACTATATAATACTACAACTCCCACGAGGACTGGGTGGGCACAGTGTGCTCATTCATTGGCCCATCCACTTCGCCCTATCGCGCGCGTCGTGTTGCTTCCGTGTGGTGTGTGTGACAGCTGACAGCTGAACGAACGCTGTTAACATTAATATCTCAACTGGTTAGTACAGACAGTTAGCTAACTTAACGTTACAATGTGGCGGCATATTGTGGGTGTGAAAAGACCGGCTGAACCAAACCATCAACAAACTAAAAATAGAAAAGATAATGAGACCAAGTCCGAAAACACGAACAAAGTAGAGGAGGCGAATAAAAAAAAACTGGTGTTCATTGAAAAGTGGCGCTCAGGCCGCGAGTGGCTAGGATATGATCCACCGCAGAAGTTCATGTTCTGCATTGATTGTTGTATGTATGGCACTGACAAGTCCAAAAGCTTGTCGTTTGTTATTGTCACAACCAATTTAAAATTAGAAACAATAAAGGATCATGAAATATCAAATGGCCACATACATACTCTAGCTACCAAGCGGGCGAACACTGGTCTGTTAGAGGAGAGTGTTGCGGTCAGATCCCTGGTCTCAATGAAATCAGCTCAGATGGACAAGTTGAAGCTGCTGTTCCGCAACGTTCACGCAATCGGGAAGAAAGGAAGACCCTTCACCAACTATTTGTGGATGTGCGAGTAAGTATTAGACAAACTAACATGTATTATGTAACGTGTATTATTAAACTAATATTACGGTGTTTGTTAGCTAGCCACATTCATTTAACATTAAGAAGCATACGGGCTCCAGACTAACAGTCCTGTCGCAAATATGCAGCACCATGGACAGCTGCCCCAGATCTCTCTCTCATGGCTCTACAGACAGTGCTGGGATGGAGGAGGAGCTGGTGTGAGATGTGCAAGAGCAGGGAAGGTGGAAGTGTGCTTTGCTGGGATCCAGTCAGTTGACAAAGCAGATGCCACCCACATCGTGGAAGCCATATGTCTGCTGATGGAGACAGTGTCAGGGAGGAGGGTGCTACAGGGTGCTGATGGAGACAGTGTCAGGGAGCAGGGAGGAGGGTGCTACAGGGTGCTGATGGAGACAGTGTCAGGGAGGAGGGTGCTACAGGGTGCTGATGGAGACAGTGTCAGGGAGCAGGGAGGAGGGTGCTACAGGGTGCTGATGGAGACAGTGTCAGGGAGGAGGGTGCTACAGGGTGCAGATGGAGACAGTGTCAGGGAGGAGGGTGCTACAGGGTGCTGATGGAGACAGTGTCAGGGAGGAGGGTGCTACAGGGTGCTACAGGGTGCTGATGGACACAGTGTCAGGGAGGAGGGTGCTACAGGCTGCTGATGGAGACAGTGTCAGGGAGGAGGGTGCTACAGGGTGCTGATGGACACAGTGTCAGGGAGCAGGGAGGAGGGTGCTACAGGGTGCTGATGGAGACAGTGTCAGGGAGCAGGGAGGAGGGTGCTACAGGGTGCTGATGGAGACAGTGTCAGGGAGGAGGGTGCTACAGGGTGCAGATGGAGACAGTGTCAGGGAGGAGGGTGCTACAGGGTGCAGATGGAGACAGTGTCAGGGAGGAGGGTGCTACAGGGTGCAGATGGAGACAGTGTCAGGGAGGAGGGAGGAGGGTGCTACAGGGTGCAGATGGAGACAGTGTCAGGGAGGAGGGTGCTACAGGGTGCTGATGGAGACAGTGTCAGGGAGCAGGGAGGAGGGTGCTACAGGGTGCTACAGGGTGCTGATGGAGACAGTGTCAGGGAGGAGGGTGCTACAGGGTGCTGATGGACACAGTGTCAGGGAGCAGGGAGGAGGGTGCTACAGGGTGCTGATGGAGACATTGTCAGGGAGGAGGGTGCTACAGGGTGCTGGTGGAGACAGTGTCAGGGAGCAGGGAGGAGGGTGCTACAGGGTGCTGGTGGAGACAGTGTCAGGGAGCAGGGAGGAGGGAGGAGGGTGCTACACACTGCTACAGGGTGCTGATGGACACAGTGTCAGGGAGGAGGGTGCTACAGGGTGCTGATGGACACAGTGTCAGGGAGGAGGGTGCTACAGGGTGCTGATGGACACAGTGTCAGGGAGCAGGGAGGAGGGTGCTACAGGGTGCTGGTGGAGACAGTGTCAGGGAGGAGGGTGCTACAGGGTGCTGATGGAGACAGTGTCAGGGAGCAGGGAGGAGGGTGCTACAGGGTGCTGGTGGAGACAGTGTCAGGGAGCAGGGAGGAGGGTGCTACAGGGTGCTACAGGGTGCTGGTGGAGACAGTGTCAGGGAGGAGGGTGCTACAGGGTGCTGGTGGAGACAGTGTCAGGGAGGAGGGTGCTACAGGGTGCTGGTGGAGACAGTGTCAGGGAGCAGGGTGCTACATGGTGCTGGTGGAGACAGTGTCAGGGAGGAGGGTGCTACAGGGTGCTGATGGAGACAGTGTCAGGGAGGAGGGTGCTACAGGGTGCTGGTGGAGACAGTGTCAGGGAGGAGGGTGCTACAGGGTGCTGATGGAGACAGTGTCAGGGAGGAGGGTGCTACAGGGTGCTGGTGGAGACAGTGTCAGGGAGGAGGGTGCTACAGGGTGCTGGTGGAGACAGTGTCAGGGAGGAGGGTGCTACAGGGTGCTACAGGGTGCTGATGGAGACAGTGTCAGGGAGCAGGGAGGAGGGTGCTACAGGGTGCTGATGGAGACAGTGTCAGGGAGGAGGGTGCTACAGGGTGCTGATGGAGACAGTGTCAGGGAGGAGGGTGCTACAGGGTGCTGGTGGAGACAGTGTCAGGGAGGAGGGTGCTACAGGGTGCTACAGGGTGCTGATGGAGACAGTGTCAGGGAGCAGGGAGGAGGGTGCTACAGGGTGCTGATGGACACAGTGTCAGGGAGGAGGGAGCAGGGAGGAGGGTGCTACAGGCCCAGGTGCTGATGGAGAAGTTAGTAGCTTGTGGCACAGACGGAGCAGCAGTCATGACAGGAGTGAAGAGAGGTGTCGTCAGCCAGCTGCGTGGAGAGAGGTCTTATAGCTTCTATCCCCAGGCCATCAGGCTGCTCAACGAACAATAAACACTATGCAACAACCATCAAATGCACACAGCACACACACCCACACGCACACACTCACTTTAAACAAACAACACACTGCAGCACCCACTCTCCACACTTTAGATCACACAAACACACTTTATATTTATTGATAAAGGATTTGCACTACAACTCGTACACCTACTGTAAATTGTACCTAAATCGCACCTCATCCTATTTCTGCCTTGCACTATATAGTATTGTATATTAGTACACTGCACAGTATTGTATATTATATGGTAACTCAGTTACGTCTATTTTGCATCGAACATTGTACATATGTCTATACTGAACACTGTGACCTCATTTTTTACTTCTAATTTACATGCTATACTATGTTATTTTATTTCATACTTATCTTGTCTTGCACAGTCTCTGGAGCGTAACAGTAAGAAGCATTTTGTATAAAAGTATTCTGTACTTCTGTATGACAACTATTAAAGAAACTTGAAACTTGAAACTTGAAACTATATTTTAGGGATACACTGCATGGCTCACCGCCTCAAGTTGGCCTACTCTGATGCTGTCTCCAAGAATGCCCTAGCCAGGAAAGTTGACGACCTCCTGAGTGGCCTCTACAGCTTTTACCACAAAAGTTGCTTGAACAGGTCAAACCTAAAAAAAGAGCTGTGGGGAGATTGGCCTGAAGCCTCTGATGCCAACAAGAAGGTGGGTGGCACATTTCCTGCGAGCACTCGACCACTTCCTGAGAGGCTACAAGGGGCTTGTTCACCACCTAGAGCAGGTATAGTATAATATAATAATATATAATATAATATAATAATATAATATAATATATATAGTATAGGCATTCATGATTTTCTTTTATAAAAAGAAATTAAATTTAAAAATGTTATTTCACACTAATGATATGCAGATGGGAATGCAGTGCAGAAGGCAAAGGCCAGAGGATTCCTCCATATTTTGAAGGATGGAGCAGTCATCAAATTCTCCTGCTTCCTTCATGACATGCTGACTCAGCTCAGCAATCTGTCCCTGACTCTGCAGAGGTCCTCAGTGACTGTGGTAGAGGTCCTCAGTGACTCTGCAGAGGTCCTCAGTGACTGTGGTAGAGGTCCTCAGTGACTCTGCAGAGGTCCTCAGTGACTGTGGCAGAGGTCCTCAGTGACTCTGCAGAGGTCCTCAGTGACTGTGGTAGAGGTCCTCAGTGACTCTGCAGAGGTCCTCAGTGACTCTGCAGAGGTCCTCAGTGACTGTGGCAGAGGTCCTCAGTGACTGTGGCAGAGGTCCTCAGTGACTCTGCAGAGGTCCTCAGTGACTGTGGCAGAGGTCCTCAGTGACTGTGGCAGAGGTCCTCAGTGACTCTGCAGAGGTCCTCAGTGACTGTGGTAGAGGTCCTCAGTGACTGTGGTAGAGGTCCTCAGTGACTCTGCAGAGGTCCTCAGTGACTCTGCAGAGGTCCTCAGTGACTGTGGCAGAGGTCCTCAGTGACTCTGCAGAGGTCCTCAGTGACTGTGGTAGAGGTCCTCAGTGACTGTGGTAGAGGTCCTCAGTGACTGTGGTAGAGGTCCTCAGTGACTGTGGCAGAGGTCCTCAGTGACTCTGCAGAGGTCCTCAGTGACTGTGGCAGAGGTCCTCAGTGACTCTGCAGAGGTCCTCAGTGACTGTGGCAGAGGTCCTCAGTGACTGTGGCAGAGGTCCTCAGTGACTGTGGCAGAGGTCCTCAGTGACTCTGCAGAGGTCCTCAGTGACTGTGGCAGAGGTCCTCAGTGACTGTGGCAGAGGTCCTCAGTGACTGTGGCAGAGGTCCTCAGTGACTCTGCAGAGGTCCTCAGTGACTGTGGCAGAGGTCCTCAGTGACTGTGGCAGAGGTCCTCAGTGACTCTGCAGAGGTCCATGACTGCCTGTCCTCCACTCAAGCTGTACTGCTCAAGTACAAATCCAGGTACAAATTCTAAATAGATTGTATTAATTAATCATGAATTGTACATGTTTAATATTGAATACTTAAACATAATGTGATCAAGTCAAGTCAAGTCAAGTCAAGAGATTTATTTGTCACGGCATACAAGTATACAATGAAATGTGGGTGGTCTTGCCCGCAACGATGTGCAAATAACATATAATAGAATCAACATTGTGCAATAATCAAGATTCATAAGATCATAAGATTCAGTCACTTAAAGTCATTTTGTTCTGTCTCTTTGATAATGTGTAGACCTGGGCCTATGCTGAAGACAGTGCTGGGAACAAACCACTATGAGGCTGTCAGCCTAAAGCCATGTGACGACCGCTCCCTGAACCAGTCCAAAGACCAGCTCATAGACCTGCTGTCAAAGAGAATGGATGACCGGTTTGGAGATGTGAGCCATGGCATCCTGCCTGGCCTGCTGAGAATAACCTGCTTCCAATACTGGCCAGATGCAGACAGAAATGCTGGTGAGTGCTTTGTGTGTCTTATATACAGAATGCCCTGGCTATACACAACATTACAACTTACTCATCTTATCTCATTGTCATCTAACACATCTTCTATCTTCTATTGTTGTAGATTTAGGTGACTCTGATATGGAGGAACTCATCACGCACTTCAAACCTCTACTCCTGACATCTGGGGTGAATGTGGAACAGATCCTGGACCAATGGACTGTTCTCAAGTCAAGGCTGTACCAGGATCCCAAGATTCTGCGCAACATCTCCTGGCCTGAAGTCAGTCTGTGACAGCTTGGCCAGGAGTGCCCTGACATCCTCCACCTGGTCCACCTCATCCTGTGCATCCCTGCTTCAACTGCTGATTGTGAGCGGGGATTCAGTGCCATGAAGCAGGTGAAGAGTGACTGGCGGTCATGTCTGAAGAGCCAGACCCTGTCAGACTTGCTGACCGTGCAGCTGTCCTCTGCTTCGATCAAGGACTTTGATCCAGTCCCAGCCATTGAATTGTGGCATTTGGATAGCATCCGGTCTCGAAGGCCAGAGTTGATGGACCAGAGAGACCAGCAGAGGAGGAATCAGCAGCAGGATGAAGATTCAGATGAAAGCTTGGAGGACATTTGATCATTTTATCCCTTGACCCCCCCCCCCACACACACACACACTGAATAGAGGACTAGACATCAAAGTGAATATTGGTAACACTTTATATCTGCTTTAGTCAGATAGTAAATTATATTGACCATATTGATCAAATTGTTTACACTGCCTGTGTTGTCTTTTACTACCTGTATACTGTGTTGTTTTACTACCTGTACCCCTCCCCCCTCCCCCCAATGCTGCTATGATGCCTGCATTTCCCCAAGGGGATCAATAAAGGAATATCTTATCTTATCTTATCTTATCTTATCTTATCACAGTGCTCTATTAAGTTTGTCTGGGCGGGTGGGATGTTCGGGTGGGGACAGATGTTATTGGATTAGATGTTATTTTATCACACACCACACTACTGACACTTTGGATTAGATATTATTTTAGCACACACCACACTACTGACACTTTGGATTAGATATTATTTTAGCACACACCACACTACTGACACTTTGGATTAGATATTATTTTAGCACACACCACACTACTGACACTTTGGATTAGATATTATTTTATCACACACCACACTACTGACACTTTGGATTAGATGTTATTTTATCACACACCACATTACTGACACTTTGGATTATATGTTATTTTAGATGTTTCTGTTAAAATAAAATCATATGTCCAAACAAATGCTTGCAGTTACATTGTCCAATTACCTATATTTATTACTTTTTGGGTGGGGGCGCGAGTGCTGGGATTTTTGGCTGGTGAAAATGCTGAGTGGCTAGTGAGCCAAAAAGTTTATGTCAAGCCCTGACTGTGTCCTTTATGATAGATATGATACACTGTGTCCTTTATGATAGATATGATACACTGTGTCCTTTATGATAGATATGATACACTGTGTCCTTTATGATAGATATGATACACTGTGTCCTTTATGATAGATATGATACACTGTGTCCTTTATGATAGATATGATACACTGTGTCCTTTATGATAGATATCAGGGGTGGCCAACCAGTCAGAGACTAATAGCCACAAAAATGACTGTGGTACCACAAAGAGCCAGACCATATATACCAGCGTTTCTCAAAAAAATATTCAGTCACAGCATCCTTCATAAGTCCCTGTAAGAAAAAAGCTGCAAGAAAACGGTAAATGTCTGGTATCAATGGTTTCCAAATACTTACTGTCAAATTACAGTAAAATCAAATACATTTACAGATTACAACCTTTATTTAATGGTTAATATTTTGATAAAAGGTCATTTACTGTATTTTTATGGCATTTACACGTAAAGTAGAAAAACAAAAGTAATCTGTAAAATAATACAGTGAATTTCCCGTGAAAAAACATTTATTCTTTACAGTGGCCTGTGAGACCCTCGGTTGCAAAATTACAACATCACTTTTAGCTATTTAAAATCCTGTTGTT
>NC_140166.1:434415-444415 GCF_963971535.1 Notolepis coatsorum | reverse complement strand
TACTACAGGGTACTACATGGCACTACATGGTACTACAGGGTACTACATGGCACTACATGGTACTACAGGGTACTACAGGGTACTACATGGCACTACATGGCACTACATGATACTACATGGTACTACATGGCACTACATGGTACTACATGGTACTACATGGCACTACATGGTACTACATGGTACTACATGGCACTACATGATACTACATGGTACTACATAGTACTACATGGTACTACATGGTACTACATGGTACTACATGGTACTACATGGCACTACATGGCACTACATGGCACTACATGGCACTACATGGTACTACAGGGTACTACATGGTACTACATGGTACTACATGGCACTACATGGTACTACATGGTACTACATGGCACTACATGATACTACATGGTACTACATGGTACTACATGGTACTACATGGCACTACAGGGTACTACATGGTACTACATGGTACTACATGGTACTACAGGGTACTACAGGGCACTACATGGCACTACATGGCACTACATGGCACTACATGGTACTACATGGCACTACATGGTACTACATGGCACTACATGGCACTACATGGCACTACATGGTACTACATGGCACTACATGGCACTACATGGTACTACGGGGTACTACATGGCACTACATGGCACTACATGGCACTACATGGTACTACGGGGTACTACATGGCACTACATGGTACTACATGGCACTACATGGTACTACATGGCACTACATGGCACTACATGGCACTACATGGCACTACATGGCACTACATGGCACTACATGGCACTACATGGCACTACATGGCACTACATGGTACTACATGGCACTACATGGTACTACATGGTACTACATGGTACTACATGGCACTACATGGTACTACATGGCACTACATGGCACTACATGGCACTACAGGGTACTACAGGGTACTACATGGCACTACGGGGTACTACAGGGTACTACATGGTACTACATGATACTACATGGCACTACATGGCACTACATGGTACTACATGGCACTACATGGTACTACAGGGTACTACAGGGCACTACATGGCACTACAGGGTACTACAGGGTACTACATGGCACTACAGGGTACTACAGGGTACTACATGGCACTACAGGGTACTACATGGCACTACAGGGTACTACAGGGTACTACATGGCACTACATGGTACTACAGGGTACTACATGGCACTACAGGGTACTACAGGGTACTACATGGCACTACAGGGTACTACAGGGTACTACATGGCACTACAGGGTACTACAGGGTACTACATGGCACTACATGGTACTACAGGATACTACATGGCACTACAGGGTACTACATGGCACTACATGGTACTACAGGGTACTACATGGCACTACATGGTACTACAGGATACTACATGGCACTACAGGGTACTACATGGCACTACATGGTACTACAGGATACTACATGGCACTACAGGGTACTACATGGCACTACATGGTACTACAGGGTACTACATGGCACTACAGGGTACTACAGGGTACTACATGGCACTACAGGGTACTACAGGGTACTACATGGTACTACATGGCACTACAGGGTACTACATGGCACTACATGGCACTACAGGGTACTACAAGGTACTACATGGCACTACAGGGTACTGCATGGCACTACGGGGTACTACAGGGTACTACATGGCTCTACATGGCTCTACATGGCACTACATGGTACTACATGGCTCTACATGGCACTACGGGGTACTGCATGGCACTACATGGTACTACAGGGTATTACATGGCACTACAGGGTACTACATGGCACTACGGGGTACTACAGGGTACTACATGGCACTACATGGTACTACATGGCACTACAGGGTACTACAGGGTACTACATGGTACTACATGGCACTACAGGGTACTACAGGGTACTACATGGCACTACAGGGTACTACAGGGTACTACATGGCACTACAGGGTACTACAGGGTACTACATGGCACTACAGGGTACTACAGGGTACTACATGGTACTACATGGCACTACAGGGTACTACATGGCACTACATGGCACTACAGGGTACTACATGGCACTACAGGGTACTACATGGCACTACAGGGTACTACAGGGTACTACATGGCACTACAGGGTACTACATGGCACTACGGGGTACTGCATGGCACTACGGGGTACTACAGGGTACTACATGGCACTACATGGCACTACATGGCTCTACATGGCTCTACATGGCACTACATGGTACTACATGGCTCTACATGGCACTACGGGGTACTGCCTGGCACTACGGGGTACTACAGGGTACTACATGGCACTACAGGGTACTACATGGCACTACATGGTACTACAGGGTATTACATGGCACTACAGGGTACTACATGGCACTACAGGGTACTGCATGGCACTACGGGGTACTACAGGGTACTACATGGCACTACGGGGTACTACAGGGTACTACATGGCACTACGGGGTACTACATGGCACTACATGGTACTACATGATACTACAGGGTACTACAGGGTACTACATGGCACTACGGGGTACTACATGGTACTACATGGCACTACAGGGTACTACATGTCTGCTCCTTTGCAGCACCACAAACATGGGAACTCTCTAACTCTCCCCCCCCCCTCTTTCCCCCCCTCCCCCCCCCTCCCTCCCCCATGTCTCTGAGTGCCCGTCTCCTGGCGCTGACTAAGGTGATGGATGCCTCGGGGTCTTGGCCAAGATTGTAGTGACTGCTCTACATGCACCTCCGAGGCCTTGGATCAGTTATTCACCGCCGTCTGTCCGTGGTCCTGTCAACTGATTAACAGTATTAACAGACTGTTAACAGATTAACAGTCAACGCGGTTTCATTGCTGGGTTAAGTACTTCTATTCTATTCACATAATACGCTTACTTCATATATCTACTCCATTCACATATATGCCTACCACTTGTATCTATTGCTATGTCCGCCTACTACAATCTCATGAGCTGTCTAACGCCTGTCCCGTCTCCCTGTCTCCCTATGACTTGCTGTCCTGGAGTGTTGACCGGAGTGTTGGACGTCCCGTGACGAAGGCCGGGAGATTGCGACCCCCTCTGCGTGCCCCCCTGTCTCCGGAGGTCTCGTAGTGGTGACCGGAGTGCCGGAGGTCCCGTGATGATGTCGGGGAGTTTGCGACCTTCTCTGCGCCACCCCCTATCTCCCTGTCTCCGGCTGTCCCTGAGCAACGACCGGAGTGTTGAATGTCCCGTGACTAAGACGGGGAGGACGTGACCCTCTTTGCGCCGCCCCTGTGCCTCAAATAGATCCGCTATCAACTCTATCTTTAATCTTTCAAAATGTTCAGTTGCTATCGCTATTAGCTCTATCTTTAATTTTTCAAAATGTACAGTTGCTATTGCATGCACTCATCTGTGTTTCACCATACACATGAGTGCATGCTTACCAACTGTCCGTCTGCAACACTACTATCACCAACATCTAAGAAGGGAGATCCCCCCTTGAATGGCCCTTCTAAGGTTTCTCTCCTCCACACTGCCTGTGGAGCTTTTTTCCCTATTGTTAGGTTTTAGTGAGTTTTTCCTTACCTTCGCGTGGGGTATGTCTGGGAGTGCTTGCATTCTTTCATTTATTTGCATTTATCTAAAATATTTTGGACCTTATGGTGTTCTTGTTCTGTTCTTGACTTATTGTTATGTTTTCTTCTTGACTTGTTTAAAGAAGACCTGTACGGCCCATGGGGACATTAACGTGTGTTGTCGGGCCCTATAAATAAATTTGATTTGATTTGATTTGGAGATTTGAAACTTTTATATTTTTTTTATCCACCTTTTCTCCTCCTGTTTTTCTGTTTTTTTCACCCAACCCAATTTAGTCGCGCCAATTCCCCACTCCCCTTCCTGGTTGTTGCTCGCATGTGCCCCCCACTGGTCGGTCTAGGGAGGATTGATAGATACTATCACATGTCCCCTCCTATACATGCAGAGTCAGCCAGCCACTTCTTTTCACCTGCCAGCGTGGACTCTCATTGGTGAAGTGTAACGTGTGGGAGGCTCTCACACTACCTTCACCATCTCCCTTCCTCGCTGTGCAGGCGCCCTGACCGACCTGTAGGAGTCACTGTTTACAAGTTTACAACGACCAGAATACCACCCCACCGGCTTCCCTCCCACTGACTCTGCCAATTGAGCCAGTATGACGGCCGGCCCAAGCCGGAGGCAACGCTGACAGCCGGATTCGATACCAGTGTCTCTCGTGTTGGTGACGATCGCTTAGTCCGCTGCGCCACCCAGCCGCCAGCAAGATTTGATGCTTTGAAATGTCCCAATGTCGTCTGGCATATCAGACAGAATGGCTTACTCTTACGGTCGACAAAGAAGAATTTACTTTCCCACTCTGGTAAAAAAAATTCCTGCGTTCGTCTTCATATTTTCGTTTCACTGCGCATTTCTTCCCAGCCATTCTTTGGTTGTGCTGCGTTATGTTCCTGTAAAGGAGAGATATGAAAGATGCGTTATGTTCCTGTAAAGGAGAGATATGAACGTTATGTTCCTGTAAATGAGAGATATGAACGCGTTATGTTATGTTCCTGTAAAGGAGAGATATGAACGTGTTATGTTATGTTCCTGTAAAGGAGAGATATGAACGCGTTATGTTATGTTCCTGTAAAGGAGAGATATGAAAGAATGAAGTGGACAAGTTGTGACAATGCTGAAAATATGTGCACTGCTCCTTTAACCTCTTAAGCCCGAGCGGTCCGGTACCGGTACGAGATTGATATCACGCCATAAATCCATCTCTACAGAATGTATGAATGAATGTTTTTTCTTTTTGTTTTTTACACTTTGAGCGCCGGATATATGCAATAATGCAATAATACAATAATAAGAATCCAATAGGATGAGAATAAGACATTTGTGCAATAATACAAGTAATAAGAATAAGACATAACAGGTATATGTACATGAAGTTTACAAAGAGCATGGTAAGACATGCTAAGGTCCTGCGATAGTGCAATACAATGTTAGCTACGGATGAGGCACTGGGTCTTATGTACACTACTATACAATGCTATACTATACAATCTTGTGAGGTTTTGGTCCGCTCCCTACCACACGCTCCGTTCCTTTAAGGTACTATGTGATTAATGCATTCCCCGCCACGCGCTCCGTTCCTTTAAGGTGCCGTGTTTGATTGGTGCTTTCCCCGCCACACGCTTTTGGAGCAAGTATCAATCTCATCCCGCAGCTGTCACAGCTTGTAATTAGCGCCCCTGAAGGCTTTATATGCTCAGACCCCCTTACTATCGATGTTGGGTTGTTCTGAATTACACCTGCATATACCTGCCATTCCCCGTCGCTGTTCCTGTCTTTTTGCTCTCCAGGATCTTTTGTGGAGAACTGCTGTGGAGAACCTGGTTCCCCGTTCGGAGCTGCGCCTCGTTATCTGCCCGCTTCTCGCGTTGCGCTCTGGTGAGTTTTTGGAAACTGTCTTTTGGATTATCAGTTTTTTGTGTGTTTGGTGAACACCGAAGAGATCCCGTTTTTGTTTGTACTGGACTCACCTAATTTTTGTGTTAGATTAACACTGAAGATACCGTATTGTTTTTTCTCTGGACTCTGCTAACTTGTGTGTGGTACACCGAAGATCAAGTCACTTGGATTTATACTGGATCAGTCACCTCTCTGCCTCTGTGTGTTCGTTGGGCTAACTCTGATTTCTCTCTCTCTCCGTTTCCACCGGGAGTGAAAGACTGGGAGTATCTGCAGAGCCGCTTCAACGTCACTAGCCAATTCCTCACCACTACCTACTGGGAGTATCTGCAGAGCCGCAACAATCTTCACATGCCAGATTCCCCGTTTGTTCGATTGCTGTACTTCATTCCATCTTGTGACACTGTAAATAAATACGCCCTTGCTTTGGCTAACTCTGAACTTCCTCTCTGTGCCGTTGCGTTTGAGGTCGGTTACAAACCATAACAAATCTACAGTTATACTGTGTCCTTATGCTAGCTTGCTATCCATCTGTTTACTATACAAGAACCACTCCCGTTCTTGTTTTTAAAGTGACCTTTCATTGTGTAAAGTGACCATGAGTGTGAGCGTGTGCAGCATGTGTGTGTGTGTGTTCATGCTAAAGTGACTGCTAGTGTGTGAGCATATCCAGTGTGTGTGTTGTGTGTGTGCCACCGGCGGCGATATAGGCGAGGCAGGCGAGGCAGTCGCCTCAGGGCCCGCGGGGGGGGGGGGGGGCCCGGGCCCGGGACTGAATGGAGTTCCCGTTCGTGGGACGTCTCTTGTTTCCCCGGGCCCTCCTATTCTTCCCGATTGTAGCCTAAAATAAATTAAAGAATGATGATTGCTGGGAAATGTTGTCTCTCCTGTTGTGCCTCCAGTGCAAAATCTGACTTGTTACTGGAGGACAACAACATTACCCAGCAATCAATGGGTCATTGTGTCATGAGACAATTTACCTGGCGCGGAAAACGAACAGCAGACAGGTCTGTCTTTTACAGCGAGTGAAATCATCAGTGAGTCAGTGAATGATCCATATTCCGCAACGATGCCGCCTAAGCCTTACAAACATAAATGTGGCCGTCAAAAAAGAACCGACAAAAAAGAACGGGACGAGAAGAACGCAAAGCGACCTAAATTAGACGCATTTGTTATAAAAGTAACAGGGAAACAACCTGGTGCCGACGTTCCTCCTCCTCCTGACCCCCCATCCCCAACAACAACAAGCTCTTCAACACCACCTGATCACCCGACAACATGCCCGGCACGGACACTGCCTTCAGCCGCGGTGTGTCTACCATGCAGCAGCAGGTAACCTTGGACAGTCCCTAGGTTGTACATATTGTGTATAAAACGCTAGAAGCTAACGTAGCTTAGCCCAGCCTGGTAGCTATTGTGCTAGCAACATGCCGGGACATAGCTTTCTAGCCGGCATGAATGCCCGATTTAAAATGGTTCTCTCCTCCTTGCATACCCCTGTCCTCACAAGTATTCTGCCAGGGAACCCATGGACACGACAATAGTAGTAATTATAAGGTGTTTGATCATTGTGTCGTTGTACATATTGTGTATACAACGCTAGAAGCTAACGTAGCTTAGACCAGCCTGGTAGCTATTGTGCTAGCAACATGCCGGGACATAGCTTTCTAGCCGGGGGGGGGGGGGGGCGAGCTGTCAATCTCGCCTCAGGGCCCGTGGGGCATTCCAACCGCCACTGTGTGGAGAGTTCAGTGTTCAAGACTCTGATGGCCTGGGGGAGAAGCTGAGCCAAAGTCTCTCTGTCCTAGTTGCTGGTGTTCGCAGGCGTTTGCCTGACCGCAGCAGCTTGAACAGGCTGTTGTTGGGGTGGTGAAGGTCTGTCATGTTCTTTGGTTGATTATATTGGCAATACGATCGACATCAATACTTGGAATGGCGATCACATAATTGGAATATTCTTTTTGGAGCTCATCCTAGTCAAGGTAAGGGCTATATGGTATCAATCTTGCGTTGATCGAAGAATCCCTTCCCTGCGATCGGAGCGTATGTGTGTAATGTACTGTGTAACGTATTCCGTTGGTGACGATCAAAGCATAGAAACCCCCCACCCCCACCCTTTCATGCATTCATGATGAAACATAATACCGATAATATAGCGTTGATTTCAGATTGATTGTTGATCCAGGCGAGGAACGCCACGGTTTCTAGTGAAATGCACTAAACGCTGCATAGTTGCGTTTTCTGGGATTAGACATGATTACTCTAAAACTATACTCATATTGACCACGGTATAAAACGGGAATGTATGGATGAATATTTTTTTTTTCTCACAAATTGAACGATAGATACTCGATGTCAAATGGGCAATAGGTTTATATCCATAGCTATGATATTTAATATAGTTTTAGCCCTGCAAACACCGCCATATATCCCTATTCTTTAAAGCGCTGGCATTCTTACCACACGGCCCACAGCGACCTCTGGCGCTGAAAGTGTTAATGTAACCAAGAGTGAACACCCTAACCCAGTCAAAACAGCAGTCACAGTGTATATTTTCAGCACTACGTTTGTTTACCAATCATTTTAAGTGTTATTAGTGAAATATGAGTTTATAGAAATCTCAGGGCATCGAGTCGGAAAAAGGCGCTTACAGTATAGACGCGAGGATTTGGCGCAACTTAACTTGAGTGTAGTCTTTTGAGAGAACTTTTGATGGGCTTTAAAAAAAAAATACGAAACTTCCCAGCTCACTCCAGCCCCTGTCAATCATCTGACTTCTAGCGTGACTTTTTTCTTTCTCTTATTTTTCGGGATCATATCCGGCATATAAATGACCTTATTGTGGCCAAGTCATACATCTATGGATCGGGCCAAATCTCATCTTTCCAATGGCAAGAGTTAAATCTGGATTTAGTATCACCAGGCGCCCCTGACAGTACAGCAAAAACCGCGAATGAAATCGTGAACCGTGAATGAAACTGTAAGTACAGTTACTTTTTTATAATGTAGATTTCTCCGCCATTCTTCATCAGATTGCAAAGCCGTTTTTTGCTAGACGTTCACAGAAAGGTAGAGGAACTAACTGTGTTCTGTTTTTATGGCAATAACATTCAGGTTTGTTCGACCCATGAGATATAATCACAAAAATAACGTTCAAAAATTATTTTCACATCAAGCAGCTCCAGCTTCCAAAGCGGCTGGCATGAGCTGGGTAGCTTAGTGTAGTTTTAACCTCTTTAGCCCGAGTGGTCCGTCGGTGGACCGCAGATGACATCACTTCATAAATCAATGTCTACAGACTGTATGCAAATAAGTAGTTTTTTTAAAAGTATCCAAGAGTAAAGACCCTAACCATGTAACAACAGCAGTCATAGTGTATATTTTCAACAATATGTTTGTTTACCAATAGGTTAAAGTGTTATTATTGAGATTTTAGTTTATGGAATATCCGCCATTTTGAATTAGCGGCGCGTCGCCGAATATAGTCAAATTTCTTTGAACTATATAGCTTCCTGCAAGCAAATTACTTGTGTATGAATTATTTCTGTCAGGCGATTTAAAAAAATGAATCTAATTAATTACAGGATTTGTAATTAATTAATCTAAT
This sequence comes from Notolepis coatsorum, assembly GCF_963971535.1. Classification (NCBI taxonomy): domain Eukaryota; kingdom Metazoa; phylum Chordata; class Actinopteri; order Aulopiformes; family Paralepididae; genus Notolepis; species Notolepis coatsorum. Next base: position 435,322 of record NC_140166.1, on the reverse strand, counting down.
TAATCGCATTTGAATCGCATAACCATTTTAGGCCTGATATTCTATATTCTATAATCATATTTCAAATGGCATGTGTCCGGAACTCCAGACTCCGGATGGCAGAATTCGGTACTCAAAACCTTCTGTTTAATCATCTTCCATTTATTCATTTGCTTAGATTTTTCAGGTCTGGTCAATTTTAGCATGGTGTTATTCACAGTCAAAGATAAAAAAAAATGTAATTGATATTCTCATTTGGCTCATTACAATTTACTCAAGCCTAGTAACAGACACAGTATTTCTGACACTGGGAATACATTCCCTGAGATCCATAGATGTCCCTAGAATCAGATACCAAGAACATGCAAATTAACCATATAAAAAAAAGTCTGTAAATGTGTATTCTACGTTCTATAATTTTTTTTTTATTTAAATAAAAAAATATTTTAAAAATAAATTGAGTTAATTTTCATAACGCGATAATTTGCTGTGTAATTAATTAATCTAATTAACGCGATAAACTGACAGCCCTAGTATGAATTTCTTTTATTTCTCTTATTTCTCTGGATTCTGAACTGAACGTTATTGGCATAGATTGGAGTCCAGTTAGTATGTCTACCTTCTGTGAACATTTAGCAACAATGCAATCCGATCTAAAATGGCGAAGCCATATCCATTATAAGAATGGAACTGTTCATTCACGGTTCTTCAGTGCACGCCTGGAGATACTAAATCCAAATTTTACTCTGCCATTGGAAAGAGTAGATTTGGCCCGATCCATAGATGTGCGAGTTGGCTATAATAAGGTAATTTATAGGCCTGATATTCTATATTCTATAATCATATTTCAAATGGCATGTGTCCGGAACTCCAGACTCCGGATGGCAGAATTCGGTACTCAAAACCTTCTGTTTAATCATCTTCCATT
>NC_140166.1:209415-431915 GCF_963971535.1 Notolepis coatsorum | reverse complement strand
CCCCTTGGGGAAATTCAGGCATCATAGCAGCATGGGGGAAGGGGTCGGGGGTGGTACAGGTAGTAAAAACAACACAGGCAGTGTAAACAATTAGGTAAATTTGGTCAATATAATTTACTATCTAACTAGCTGAAAAGAAATATTCACATTATTCACAGTGTCACATAAGGTGCAGTATGCTTAAGGTAGTGTTCTAATTTACTATCTACTGAGTATACATTATTCACAGTATCACAGTATCCACTGAAATATACATTATTCACAGTATCACAGTATCACAGTATCCACATAAGGTGCAGTAAGCCTAAGGTAGTGTAGGTTGTCCTCCTTGGGTTCCTATAAGTCCCAGGTCAATGTCTGGTAGCAGTCGCTGCCCCCTGTTGTGGAGCCTGGAGGCTGCTAGTCGCTGCCCCCTGTTGTGGAGCCTGGAGGCTGCTAGTCGCTGCCCACTGTTGTGGAGCCTGATGGCCGCTGGTATGAAGGACTGTCCGAGGCGGTTAGTTGAGTGTCGGGGGGGAATGAGTCTGTGGCTGAACGAGCTTCTCATCTTGACTAGCTCGTCGTAGAGGGGGTGGTAGGGGTTCTCCATGATGGCAGCCAGCTTCCTTATCATCCCCCTCTCTGCCATCACCTCAAGTCTAGGTAGCTCGACTCCCACCACGGAGCTAGCCTTCCTCACCAGCTTGTTGAGCTTGTTGGTGTCCCTTGAGTTGATGTAGCCTCCCCAGCATGCCACAGCATAGAAGAGGACGCTGGCCACTACAGACTGGTAGAATGACTGCAGCAGTCTGTTGCACACATTGAAGGACCTGAGTCTCCTCAGGAAGAACAGCCTGCTCTGTCCCTTCCTGTAGAGGGCCTCTGTGTTGTCCGACCAGTCCAGTCGAGGGAGTCACGCACCAGGGGCTTGAGGTGTTGCAGGACCAGTCTCTCAAACGTCTTCATGACGTGTGACGTCAGAGCGACTTAATAAATAAACAAAAACGAACATTTTCAATAGGTCTACCTAAATAACAGATGTGTTATTTAGTTAGACCTATTGGACATTTTCGTTTTTGTTTAATATTAAACAGTATTAATAAACTAAAATAAAAATTTAGTTAATATATAAACAGTGTTTAGAATATTTAAAACAAAAAAATAATTTAATATTTGCACTATATAATTAATGTTTCTTTAGTTTTCACTATCTGTTATTTAGGTAGACCTATTGAACATTTTCGTTTTTGTTTATTTATTAAGTTCATATAAAACCGTGTTTCGAATATTTAAAACAAATACAAAAAAAAATATTTTAATAATAATAATAATAATAATAATTGTTTTTTCTGGTTTTCACGCGGGCTAGGGCTTAAAATATTATTTACAGTCGGGCTTATTTTCAGGCAGGGCCTGAAGTTCACGGGCTCGGGCTGGGCACGGGCTTCATTTCAAGGCCCTTGCAGACCACTAGTCCGGATGGCAGAATTCAGTACTGCAGGGGTCGGCAATTAGGTTTGGCCACGGGCCAATTTTTCCCCAAGCCATTGAATGGCGGGCCAGGACCAAAAACAATGGCTAATTTAATATAATGATAGTGAAAAATGCAGTACCGCGGCGAGTGCATACACATGAACAGCAGAACAGAATGCATGAAAAGTAAACACGACTGGGCTTGTTCAGTCCTCCAAAATCCCTGCTAATGTTTGAAACATGTCAAATGTCCACTCGCCGCCCTCCAATTCCAGATTGGCGTTGAATGCAGCTACTTTATCTGCCAACTTGAACACAGTTGTCATCATTGCCTCGTTTGCTATCTTGTCGCCACATATTATGCAGAGAGGACCTCGGCACGCAAGAGTCACCTGTTGCGATAAACCTGTATTTTAAGTGACTCCTGTTTATTAAAAGAAGCTTTATGTGTCTTGGAGGTCGTAGGCTCCTCTTCTGGCTCCTCAGTTGGTATGTCCCCTTTACAAAGAAGCTATCCAAAGACGTTTTTTTTTTTTTTTTTAACACATTTTTGCTAACGTTAGTCAACTTAGTCAACAGCAGCTCACGTTGGACAGCAGCTCACGTTGGACAACAGCTCACGTTGGACAACAGCTCACGTAGGACAGCAGCTCACGTTGGACAACAGCTCACGTAGGACAGCAGCTCACGTTGGACAACAGCTCACGTTGGACAGCAGCTCACGTAGGACAGCAGCTCACGTTGGACAACAGCTCACGTTGGACAACAGCTCACGTAGGACAGCAGCTCACGTTGGACAACAGCTCACGTTGGACAACAGCTCACGTAGGACAGCAGCTCACGTTGGACAACAGCTCACGTAGGACAGCAGCTCACGTTGGACAACAGCTCACGTTGGACAACAGCTCACGTAGGACAGCAGCTCACGTTGGACAACAGCTCACGTTGGACAACAGCTCACGTAGGACAGCAGCTCACGTAGGACAGCAGCTCACGTTGGACAACAGCTCACGTTGGACAACAGCTCACGTTGGGCGACTCAGCCTCAAACATATTAGCGCTGGTCGGGTTGACCGGTTGGCATATAGAGACCAAATAACCAGAGGGTTGTTGCGTAAAATTTGAGCACAGACAGGAGGTTGCATTCTGGCCGCGAGCTGGCGACTGTAATTACATCTATGGTGTCTACCTCAATTGCCCTTGAGCAAAGGCGTTGAACCCTAAACTGTCCACGGAGCCTGAATGGCAGACGACCCTGCACTAGATGTGTGTACACATGCGTGCATGTCTGAGTGTGTGTGTGTGTGTGTCTTGAAGGGCAGATGCCATATGCCCAGTGGAAATGGGCCACTGAAGTAACCATCTTCCTCTTTTTTTCTCTCTCTAATTAATAGGATTCATAATACGGTCTTAGAACTCTTTTGTGCCCAGTGTGACATCTTGTAACGAGGCCTCGTTATTCCTCCCACGGTCCCTGTCGGTGTCACTTTGATGCTCTGTGTACAGCCTGGCCCCGACCCCACAACCCCTGGTCACACTAGTAGCTTTGGTATGTGGGGATCAACCAATCACAGGGACGGGGATGACGATGGTGATGACAACAACAACAACAACAACAACAACAACAATAACAATAACAACAGAACGGTAGCTTTAACACCATCCAAGTACTTAAGCTATTGATTGATTGATTGAAAACTATTAACAGATTGCAGAATGGGTACAATACAGTACAGCTCAATACACACAATTGTTAAGGGGATGCAGACCAGACTGTATAAGCAAGCAAAACTGTACATTGAGGGGGGGGAGACTCTGTACAAACAAACAAAATTGTACATTGGACTATTGACAAAACCATACTAGGTAAATGACTGTACATTGGAGGGGGTTGGGTTAGGATATTTACAGGGGCCAGTGTTGAATTGCAGTCTCCCGTAGGTGTCCCTTGAGAGAGGTTTTGAAAGTGGGTAGTGATTCACATTCCTTTACAGCTTTGGGTAGGGCGTTCCACATTGATGTGGCATAATTGCGAAACGTGTTTAGTCCCTTATTTGAGCCGAATCTGGGTTTAACATGATTTGTGGAGCTCCCTCTGGTGTTGTGATCGTGGTATTCACTGACCTTTGGGAAGTATTTTGCCATGTACATGGGTACCTTGGTCGTGTAGTGTATCTTGTAGACCAGGCCCATTGCAAGTTGCTGTACTCTGTCATCTACTCTAAGCCATCCTAGGTTGTCAAAGTGGGCAGGGGTGAGGTGGGTTCTAGGAGTAAGGTCAAGCAGTAGTCTGACCAGTTTGTTTTGAGATGTTTGTAATTTTGTTTTTAGCGCCTTTGAGGTGCTTTGGTACCATGAGGTGCAAGCATAGTCGTAGTACCCCTGAATGAGTGCTCCTGCCAGAGTCTTCAGGGTATTCTTGTTTACCAGAGAGGAGATCCGGTACAAGAATCGAGTTCGTTGGTTGACTTTTTTTATTACATTGGATGCCATTTTGTCACAGGAGAGATTAGCCTCTAGGATGGAACCCAGGTAGGTAATTTCATCTATCCTTGTGACAATATTGTCACCCACTGTAACTGAGAAGCCGTCGGTCTTGCTGAGTTTGTTATTTGAACCGAAGAGAATGGACTCTGTTTTGCCCATGTGTAATGATAGTTTGTTATCAGCGAGCCATATGCAGATTCTGCCTAGTTCCGAGCTGAGGGTTTTTTCAACCTGTAACTTGTTCTTGTCAGAGACCAGCAGGGCTGAGTCGTCCGCAAACAGGAACAAGTTGCAGTCACAAGCTGACGACATGTCATTTGCATAAATTAGGAACAGTAGCGGTCCTAGTATGCTTCCTTGTGGAACACCACAGCTCACTGTGAGGGGGGGGGATAGGGTACCGTTTACCTCCACCATCTGTTCCCTCCCCTCAAGGTAGGATTGCATCCAGCTCACTGATAGGCTATCAAAACCAATTGCTTTTAGCTTGTCAATCAGAATGGAGTGATTGACCGTGTCAAAGGCCTTTTGTAGGTCCAGCATGACCATGCCGCAGTATTTGCCTGCGTCCACCTCTTGTTTGATGTGGTCATTCAAATAGAGAAGGCATGTGTCAGTGGAGTGGGATGTTCTGAAGCCAGATTGGAATTCGTAGATTAGATTTTTTTCCGCTAGGTACTTTTCGACCTGTTCGTAGACTATTTTTTCCATGACTTTCGAGATGGAGGTGAGAATAGAAACAGGGCGGTAGTTGCCTGGGTCTAATTTGCTGCCCTTTTTGTGCAGAGGGGTCACCCTCGCAATTTTGAAGTCCTTGGGGACGTGTCCCTGTTTTATGGAGAGGTTTATTATGTGTGTGATGATTGGGGTGATGGCGGCTGCTGAGTCTCTGAGGAATTTGGAGGGGATGTTGTCATGGCCAGTGGCCTTGTTAGGTTGGAGGGCGCTCAGTTTATTGAGTACCTCATCTGTTGTTACCATTTCCAGTTTGAAGTCGTCCTTGCGGACCCCTAGGTTTTTGTAGTAAGCTACTATGTGTTCTACCCCATAAAGCCCTGAGTGGGAGGGTAGTTTGTTTACCAGTGTTGTGGCTATGTTTGTGAAGAAAATGTTTAAGTAATTGGCTACATCCAGCTTGTCTGTGATGAGCGTGTTGTCCGTTTTTATGTTTATGTTTGAGAATCTGGTTTTAAGTTTTTTACTGCATCCTAGTTGATTATTGAGTAATTTCCAAAGTTCACGTGGTTTGTTTTTGTTTTCCTCAGTTTTGTCATTGATGAAATTCTTTTTTGCAGTTTTGATCATGGAGTTTACGTCGTTTCTTAGTCTGTTTCTTTCTAGTTTGAGTTCAGTCACGTGGGCTTGGAGTTCACTGCTCGTGCTTTTAGTAAGCTTTGACTGACTTTTACGAAACTCAGAGCATTTTTTGTCTCTGGTTTTCATAGCGGCCAGTATTTCGGAGTGCATCCACGGCTCAGCGCGATTTTTTACCCTGGTGGTTCTTAGGGGGGCCATGTCGTTTAGTATTGTTGAGAATTTGGTTTTGAAACCAAGCCATGTTTCTTCAACCAGTGTACCATTGAGTTCATCTGACCAGTCCAGGCTCTCCAGTTCAAGGTTAAAGGCCTCGCTAGAGTAGGTTTTGAGGTCTCTAGATGTGACTGTTTTGTGGCAGCCAGCCTTTTGTTTTAGTTTTTTGCGGGTACAGAATATCATATAATGATCACTTAACCCGCATGCTATTGACTGTATTTGATGTATTGTATTCCAGACCCTACAGTATTGGGAGTCAGCACATTAAGATTATTAATAAGTGGAGCTTACTGGGACAGCATCAGGGCATCTAACAGTATGTGGGACACATCCCATAATCCCTGAGTACAGTGGAATGTCGCTCAGGCCCCCGGGGATTATTGGGGGGGTCAACACCTTTCCCACAACTCCTTTGTTTTGGTCCATGACTGCTGGAATGTAAAGTCTAGCATCCAGACTGAAGCCTCAAAGACAGAGGAAGTCTAGCATCCAGACTGAAGCCTCAAAGACAGAGAGAGTCATCCAGACTGAAGCCTCAAAGACAGAGAGAGTCATCCAGACTGAAGCCTCAAAGACAGAGAGAGTCATCCAGACTGAAGCCTCAAAGACAGAGAGAGTCATCCAGACTGAAGCCTCAAAGACAGAGAGAGTCTAGTGAAGTGGATTTCCCAAGCTATTTCGGTTCTGCTCTGCTCAGAACCGGGTTGCGTTAGTACTCTGCGTTGTGATTCATTAGCTTTAAGCTCTGGGAATCACTTCTATCTTCCAGCGATGCAGGCAGAAGGAATTAGGAGGAAAAGGGTTATATAACAGCTGTTTAATCAAAGTTTAAGAGTGTATACAAATTACAATAAGAATGCTATAGTTGTGATCAAAAACACTATGCCGTAATTAATCAAAACTAGGCTAATGAGAATGCTAGTTGATAAGTTGTTGAAAGTCTTTGTTTTCTGCTGATAACAAAGAGTTGGTTTTCCCTCCAAAAAGTTCCTTTGTTCTTGCTCGCCTGCTGTCTTGTGGATGAGAGGGTAGAGGTCTTGTCCTGTGGTTGGGTTGTTCAGAGTCCCTCTCCCCCATCACACCCAGATCTTATAGCCAGACCTGCATAATCTTGTGATGTCATCAGAATGACATCACCAAATTCTTTCCTCCAATCCCAGGCCTGCTAAGCTTGCATTTGAAAATAAGGGTTTGGCTTAATAGACCAACCCCCTTCACATTAACCCAGAGAATATTTTCCCTGTATTTTTACTTAAACACATTACTTGAATACTTTGATGAACCTCAAGATATATTGATTACATAAACACAGATAATCATACTTAAACACATTACTTGTACAAATTACAATAATACAGTTTTAGTATGACTTCATAATTATTACCACAATGTAAAACACTTTTAATTATATTTTGTGTGTGTGTGTGTGTGTCCTCTGATTGTGTGAATGTGTGTATGTGTGTCTATGTGTGTGCATGTGTCCTCTGATTGTGTGAATGTGTGTATGTGTGTCTATGTGTGTCTGTGTGTGTGTGTGTACGTGTGTCTATGTGTGTCTGTGTGTGTGTCTATGTGTGTGTGTGTGTGTGTGTGTGTCTGTGTGTGTCACAGGAGACTTCCAGCGAGATAACATGTTTACGTGATCAGTTGGTCTTTTGTTCCTGATCTACAGAGCCCATTGTCTTAAACTCTTCCCAGGACATGGCAGATGGCCCTTGGGTTCCTGTCGTAAATAGAATTATTTGACCACTCACTCCATATGTAAATCGACCTCTGTGTGCCCACAATGGCAATCAGTCTATGTAAACACACACACAATCTATGAATTATTGTTTGAGGGCCAAGTATTTCTACACATTAGTTTGATCATGAGATCTATGTTGGGAATTCTATGTTGGGAATTTACCACAGTTCCCCACTTGGATAGTTTACCTATCCTTAATATGTCAAACATAGATATCAATCTCTACACACTACTATCTAGATAATACTTAAAACATTTTAAATCATATTAGGATAAAATATATATGGTTTGCCACACTCAGATCCTAAAATTCAAATTAGCTATTTCAGTTTTTGTGATCGTGTGCACAGTCTTTAACAACCTCTTCTCGTACCAAGATAAATTTCCATTGGTTTCAACTGTGAGTTGTCAAATTCTGACTTGGAGCATTGAGGAGGGGGGTCTATGTTTTCTAGATTTGACCCGGCCTCCTCTTTATTGCTCAGAGCTGGTGCAGTATCACGACTGCTGGGTGCAACTCCCCATTCTGGGAGGTGGAATTTAGAAAGCAAATTGCCTTTCTCATCACACTCCATCTTCTGTCGAGCACATCTTGACTCGTGTTGACCTCTATTAGGGGGTAGGACCCCCTGCTGTATTGCTGGTTCAGTTGAACCCGGAGCTCTTTCCTCGGGTGTCGCTGTCACGGCTGTGAGGAGGTCATCGCTGGCTGCCCAACCCCCGTTGACCCTCGGATTAGTGGAAGAGGTTTGTTTCTCCTCCCCTCCGCCTGGTCGTTGATAGGGGCGATAGCAGCTCCACCCCTTCGCTTGTTGACCCCCTGGTCAATAGTTGAGGCCTTGCTTCTGTTGACAGCCGGAGTTGTTGCTGAGGCCTAGCCGCCTGTCTCCTCGTTGGTTGCCTGTCGTTTCCCTCTGAAGCCCCAAGACTCGGTCACTGCGTTGGCCGAGACTCTCCCGGCCCGAGAGGTAGGCGTCTCCTGGTTCTCCGCAGTGTTGTGGTTCCCCATGGAACCGCTGGGTAGACACTAGCCAGTGTCCTGGATCAACAGTACCGATGGAGTCCTTGTCTTCCTTGTACCACACTCTGATGACTGTTGTCTCCCCAATCTCCCATCCGTATCCTGCAGTGAATATATATCGCTTCGGGGGACAGTGCAGGTCACTTCTACCACAACAATTGATTGAGAATCCATAATTTTCCTCCCTCAGACTCTCTTTACTGGTCTGAGCTTTGACAACTTTCTTTTCCAAATCATTTATCTATATATTTCATGGCTTCTAGATCATAAAATTTCAAAATTCTGAAAAATTCACATGGCTCTCATTATATTATGCTGTCAAAACAGTATACTCCTCCACCTCTCGATGTGGAATACACATTCAAACATCGTTACCTTCGTCCTTTGAACAGCCGCACCCGGACCGGACGGTCAGCACTGACCCATCCACTCTCCCAGTAACCTGTGTGTATGGCAACAAATCACAGTCCGCCTTAAACACACATCTTCCACACCACAAGCCAATTATCAATTGCACATGTTCACACCCTACACAAGACTAATTTGGCCAATAGCGACCAAACCCATTGAGCTTCATTAATGTACAGAGAATCATGCTTCCCAACACTTTCACCAATCACGACACACCCCCAGCCCCTAAAACCGGGTATTCAATGGGCGGAGAACAAAAATCCATAACTAGCTCATGTTCCTTCACTTTGTTCCCAGTCCATTTTACAGACATATACTACCCTGTCCTGATGTGTCGAGATCACTCCCAGCTTGCCAGGTACCCTAAGAAAAATATACAGAAAGAAAGAAAACAGAAAACAAAACACACAAAGAAAAGCTTTTTCTTTTTTCTTCTGAGCTCATTTTTAACCTATCATCTAGAGCAGTGGTTCCCAAAGTCGGGGTCGCGACCCAAAGGTGGGCCGCGAGCAGCCACGGGTGGGCCGCGAGATGATTTAAAAAAAATAAATAAAAAAATAATTTTTTTTTTTTTTTTTTTTTTTTTGTCAGGCCACTGAACTTAGAAGCAGGCCAGGACAGTGTTTCTAGTTGTATTCTAAAATTCTATTCCATTGTATTCTAAAATGTGACTATATGGTTTTATATTAACTTAATAAATAAACAAAAACGAAAAATCTACTTATTTCAACGAACATTTCAAACTAAATAACAGATTATGCACATAAAACGCTGAAAACAACCGAAGCAACAATAGTATTTTAATGAGGCTATTATTATTATCATTATTATTTTGCAACAAGTTAGCCCTCTCATAAATAGCACATATAAATGAATAACTAACTTGAACTAACTTAATAGGATTGAAGTGATATTTGGCTTAAAAAATCGGTCGCCTGGCAAAAAAAAAAAAAAAGCCAGACGATGTGCATTGGGCCGCGGCTCTCTGACGCCTTATTTTCTGGGCCCTGGCCTGAAAAGTTTGGGAACCCCTGATCTAGAGGCTTATGCACCCCCGTATTAACTAAGAAACAAAAAAGGGAAATCAAATGAATAAACTAAATGAACGCTCCCGGCCTAAGACAGGAATTGCTCGTAACACACTAGAAAAGAGAAGTAAAAATAAAAGTAAATAAACACCTATATCTATTGCTCATAACTGTTAATATGCTTCTATCAATACTATAAAATACTAGAAACAACTATGAGTCTCTTTAAATTCTTAATCATGCAGTCCACCCTTTGATCAATCTGAATGTTGACCAAGCATGGATAATTTACTGATCACTAGCTGCCGCAGTGTCACATCATCACACTGTCTAATATTGATTAACTGTTTAACATAATTTGATCCTCTTGTTAGTCTGATTAGTTCATGCATTTGTCAGTCACTCATACATCCGTTTTTAGTAACTTTCATTCATAATCTAATCACCTAACACCTCTATTTATTTTTTATTCTATTTTTATTCTAATCTAATTAGGAGCATATTTCATCATTCAATATATCCCACCTCTACCCTAGTCAGTTGCATATATTTTTATTCTGCCGGTGGCCTCTGCAGACATGACCTTTGAAAATGACCTTTCACTCCACAGATCCAACAACACTGGCGGTCTCCCCCGGGTTGTGGGACCCGGTGGGTCAGTCGCCTGTGACCGGATGACACTGGGGTCATCGGGCCCCGAGCATGTCCTGGCGGTATGCCATCATCGCCATGGTTCCCTGGAGCCTGTTCGGAGGAGAAAGCCACGTACCTATTTGGTCCAGTCACAGTTCCTTGAGAGGGGCCCGTTGTTGGGAGGGGCCCGCCACCTGTTTCTGTACAAACACGCCCTGTTGTCTTATAAGGCGCCGCCTCTTTCCCCATCTCAGTGCTGGCGGCTTGACTCCCCATTGCTGGGCTCCGCCTCTCATCTTGGCCTTGGTGCTGAGGGGGTCCTGGACATCGAGGGCCTCCTGTTGTGGATAGATGGTCCCCCAGGCCACATTCCCGTGCGATATGACCAGTCTCCCCACACGTCCAACACATCTTCCACACCGGGAATCCATTCGGATTCCTGCCTCTGCCTCCACCTCTTCCTCGTGGGTGCCACCTCGTGGGTGGTCCTATTGGGGTTTGTTGTTGTTCCGGCGCAGGACCCCCTTGTGGCCCCAACTGGGCCCGTCTCTGGCCATCTGGTTCTCCATTGGAACCTGTCTCCCCTCCGGGCCGTGTGGACTGGATTAGGCCTTGGAGGTAGTCCACCACCTGTCTAGCCTCGGCTAGCTGTTGTTCTAGAGGGAGGCACGTCTTCTCCTCTTCCCCCACCCTGGCCCTTGTTGACTGACTCCTAGTCATCGGGCCACATCCCTCAGTTTGGTACTGATGGTGGGGGTGGAGAAAACCTGGGCACGAGACACAGGTGGGCCGTAGAAACTGTTCATGTAGTATCGCATACCTGTTGTCGGTCTCCGTACGGCTAGCGTCAACTCCCTGGGACTGCTGCAACAACATCGCTCTCCTCTGTTGCTTTCTTTGACTCTTGGTTAACTGGCAGTCACCTGCAACGGACACTTCAGCGTGGATCGACTCTGGTAATACAGTTGTCTCTGGGTCGCTTGCTGCAACGACCCCCTGTGGCGGAGTAAAAGACATTATTTCCAGTCCCTCCGTCATACTGGACACTAGAGGGGAGTCAATCAAATTCCAGTCAATCAAGTTAACGTCACCATCCAATTCGGTCAATGTAATGTCTGCAGAGGTTATCGGCATTATCTTGATTTGGGTACGCATTCTATACCGGCCTCCTTTAACTACAAGGTTCTGTAATGGCCTGAATATCTTTGGCCATCTTTTCGTCACTTTTATTGTGACATCTCCAGTCGTTGAAATAGACAGATTGTCTACCCTTTCTATGGTCAGTGCATCTAACCCTCCGGTGGCTCCTACCTGTGTATTTTCCATTCTCACCTTCCTTCAAACACTCGTAACGTCACCGTTTGGAAAGCAAGTTTCTCTGTATTCAAACTATCTTTACCAAACTTGAGTTAATTTCACTCACACTTCTATATTGGTGTAAACAGGAATTGATAGCTCGCTGTGTGATACTATACCCCCTGACTGTCAACAGTCCCTTTGATTTCCCTGTTGGGGTTCGGAATTGTCAGCGCTGGCCATCCGTCCTGGAGCAGCTGTGAAGAGAGAAGCAAAAAATACACTTAATTATCAGTGACATTTCCCATTCACAATCCATCATTTGTCTTTAAGCATGGAATGTCGGGCATCTCCTATACTAAGATCACTTGAGAGCATTTGTGCAATTTTCGTTTTTGATTTATCAATGACACAGCCTTCATCTTTTTTCAGTTGTCTCCATTGGAAAACCAGACTCTCAGTCCTGTTGTCCTGATCCTCCTTATTACAACTCCGGGGAACTTATTTTGCACCAGCCTCCTCCTTCTGTTGGTCAATCAGAAATTTGTTATTTACAGCCTATCATTTCTAAACATCTGCATTGGACATGGTAATTTAGGTGCACAATCTCACTTTTACTCTAATTGTTCTTTGCAAATGACTATGTGTATGTGTAACTATATTTATTTCTGTCCGTGAAAGCCTAGTATGTACTTCGCTCATATTACATTATACATATCAGTAACATACATATTTTCCATTCATAATTTCTCACACAGTTACTATATTTCCCCCGTAACACCTAACCCCTTAGGTGTTAAAACGCGCTTCTCACGAGAACAGAAATCAATTTTCAGTGTCTTATGTCACTGAAGTCCCCGTGCATTTAGAACAGTGTCACACAACCCGTTCATAACCACAGGCCGCCGACACCATCCCCACATTGAAAATCCTGCCGACCAATGACATTCCACTGGCCAACTCGTCCTGTGGCCCACGGCATCAAAATGAAGTGGATTTCCCAAGCTATTTCGGTTCTGCTCTGCTCAGAACCGGGTTGCGTTAGTACTCTGCGTTGTGATTCATTAGCTTTAAGCTCTGGGAATCACTTCTATCTTCCAGCGATGCAGGCAGAAGGAATTAGGAGGAAAAGGGTTATATAACAGCTGTTTAATCAAAGTTTAAGAGTGTATACAAATTACAATAAGAATGCTATAGTTGTGATCAAAAACACTATGCCGTAATTAATCAAAACTAGGCTAATGAGAATGCTAGTTGATAAGTTGTTGAAAGTCTTTGTTTTCTGCTGATAACAAAGAGTTGGTTTTCCCTCCAAAAAGTTCCTTTGTTCTTGCTCGCCTGCTGTCTTGTGGATGAGAGGGTAGAGGTCTTGTCCTGTGGTTGGGTTGTTCAGAGTCCCTCTCCCCCATCACACCCAGATCTTATAGCCAGACCTGCATAATCTTGTGATGTCATCAGAATGACATCACCAAATTCTTTCCTCCAATCCCAGGCCTGCCAAGCTTGCATTTGAAAATAAGGGTTTGGCTTAATAGACCAACCCCCTTCACATTAACCCAGAGAATATTTTCCCTGTATTTTTACTTAAACACATTACTTGAATACTTTGATGAACCTCAAGATATATTGATTACATAAACACAGATAATCATACTTAAACACATTACTTGTACAAATTACAATAATACAGTTTTAGTATGACTTCATAATTATTACCACAATGTAAAACACTTTTAATTATATTTTGTGTGTGTGTGTGTGTGTCCTCTGATTGTGTGAATGTGTGTATGTGTGTCTATGTGTGTCTGTGTGTGTGTGTGTGTGTACGTGTGTCTATGTGTGTCTGTGTGTGTGTCTATGTGTGTGTGTGTGTGTGTGTGTGTGTGTCTGTGTGTGTCACAGGAGACTTCCAGCGAGATAACATGTTTACGTGATCAGTTGGTCTTTTGTTCCTGATCTACAGAGCCCATTGTCTTAAACTCTTCCCAGGACATGGCAGATGGCCCTTGGGTTCCTGTCGTAAATAGAATTATTTGACCACTCACTCCATATGTAAATCGACCTCTGTGTGCCCACAATGGCAATCAGTCTATGTAAACACACACACAATCTATGAATTATTGTTTGAGGGCCAAGTATTTCTACACATTAGTTTGATCATGAGATCTATGTTGGGAATTCTATGTTGGGAATTTACCACACTAGCATCCAGACTGAAGCCTCAAAGACAGAGAGAGTCTAGCATCCAGACTGAAGCCTCAAAGACAGAGAGAGTCTAGCATCCAGACTGAAGCCTCAAAGACAGAGAGAGTCTACCATCCAGACTGAAGCCTCAAAGACAGAGAGAGTCTAGCATCCAGACTGAAGCCTCAAAGACAGAGAGAGTCTAGCATCCAGACTGAAGCCTCAAAGACAGAGAGAGTCTACCATCCAGACTGAAGCCTCAAAGACAGAGAGAGTCATCCAGACTGAAGCCTCAAAGACAGAGAGAGTCATCCAGACTGAAGCCTCAAAGACAGAGAGAGTCATCCAGACTGAAGCCTCAAAGACAGAGAGAGTCATCCAGACTGAAGCCTCAAAGACAGAGAGAGTCTACCATCCAGACTGTAGGCGCATGCAGCCACAATCTGAATATATACTATGAGTAAAAGTAAACAGGTGCAGATGAGGCTCTACTCTGTACCTCAGCTGGCATGATATAAATCATACGTTATAGTCTGTGCCGGTTTGGTTGTTATTATTATGCATGCATGCATGCACGTGCGTACACACACACACACACACACACACACACACACACACACACACACACACACACACACACACACACACACACACACACACACACACACACACACACACACACACACACACACACACACACACACAGGGCCGCCTCAGGGGGTGTGCGAGCAGTGGGAAGGGGGGCCTCGCAAAAGAAATATATATATTTTTTTTTTGGTATGCCCCCCTTCCCGCGAGGCCCTTTTTCATCACATACCTAAAATCTAGTTTTGCTTATATGCTTATATATTTCACATTAGACACGTTTGTAGAATGTGTCTGACTTGTTCCGGGCTCTGCGGCTCTGCAGATATACTATTGGAGCTCTGTGGCTCTGCATACACTATTGGAGCTCTGCGGCTCTGCAGCAGATATACTATTGGTTTCAACGAGGGGAGGGGTTACAGGTAAGGTAGTCGGCCGGCGTGCGTCTGTCTGACTATTTCCACGGGAGCGCGTGCAGCATTGGAGGTTATCCCAAGACGAAGAGGACGGTCGTTCGGCAGATGGACTGAAGATGAAAGTTGTTGCATGTTAGTAAGTTCAGTCAGGCTAGCCATGTCGGCTTAGCTAAAGGCAGGGACAGCTAGTTAGCTTTAGCTACGTTATCGAGTGCTAACGTGTGGTTCAGTCGGGATAGCCATGCCGGCTAGTAGCTTAGCTAAAGGCTAACTAGCGTTAGCTAACGCTAGCTATCGAGTGCTAACGTGTGGTTCAGTCGGGCTAGCCATGTCGGCTAGTAGCTTAGCTAAAGGCTAACTAGCATTAGCTACGTTAGCGAGTGCTAACGTGTGGTTCAGTCGGGCTAGCCATGTCGGTTAGTAGCTTAGCTAAAGGCTAACTAGCGTTAGCTAACGCTAGCTATCGAGTGCTAACGTGTGGTTCAGTCGGGCTAGCCATGTCGGCTAGTAGCTTAGCTAAAGGCGAACTAGCGTTAGCTAACGCTAGCTAACTAGGCATGGCAACAACCAGGACCACCTGAAGCTTTTTAAGAAGGAGGTGATGAACTACAGACAGACGAGGCACGAGAACGTGGTCCTCTTCATGGCGGCCTGCATGGCTCCACCCCACCTGGCCATCATCACCAGGTGAGAGAGGGGAAAAAAAAAACGCACGTCACAAATGATGGATTCAGTTCACCTCCAATACCTGTTATTATCCTTGTCACATTTTCACTCTCTCTCTCTCTCTCTCTCTCTCTCTCTCTCTCTCTCTCTCTCTCTCTTTCTCTTTCTCTCTCGCCCTCTCTCTCTCTCTCTCTCTCTCTCTCTCTCTCTCTCTCTCTCTCTCTCAATTCAATTCAATTCAAATGGGCTTTATTGACATGGGAAACATACGTTTACATTGCCAAAGCCAAACAAAACAAAACAATCAAACAGATAAAACAAAATAAATCAGTACATTACAGATGGAATGTCTTGTACAGTTTTTATGGTGGTTGTATTCCGTTGGATGTCCTTTTCTTGTCACAGCAGCTCACAAATCTGGCTGCTGTGTTTGCACATTCTTGTATTTCTCCCAGTAGGTATGGGAGTTTTGAGTTATTGTCCATGTTTTCAAAGTCTCTTTGGGTGTTTGCAATTTGTGGGAAGTATATGTCTCTGATGTCTTGGTATAGTGGGCAGGTTGTTAAGAAGTGAAGCTCGGTTTCCACCTCATCTTGTGTGCAGTGGGTGCATAGTCTATCTTCGCTTGTGAGCCAGGTCTGCCTATGGCGGCCTTTCTCGATGGCTAGGCTGTGCTCGCTGAGTCTGTACCTAGTCCTGTGTTCTGAGCTGTGTGCTGTGCTGTGTTCTGCATGTGTTCTGTGTTCTGAGCTGTGTTCTGAGATGTGTTCTGAGCTGTGTTCTGTGTTCTGAGCTGTGTTCTGAGCTGTGTGCTGAGCTGTGTTCTGAGCTGTGTTCTGAGCTGTGTTCTGAGCTGTGTTCTGAGCTGTGTTCTGTGTTCTGAGCTGTGTTCTGTGTTCTGAGCTGTGTTCTGAGCTGTGTGCTGAACTGTGTTCTGAGCTGTGTTCTGAGCTGTGTTCTGAGCTGTGTGCTGAGCTGTGTTCTGTGTTCTGAGCTGTGTTCTGTGTTCTGAGCTGTGTTCTGAGCTGTGTTCTGCATGTGTTCTGCATGTGTTCTGTGTTCTGGGGTGTCCTGTGTTCTGAGCTGTGTTCTGTGCTATGTTCTGCATGTGTTCTGTGTTCTGAGCTGTGTTCTGAGATGTGTTCTGAGCTGTGTTCTGAGCTGTGTTCTGAGCTGTGTTCTGTGTTCTGAGCTGTGTTCTGTGTTCTGAGCTGTGTTCTGAGCTGTGTGCTGAACTGTGTTCTCAGCTGTGTTCTGAGCTGTGTTCTGAGCTGTGTGCTGAGCTGTGTTCTGTGTTCTGAGCTGTGTTCTGTGTTCTGAGCTGTGTTCTGAGCTGTGTTCTGCATGTGTTCTGCATGTGTTCTGTGTTCTGGGGTGTCCTGTGTTCTGAGCTGTGTTCTGTGCTGTGTTCTGCATGTGTTCTGTGTTCTGAGCTGTGTTCTGAGATGTGTTCTGAGCTGTGTTCTGAGCTGTGTTCTGTGCTATGTTCTGAGATGTGTTCTGTGTTCTGAGCTGTGTTCTAAGCTGTGTTGTGTTCTGAGCTGTGTTCTGAGCTTATATAGTGCTTTTACTAACTATTATATTTCTCTCTCCTCTGGTCAGGGGCATTGCCGGGTCTGTGCAGCGATAACACTGTATATTGACTGTAGAACGGGAGCTCTCTCTCGCTCTCTCGCTCTCTCTCTCTCTCTCTCTCTCTTGCTATATGTTGACTGTATCATGCCCAGCCTCGGGCAGTGCTATTATTTAAGAATATGTTGACTGTATGAAAAAAAAAAAAATTAATATAATTATTACTATATATATATTTTTTACCTTTAGGGGGGGGGGGGGGGGGGGGGGGGGGGGCCTCGCGTTTAAATCTTGCACAGGGCCTCCCATTTCTCCCAAGCGGCCCTGCACACACACACACACACACACACACACACACACACACACACACACGCACACGCACGCACGCGCACACACACACACACACACACACACACACACACACACACACACACACACACACACTTGAAGAAAATCATTTGTCCATATAGATAGACAGCAGCTCAGTACATAAATATTTAAATACAAGAAAATGATATAGCACTCGTCATGGACATATGGTGTTATCACACATGCATTAGCTTCACATAGCTATATTACATACACACACACACACACACACACACACACACACACACACACACACACACACACACACACACACACACACACACACAGAAACGCTCGTCCCCCAGTGCTCTGTCACCACTTACCTTCCCCTTGGCTTTTGTCCCAGACTGATGACATCATCAACCAGCTGTGGCAGACGTGTATAATGCTGGTTTCCTCCTTCTGCTAAAACCATTCAGGAGGAAAACAGACCAAGGAAAAAGAAAATAAATCTGACAGAAGAGGGAAAAACACACACAAAACGACTCACATTTTCCAGCTGAGGTGCAAATGAAACCGTTTGCCGTTTGAGTTTTCTGGCTGAGAGCTGATCAAAATGTCTGACGTAGACCTTGAGACTATTAAAGCGAGTCCAGCCGTGTCAGAGCAACGTTTGATGTCCAGACATAATACACAGAGAGACAAGGCCACGGAGGATATTAGACTACACCTCAAGGCTTTAAGACGACACGGCTATGTACAGACTGCCGCACAAGGTCAGTGTTGGCTGAGTCTCAGAATGTAAACACCTTAGTATCTGGCTTGATGAAAAGATAAGATAAGATAAGATATTCCTTTATTGATCGCCTTGGTGGAAATTCGGGCATCATAGCAGTGTGTGTGTGTGTGTGTGTGTGGGGGGGGGGGGGTACAGGTATGGGCAGGGTAATAGCAGAGAGACATAAATATAGATATATATATACGATTATAATAAAAATAAACAGTGTAAACAATATAATTAACTCTGAATATAAGAATATGAGAAAGTAAACAGTGTAATCAAAGGTGCAGATGAGGGTCTGTCTGTGTGCCCTGTCAGTTATATCCATATCTTCCTCATTCCTGGTTGTTCTGTGTGAAATCTCTCCCCAAACAGTTTCAAATGTTCTCAAGGTCATGTCCTACAAAGTATCCTCTATATACAGTCTGCCCCATTGTTCTGACCAGGATTATTACGTTCCTTTTGGCCTAATTGCTGACGTGGACGAGAAACCCATCTATAGGCCTAGTTATCAAATTCTTGGTTTGCAATGGTTTTGCACCTTGTGGGTAAATAAAAACCCAGTTTTCATCTACAACTCCTGTTTCCTCATTGTCTCACTGCTTGGTCCCTAACAAGGAGAAATGGGCATTCTAAACACTCTGTGCAAGGCCTCTATTAGGCGGTAAATTGTTCTTTGTTTTCACAATGTGTGCTCTCTATCGTATCGAGATACATATTCCATGTGTATGGAATAACACTCACCTTTAACATTCACTTTAAACATTTTTTAACACTACACCATATTGTATCTATTTATTAGTAAAGGATTTGCACTACCTCTCTAACTCATCTTTGCATTTGTTTGCATTGTGTACTTGTACTAGATTGTATATTTTGTAGTGTTTGGTCTTTATTTTTTTTAACTTTTTTACTGTCTGAAGCACAATCTCAGGGGGCTCATACAGAACCAAGCATTTCACTGTAATGTACATGTACCTTATATGTGACAAATAAGCTGGTCTTTTACATATACACTTGTAGAATGTATATCCCGGACTGTATTTTTATTGTTATTTGTGATTTTTGACTACCTAAACTTTACGCAACATAGGGGAGGAGCAAACATAGCTTGCATAGCAGCCTTCTAAACTCTAATTTGAAAATTACCTTGAAGAAAACGTTTTCTGCCAGTGAGGTTTTGTCACAGATATTTGACGGTGAAAGTGACATAGGAGAGAATGTGTCTGAGACCCTGATTATGAGGCGTCCTCCTCTGATGAGAATGAGACCCTTAGTGCAGATGCTCCTGTTGTCTCTCAACCACAAGCAGACACGTTACTTTCCAAAAACGGAAAGTTATCATGGGCCCACTCCCCACTTGAACAACATAATATATATTATGTATGTATAATTGGGTGGGTGGGGGGGAGTAGGGGTAATGTTTTATTTAAATGGTTATTTAGGTAATCAACAAAGTAACATGAAGCACCTGAAACATACATTTGGGTAACACTTTTGATTATGATCATTTTCTGGAGGTTTAAACTGCTGGGGTCAAAATGTCCCCAAGGATAAAGAGTGTAAAGTCAATTTGAGGATAACAGGAGGGTTAACAAAACCATTTAAAATAATTTTAGCCCTGCTAGATAGAGGTAGCAAATAACTCTAAGGATGGCAATAATAATAATAAACGTTATTTGTACAAATTCCATACAAGAATTGCAGCCCAAAGTGCTTCACAGCAGAAAATACACTAGAATACATCAAATGAGCATAAAATAGACTGAATAAATGCAATGCAGAAAATAAAAATACAAGATGATAGAAGTAGATGATCGTAGTGTTCTTGGGGGAATGTAGTTGACAAGAAAATTGCCAATATAGCTTGGTCTGGTTCCATTAAGGACTTTGTACATAAGGAGGAGGACCTTCAAATCAATTCTAAATGTTACCGGACGCCAGTGTAATAGCCTAGCTGAGAGTTGAATAAGCTGAAGTATTTTCTTCAGTCGGCTTGGAATAAAGGCATGGATCCGTTTTTCAGCATCCTTTTGATTTATAAATGGTTGTACTTTAGCTTTGTTTCTAAGGTGGAAGAATTATGTTTTTGTCACCTTGTTAATGTGGGACTTAAAGCTTACAGTAGACCTGAGTCTATGATAACCAAGCAAGGAGTAAGTTTCCCCATAATATTATTCAGCAGAATTTCTCTTGAAATTGAAATTTGGTAAATTCCAGTAAATATTGCAATTCCGAAACTCTTGAGTATCATAAATGGATTCAGCATCCCGAATAACCCCCAAAACCACTCCAACATTGTTGAAATTGATCAAGTAGTTTCCGAGATTTGTCCATTTAGGTGATTATGCAAATGTGAAATATTTGAAAAAATATGAAAATATTGCAAAACACTAATAAGTGTTCACCTACTGTGCACATGCTCAGTAGGATACACTGTCTGCATGTGGGGAAGGAGCAGGAGTGCTGCATCATGGCAAATATTTCTGCACAACAAAAACGATTTTAAGGTATGATCGTTTAACTACTCTTTGGGAGAGTAATTGGTTTTCCTCTGCTGGCAAAAGGTTTGATAACTGTAAATGTAGCACTTTATCAATTTTCTCTAGTTTATTGCTAACAATAAACAACCATTCACCTAGCTAAAGTTTGCTTACAGCTAACATTAGATAGATAGCTAGCATCAGAGTGGTTATAAAATCAGCTAGACTTTGTGTGGTGATCTACTTTTTCAGTGAAGATAATCTTGTAGTTCACTCACTCCATCAATAAGTATTGCTGTGTGGACCAGTTCTGTATGTTTTGACACGAATCATGACACTTGTCTTTTAGTAGACTACAACATGGAAGAGGATTCTGTAGCTTGTTGCTTAAGGTGCTTCATCTGTGGTGGTCCTGAGACTGGGATTAAAAAGCTCTCAAAAGTCACCCAAAAAGGCTACGCACAGATTTAGTCTTATTCTGAGAGTGTGGACGATGAAGCATTAATCAGAAGACTACATGAAGACTGGAAAAACGGAGATGATTCCAAGCTTAGACGCCATTTGGAATGCAGAACTGAGCTATACAATGGTGCAAGAAGTAAATCTGGAAATCATACGTTTGTTTTATTTTTCATTGTGATGAAAGCACTTGCCGTTTTCAATCATATTCTATGTTGTGAGTGACATCACAATTTAATAAAATCTTTTAACAAATTCTATTCTTTAGGGCAAGATGAGCAAGACCAACATCCAGACAGGTTGAACAGACGCAGCGTATTGTCTGGGTCAAGTAGTCAAAGTGCTAGCAGCTCCACCATAGTTGGATGGTTGGAAGAAGTAAACCCCTTCGATAACACACGGGACAGGAAGACCCTGGTGTCCTTCTCTACAGGGTTTAGCAGCTCTCCCGGAGACCCAGTAAATGCGGATCAGGCAGAGGAGATTGGCAGAACCATACAGGCCAAGATGGATGGGAAAACTGTTAATGATACAATGCAAACAAAGTACAAAGTCAAATCATTAGCAACCCTCAGATCTGGACCCAAAGTCAGTGGGGAGAAGCTGGTTATTGACTCATTCAGGCTCTTCAACCGCCTCATCATCATCAGTGAGCGTGAAGTCAAGACCAAAGAAGCTCTGCTATTTGAGTTGACGCCAAGACTGATGTCTCTTTTTGACAAAAATCTGAAGATGCGAAAGCCAGATAATGCTGCCCTAGCAAAGTTCCTAAAGACATTTGTGGAACCCATTGGGCAAACCCCATGCACGAGCCTTGTGATTGATGGTGGGTGGCTCCTGCACAATGTCAAGTGGGAGGTTAACCTCACCTGGAAGGACATCGCTGAGAGCTACCTCCGGTTTGTGAAGGTCATGGGAAGCCAGCACCTCCGGATCACTGTGGTTTTTGATGGATATGACAACCCGACCAAGGACCATGATCATCTCAGACGTACAAAGCATGCATGCTGTGACATCTAGATTCGCCCAGACATCCAAACCATTATTCCTATAGAAAAGTTCCTAGACAACAAGAACAACAAGGCCCAGCTTATACTGCTTCTAGCTGAGACATTCAGTAGTAATGGAATCCGTGTACATCAATGCTCTGATGATGCAGACACTTCTATCGTCCAGGCAGCTCTAGATGAGGCAAGAGAGTCCGCTGTTGAGGGGAGAGCTGAGGATACGGACATCCTGGTTATGCTCATTCATCATGATGTAGACCACTCAGTCTTCTTCACAACAGCAAACAATGTGTCTTACGATGTTGGAAAGATACAAGAGGCCCTCCCAGAGAAATACAGGAAATATCTGCTCTTTCTACACAGCTTCTCAGGCTGCGATACCGTGTCTGCAATTTCTGGCTTTAGCAAACCAACTTTGCTACGCACACTCTGCAAGACGGACCAAGCTGAGAAGACCATGGACGTTTTTCTTGACATCCAAGCCTAGAAAGATACAATCATCACAGCCGGCTGTGAAATATTCAAACTCATGTTCCATGGGAAACCACCCAAAGGCTTGGGGGACTTGAGATTTGAAATGTTCAGCAAGCGGGCTGCAGCAGGGAAAATCAGCCTTGAGAAACTGCCCCCGACTACAGGGGAGCATGTCTATGTTCCCCGGGTTCTATGTTCCCCGCTTTGATTGATTGAATGATTGATTTTAGACCACCAGCCCTGATGCCAAACTCTAACCTTAACCAGTTCGAAAGAGGGCCTAAGCTTAACCAGTTCGAAAACAAGGCAGACATTAATAATTAATAAAATAATAAACATTTATAAAATTTTCAATCTATTAATCAATCAAGCGGGGAACATAGGACCCGGGGAACATAGGGATGATCCCGACTACAGCAGCAGCAGCACAACATTCTCTCTGGGCATATCTGCAAACCAGAGACTGGCTTCTACTACAAAGTCCATCACTGGATGTTCTGGACTATGACTGGACACTGGGAGAAGAAGGCTATGCACCAGTCCCGACCACAGACCCCATTGCTCCAGACTATCTCCTGAAATTCATCAGCTGCAACTGTGAGGGAGACTGCAGTACACGCAGGTGCTGCTGTAAGAAACAGGGGGTCAAGTGCATATCTGCTTGTGGCAAGTGTAAAGGAGAGTGCCATAACAACCAGACAGATGAGAAAAGGAGTGAGGAAGATGGGGAGTTGGCTTAGTAAAAAAAAAACTGAAACCATGTATCAATAATGCACATTTCTATACCATTCCATTCTATGTAACGTTACATTTCTCTTGGAATAAAGTAAAAATATATGTTCTTATGGAAAAAAATCGTTTTTTTTACTAAAAAACAAATGGTTGGAATAGATTCAGCGCCCTGAAAAACACTAGTTAGACACCCCACAAGTTAATATTTGATTTTTCATATTTTTCACCCAAGCCCTCTGGGTATACCAATATTTTATGACCAGGGAGCCAATTTTACTCAAAACTAATGGTTGGAATAGATTTAGCACCCCTGAAAACCCCTAGTTAGTCACCCCACACGTTAATATTTGATTACCAAAAAAAAACTATTTTTCACCCAAGCCCCCTGGGCTCCTTAACTTTGATTGGCTCTCCAGAATTTTCCCCCGAGGATTTGGGTTTGAATAAATTAAGAGGTGTTAGTAGACACCTATAGGAACACTTTGGTGGAGAAAGCTATTGGTAATAAATTTTTTCACAGATGGTCCAAACATCTTGCTAAAATTCCCTAACTATCACACACACACAAATGGAGCCGTGCTGCGGCTTGTGATTGGTGGAGGCGGGACCAGGCGATACAACTGATTGACAGCGGAGGCGGCGAATGGAATGGCAGATGGCACTCAGATGCAGAATAACAGCCAGGCAGTGAGCCAGGTAGTGAGGGACTCAGGAGAGATACATCTGTTATGTTTGTGTAAAGGGCTATTTTAACTGTTGATGGGTAGTGCATCAGTAAAGTGAATATGGTATTGTGCTCTTGCTCTGTTTGAATAGGTGGAGTTTTATTTGAGGTTCATAACAGTAGGCTACATTGTACTAAGCAATTGTTTGTGATTCATTAGTTTGTGATTCACATGCACTAAAATTCACCAGAATGCAGGAAATTAAGTCTTTGTAACTAAAATGTTCCTGGTGGGGGACCCCCAGACCCCCCGCTTAAAAAGTGGCCTGACTGGGGCTATATTTCACGCTATATCTCCCGGTATGAATTATTTCCCCAGTCCGGCCCTGTATAGGAGAAATATCAGTGGTTCAAGTATCTTACTGGGCGCATTTACCCTTTAACTCTCCCTTCTTATAGGAGAAATATCAGTGGTTCAAGTATCTTACTGGGTGCATTTACCCTTTAACTCTCCCTTCTTATAGGAGAAATATCAGTGGTTCAAGTATCTTACTGGGTGCATTTACCCTTTAACTCTCCCTTCTTATAGGAGAAATATCAGTGGTTCAAGTATCTTACTGGGTGCATTTACCCTTTAACTCTCCCTTCTTATAGGATAAATATCAGTAGCTATATATACAATGTGCATCAATCAAATACAAAATACAATATCAAAATACAAAAGGTGAAACGGGGTCAAAGCCCTTGGAAGTCCTTGTGCTCTCGTTCAATCAGTTCGTGTCATAGAAAAGGATATGATGGTCCTTGGAAGTTCTTGTGACTCAAGTTCAATTAGTTCGTTAATTCCTGATCCACTTCCTCACTGGGAATGAGGAAGGTAACTTCACAATCCTACCAGGCTGTTGAGGCAACAGGGTGTTGAGGCAACAGGGTTAATCAGATCAGGCCGGGCATAGCCTTGATCTAGATCTGAGGTTCAGTGGGTTGGCTCGCCATCTTGTGTCGGTCCAGCACACTGCCTCGTCCCGCGTGTACACACGTGATGAGTGGTGGTCGGTCGGGACTCCTGGGAACTGCTCCCGGGGGTGGAACGGGTTGCTAGAAAAACCTGGCCTGCATTATACAGGCATTCAGAAAATAAAAGCTATTTACCATCTTTTATCGCTTCATCATATTTTCATTGCTTTTAGAATGAATAATCAATCAGGCTACTTTTAGCTATGCTAAGCTAAAGTAGGCTACCTTATCACAGCACGTGGGAATATCCATCTGTCTTATGCTAAGTTAGGCTAAAGTGTGCTAGCATATGGGAACATTCCTCACATTCCATAGTAAACTCTCAAAAGCAGTCAAAATGTATATAGACCATGTTCTTATCGTACAGCATATCAATACAATTATAAGTACTTCTGAAATGGTTTCTTTCTTTACTTACTTACTTACGCCTTTTACCCCGTTTGGGGCATAGGCCGTCAACAAGGGTTCTACAAGCATCCCGATCCTGAGCCAACCTCTCAAGCTGGCCCCAGGTGTGTCCCATCTCCTTGGCATCATCTTCCAAGTCTCGGCGTCAGGTGTTCCGTGGTCGGCCTCTCTTTCTTTTCCCTTGGGGGTTCCACCTGAGAGATTGTCTTGTGATGCTCAGGGATGGTTTACGGAGTGTATGTCCAATCCATCTCCAACTTGTAGTTTATTGGTTGTTGTGACAGTGGTCCTCCAGGTCTCAGCGCCATAGAGTAGGACTGACTTCACGTTGGTGTTAAAGATCCTGATCTTGGTTGTGATGGAAATGTCTCTTGAGCTCCAGATGTTTTTTAGTTGGAGAAAGGCTCCTCTGGCCTTGCCAATCCTGGCTCTCACATCAGCATCTGTTCCACCTTGCTTATTAACCATGCTGCCCAGGTAGGTGAAGTTGTCTACCTCTTCCAACGCTTCTCCTTCCAGAATGATGGGTGATGTGTTGTCAGCATTGATTCTCATGACCTTGCTCTTCCCTCTGTGGATGTTAAGCCCAAGCCGAGTAGAGTTGTCAGCGATGGTACTTGTCTTTTCCTGCATCTGCTGCTGGGTGTGAGAGAGAAGGGCCAGGTCATCTGCAAAGTCGAGGTCTTCTAACTGTGTCCATAATGTCCATTGTATGCCATTTCGTTTCTCTGCTGTGGATTGCTTCATGACCCAGTCTATTGCCAGCAGAAACAGAAATGGTGACAACAAACAGCCCTGTCTCACTCCAGTTTTTACCTGTAAGGCATCGGTGGGTTGACCGCCATGAATCACCCTGCAGGTCATCCCCTCATAGGAGTTCCTGATGATATTTCTGTACTTCTCTGGCACTCCGTAGTGTCTGAGGAGCTTCCAGAGGGTCTCTCTATTCACGCTGTCAAAAGCCTTTTCGTAGTCAATGAAATTAATGAATAGGGGTGAATTCCACTCTAATGACTGCTCCAGTATTATCCGCAGTGTTGCAATCTGGTCTGTGCAGGATCTGTTTTTGCGGAAGCCCGCCTGGTGGTCTCATAGCTGTGGGTCGACGGCGTCCTTCATCCTGTCCAGTAAAATCCTGTTGAATACTTTTCCTGGGATGGAGAGTAGTGTGATCCCTCTGTAGTTTGCACATTGGCTCATATCTCCTTTCTTTGGTATTTTGACGAGGTAGCCCTCTTTCCATTCTGATGGGATGTGTTCTTCTTCCCATATCTTCTTGAAGAGAGGATGGAGCATCTCTTCCATCGTCTCTATATCGGCCTTCAGTGCCTCTGCCGGAATACCGTCGGGTCCTGCAGTCTTGCCGTTCCTCAACTTCTTGATGGCTTTGCGGATCTCTTCTTTTCAATCTATCAGCAGATCCCTGTCAGCTTGCTGGATGTCTGGTGGGTCCTGTGGTGCTGGTCTGTTTAGCAGTTCCTCAAAATGTTCTACCCATCTTTCCTTTTGCCTTTCCTCTCCGATGATTGGCTGTCCATCTTTGTCCTTAACTGGTCTTTCTGGTTTACTAAACTTTCCTGACAGCTTCTTGGTGGTGTTATATAAGTCTTTCAAATTTCCATGTCTAGCTGCTTCTTCAGCCTCTGCCACAATACTCTCTATATAGTCCTTCTTGTCTGCCTTGA
This sequence comes from Notolepis coatsorum, assembly GCF_963971535.1. NCBI lineage: Eukaryota > Metazoa > Chordata > Actinopteri > Aulopiformes > Paralepididae > Notolepis > Notolepis coatsorum. The sequence continues at coordinate 404,868 of NC_140166.1, read as the reverse complement.
TGCTTTTCTTAACCCTTTTTGTGGCTTCTGTGTACTGGTTTTGACCTTTTCGGCTCTTGTGCGACTGTTGTTGATTAGTGCCTTCTTCCCTTTCCTCTCCTCTATCTTCCTCAATGACTCTGCTGATATCCACTCCTTATGGTTGTGTTTCTTCGGGCCCAGTACTTCTTTGCACGTTGTACTTCCTTCACAGACTTCCACTTCTTGTCGATGTTTTCCTCCTCTTCTTCCATCAACTCTTGCAGGGCTTGAAACTTGTTCCTAAGTGTGAGTTTGTATTATTCTAACTTGGTTGGGTCTCTCAGAAGTGCTGTGTTGAATGTTTGTCTCCGATTCTTCTCCCCTGTCCAGTTTTTCTTGTGCTGTCCTAGTCGCTTTTTCTACTTTTTTGAAATATTTTGAGTGTGTGTGTGAGCACAGCGGTGTCTGTGTTTATTATTATTTCATGAAATTGGGTAAATATCTTAATTTTACATATATGTTCATTGTGTGAAAAGCTTAGAACATGAAACACTCTAGAAATAGTAGAGACAGATTTAGTGCCTTCTTCACCCCTAGTTACTATTTCTACTCTCATCCACTCCAACTTTAAAACGGCATTTTTAAGCATTTTTAAATCTGCTCTTATTCGTTCAATTCTCTATATATCTTGCCATGCTTTGAATATTCCACGAGACAAGGACCCTGCAATTGCTGGGATGTGCTGTTACCGATGTAAAACTCATGGTGGCGTCATTGCTCCACAGATAACTTTGCCACAAGTCAGGGGAGGTGAGATAGACTGTGGCGGGCTGATAGTGATTGAAACTCGGCACACAGGTTTTGTGGTGGGGGGGGGGGGGGGGGCCGGCGAGTGGATTTTCAAGACAGAACCAGAGGCGACCGGACCGCGCAGTCTGCAGTGCGCCACACGCCGAAAAAAAAGGACCCCCATAGGCGGCACGCGCCAATGAGGAAGTGTACTGCGCGGATCACCTCTGGTCCTTGTTTCACCAGCGAGCCGAGCCGAATATTCTGGCCGGGGCAGTACATGGAGCGCCCGGAGGATAATGCAGGTCAGTGGCCCACTTGGTAAAGTTTCGCCTCAACGCCGTTTGTGGTCGAACTAATGAGCGAATCTTTAATATTTTTTTTGATTCATATTCAGAGGTAATTCGTCGAGATATTCCTAATTGGTATTTATCAAAAATAAATATTAGAAATATGGTCAAACAACATTTCGAACCGCTGAGCGCTTCGTAACGTTCGCCTCAACGCCGTTTGTGGTCGAACTAATGAGCGAATCTTTAATATTTTTTTTGATTCGTATTCAGGGGTAATTCGTCGAGATATTCCTAATTGGTATTTATCAAAAATAAATATTAGAAATATGGTCAAAAACAACATGTAGTCGTTTCTTTTGAACCGCAATTCGCAGTTGCCCACTTGGTAAAGTTTCGCCTCAACTGCGTTTGTGGTCGAACTAATGAGCGAATCTTTAATATTCTTTTTGATTCATATTCAGAGCTAATTCGTCGAGATATTCCTAATTGGTCTTTATCAAAAATAAATATTAGAAATATGGTCAAAACAAACATTCATCCGTCTTTTTCGATGAAAAACTCCGTTGTGGTGGGGGGGGGGGGGTGACTCGGGAAGCGAGTGAATTTTCAAGACAGAACCTTCGCCTCAACGCCGTTTGTGGTCGAACTAATGAGCGAATCTTTAATTTTTTTTTAATTCGTATTCAGGGGTAATTTGTCGAGATATTCCTAATTGGTATTTATCAAAAATAAATATTAGAAATATGGTCAAAAACAACATGTAGTCGTTTCTTTTGAACCGCAATTCGCAGTTGCCCACTTGGTAAAGTTTCGCCTCAACTGCGTTTGTGGTCGAACTAATGAGCGAATCTTTAATATTTCTTTTGATTCATATTCAGAGGTAATTCGTCGAGATATTCCTAATTGGTCTTTATCAAAAATAAATATTAGAAATATGGTCAAAACAAACAAGTATCCGTCTTTTTCGATGAAAAGACATATTTTTTCAATAAAAACTGACGTGGTATCAAACAAACACTAATTTAAGTGGTTAAAATTCGAAAATATGTGTAATTTTTTACAGATATCTTGAGAATAGGCTATGAATGTTAAACATGGGTAAAAAAATGTTTTAAAAATAGTAAACAGTTAAAATTATATGGCTTTAAACATGATGTATCTTTTCCTCTCCCTAAGCCCAGTGAGCTCCCTCATCGTTAGGACAGCACAAGGGTTAATTTCAGCTTCAGCCGGGCAACTAGGAGGTGGTGGTCTGCGGCAACTTCAGCTCCTCTCCTAACACATACATCTTGAAGGGACCTCCTGAACTTCTTCATGATGCACACATGGTCTATCTGGTTTTCGGTGTTGAGGTCCGGTGAGATCCAAGTAGCTTTGTGTATCCTTTTGTGGGGGAAAATGCTTCCGCCGATGACCAGGTTGTTAGTGGCGCATAGGTTTGCGAATCTCTCCCCGTTGTCGTTCATCTCTCCTGAATGAATGAATGAATGAAAACTTTATTTAACAGATTGCAGAATGGGTACAATACAGTACGGCTCAATACATACAATTGTTAAGGGGATGCAGACCTGAGAAAGACGTTTGTCTTGTTTCCATCAGGGTCCCCCATTTTCAATTCATATAGACATTTATGACATACACAACATACATGACATTTATGGCATAGGGACATATAGGTATTTAGTACTGATACATTTGTGACATAAGCGGTATTCAAATATACAGTACTGTTACCCCTAGATCCTGACAGAGTATATACATATGATGGGGAGGGGACTGTACATTAGGAGGGGGTGGGTGGGTGGGAGGGAAATATACATACGGCGGGGAGGGAATATATACATGCGGTGGGGAGGAGACTGTCTATTAGGAGGTGGTGGGGGTTTTGGGCATTTACGGTGGCCAGTTTCGAATTGCAGCCTCCCGTAGGTGCTCTTTAAGAGCGGTTTTGAATGTGGGCAGGGATTCACATTCCTTTACAGCTTTGGGTAGGGCGTTCCACATTGTTGTGGCATAATTGCGAAACGTGTTTAGTCCCTTGTTTGAGCCGAATCTGGGTTTAACATGATTTGTTGAGCTTCCTCTGGTGTAGTGGTTGTGGTATTCACTGACCTTTGGGAAGTATTTTGACATGTACATGGGCACCCCGGTCGTATAGTGTATCTTGTAGACCAGGCCCATTGCAAGTTGCTGTACTCTGTCATCTACTCTAAGCCATCCTAGGTTGGCAAAGTGGGCAGGGGTGAGGTGGGTTCTGGGGTTCAGGTCAAGTAGTAGTCTGACCAGTTTGTTTTGTGATGTTTGTAATTTTGTTTTAAGCGCCTTTGAGGTGCTTTGGTACCATGAGGTGCACGCATAGTCATAGTACCCTTGAATGAGTGCTCCTGCCAGAGTCTTCAGGGTATTCTTGTTTACCAGAGAGGAGATCCGGTACAAGAATCTAGTTCGTTGGTTGACTTTTTTTTATTACATTGGATGCCATTTTGTCACAGGAAAGATTTGCCTCTAGGATGGAACCCAGGTAGGTAATTTCGTCTTTCCTTGTGACAATATTGTCACCCACTGTAACTGAGAATCCGTCGGTCTTGCTGAGTTTGTTATTTGAACCGCAGAGAATGGACTCTGTTTTGCCCATGTGTAATGATAGTTTGTTATCAGCGAGCCATATGCAGATTTTGCCTAGTTCCGTGCTGAGGGTTTTTTCAACCTGCAATTTGTTCTTGTCAGAGACCAGCAGGGCTGAGTCGTCCGCAAAAAGGAACAAGTTGCAGTCACAGGCTGACGACATGTCATTTGCATAAATTAGGAAGAGTAGCGGTCCTAGTATGCTTCCTTGTGGAACACCACAGCTCACTGTGAGGGGGGGGATATCTTTCCCATTGTCTCCTCGTAGCCTCTGTTGTCACTTCCTACCTTGGCATTGAAGTCTCCCATTATGATGTTGATGTCTCTTTCTGGGTATTTCTGAATGATGTCCTGTAGTCTGCTGTAGTATTCTTCTTTTCTCTCTTCATTGCTGCCATTTGTAGGGGCATAGCACTGGATAATGTTCATGTTTATTTTTGCCTTCATAGTTCTAAAGGAAGCTGCAATGATCCTAGGACCATGTGCCTCCCATCCAATAAGTGCTCTCTGGGCAGCCTTGGACAGCATCAAGGCCACTCCCTGGGTATGGTGTGCATCGTCCTCTTCATGGCCTGAGTACAGTGTCATCTCGCCTGTGGCGAGCCTCTTCTGGCCGGATCCGATCCACCTTGATTCACTTATTCCGAGTATGGCAAGATTGTAATTCCTCATCTCGGCAGCCACCTGCGCAGTCTTTCCTGCTTCATACATGGTCCTTACATTCCATGTTCCGATGGTGGTAATGGCCCTGCTTGAGAGAATGGTGGTCGGCAGGGTAGCTTCCGGATGATTCCGGCTTTCACCACACTGCGTCATACTTCCTACCTGAGGTCCATCCTCTCTCAGGGCCGGAGATTCTTGGTTTTTCTTTGTTGACGTTTTTGTAGCAATGGGGTTTTTACAGGATGGGGTCGCTGGCCCCAAGCCCAACCTTCCACCATTTCTGGCTTCTGGTGTTTTGGAGTTGGTTTGTTAGTCCCCTCCCCTGACCTATTGTCTTCCAGGTAATGGATTGCAGCCTCATACCACATGAGGCCAGACAGGTTTCGGGTTGTGTACAAGCTGTCTCGGCACGTCAAGACCAACCAAACAAGCATTTTCGTCCCAGCAGCACAAGACAGTAACAGGTTTCAGACAGGTTTCTTTCTAGTTTTCATGTAACCAAATTGAGCTTGGAGCTTCGCTAGCATGACTCAGGATGAAGCTACATTATTAGCTGATTAGCATTGAGCTAGCGATTTTGTACATTCGACAAGTTTCAAGTTTTCAAGTTCAAGTTTCTTTAATAGTTGTCATACAGAAGTACAGAATACTTTTATACAAAATGCTTCTTTCTGTTACGCTCCAGAGACTGTGCTAGACAAAAAGATAAGTATGAAATAAAATAATTTATTAAATAATAATAAAAGAAGTATAGCATGTAAAAATAGAATGTAAAAAATAGAAGTCACGTACGTAGACACAAGTGTTCAGTATGTACATATGTACAATGTTCAATGCAGAATAGAAGTAACTGAGTTACCATACAATATACTAATATACAATATACTATATAGTGCAAAGCAGAAATGGGATGAGGTACAATTTAGGTACAATTTACAGTAAGGTGTACTGAGGTATGGGTTGTAGTGTAAATTCTTTGCCAATAAATATAAAGTGTGTCTAGGTGTTCTAAAGTGTGGAGAGTGGGTGCTGCAGTGTGTTGTTTGTTTAAAGTGAGTGTGTGCTTGTGGATGTGTGTGCTGTGAGTGCATTTGATGGTTGTTGCATAGTGTTATTGTTCGTTGAGCAACCTGATGGCCTGGGGATAAAAGCTTCTTCTGAGTCTTTCTGTGCTTGCCATGAGACTCCGGTATCGCTTGCCTGACCGCAGCAGTTCAAAGAGGCAGTTGTTTGGGTGGCTGGAGTCCTTGATAATTCTCTTAGCCTTACCCCTGCGCCACTTGTTGTAAATGTTCTGGAGAGTGGGAAGCTCCCCTCCAATTGTGCGCTCTGCTGAACGGGCCACTCTCTGTAGTCTGCTACGGTCTTGTGCGGTGCTATTCCCAAACCAGGAGGTGATATTGCCAGCCAGGATGCTCTCTATTGTACATGAGTAGAAGTTCTTAAGGATCTTCTGATTGACTTGGAACTTCCTTAGGCGCCTGAGGAAGTAGAGGCGTTGCCGTGCCTTCTTCACAACACTGTCAATGTGTGTGGTCCATGTCAAGTCCTCAGATATGTGGGCTCCGAGGTACTTGAAACTGTTCACTCTCTCAACCGGTGCCCCGTCGATGCTGAGGGGGCTGTAGTCCCTGACCCCCGACCTCCTAAAGTCCACAATCATCTCCTTTGTTTTGCTGATATTCAGGGAGAGGCTGTTCTCCTGGCACCATCCCGCCAGGACCTTGACCTCTTCCAGGTAGGCCCTCTCGTCGTTTGCAGAGATCAGGCCCACCACTACTGTGTCATCAGCAAATTTGATGATTGTGGACAATGGACAGCACAATATTGATGAAACTCACCAAAACCGCTTCCGGAAATGGTATGCTCTTTAACTGCAACAACTTCTTCGGTTTTGTAACTGGGGGAATCTTTTATGACTGTTTGATAACTATTTCGTGGTGCTAGTTCATTTCAGTATCCAGCAGCATTCAGCTGCGTCAGTCTCCGCCAATCTGTAATCTCATCTGCCGTATGGCAAGGCATGGCTGTCGTGATACCTATCTCGCGTCATGAGGTAATTTAAAAGGGCAGTGAGGCAATTCAAAGGATTTGGTCAAAATGTTGCTAATCTCATATAAATATACATATGACCCAATAACATTAACTATTTATGTTCTTACACAATAGCATTAACTATTTATGTTCTTATTCAATGGCATTAACTATTTATGTTCCTATAACTAAATAGTTATGAATCTGAAACCTGGGTTACGTCTGACATCTACATTTTTCGGAACAGCAGTCTATATGGAATGATGCAAGACATGGATGACAAACGTTTGTGCTGTAATATTCATTGCAAATGTGTGGGGGGGGGGGGAAAGTATGTGCTTTTGTACGTGATGTCGGCTATAACTGCAGCCATGGCTGATGACTCTCGTGCGTAATCCTGGCAACGCTGGAGAGGCTGCATACAATCAGGCTGACATCAGAACGCTGTGATATTGCGCACATTTGGCATCTTAACCCTTTCACTGCCACACGACAGCCGGTTAACCTTCTGTCGTGTGGCAGTGAAAGGGTTAAAAAGCCAGTTTAGATGCCTGGATCATAGCGGTTGGGCAATGCTATAGTCCCCCCAAAGCACATCACTTCTTTGGGTACTGGGTTAGGTAATAATCACAATAAATAGAATAGAACCCGCACACTCATATGCTCCAGAATAAACGTTTAATATATAACGTTTCGTCAGGTCCATGTGAGGAGTAGACGCTGGAAACACGGTCAATGAAAAGTTTATTCTGGAGTATATGATTACCAGACGACCGCTCTACCTCCTGAGACACTGTCTAACCATAACTTTCTGATTACCAGACTCTACCTCCTGAGCCACTGTCTAACCCTAACCTTCTGATTACCAGACTCTACCTCCTGAGCCACTGTCTAACCCTAACCTTCTGATTACCAGACTCTACCTCCTGAGACACTGTCTAACCCTAACCTTCTGATTACCAGACGACCGCTCTACCTCCTGAGACACTGTCTAACCATAACCTTCAGATTACCAGACTCTACCTCCTGAGCCACTGTCTAACCCTAACCTTCTGATTACCAGACTCTACCTCCTGAGACACTGTCTAACTCTAACCTTCTGATTACCAGACTCTACCTCCTGAGACACTGTCTAACCCTAACCTTCTGATTACCAGACGACCGTTCTACCTCCTGAGACACTGTCTAACCCTAACCTTCAGATTACCAGACTCTACCTCCTGAGACACTGTCTAACCCTAACCTTCTGATTACCAGACTCTACCTCCTGAGCCACTGTCTAACCCTAACCTTCTGATTACCAGACTCTACCTCCTGAGACACTGTCTAACTCTAACCTTCTGATTACCAGACTCTACCTCCTGAGACACTGTCTAACCCTAACCTTCTGATTACCAGACGACCTGCTCTACCTCCTGAGACACTGTCTAACCATAACCTTCTGATTACCAGACTCTACCTCCTGAGACACTGTCTAACCCTAACCTTCTGATTACCAGACTCTACCTCCTGAGACACTGTCTAACCCTAACCTTCTGATTACCAGACTCTACAGACAAGCTGGATGTAGCCAATTACTTAAACATTTTCTTCACAAACATAGCCACAACACTGGTAAACAAACTACCCTCCCACTCAGGGCTTTATGGGGTAGAACACATAGTAGCTTACTACAAAAACCTAGGGGTCCGCAAGGACGACTTCAAGCTGGAAATGGTAACAACAGATGAGGTACTCAATAAACTGAGCGCCCTCCAACCTAACAAGGCCACTGGCCATGACAACATCCCCTCCAAATTCCTCAGAGACTCAGCAGCCGCCATCACACCAATCATCACACACATAATAAACCTCTCCATAAAACAGGGACACGTCCCCAAGGACTTCAAAATTGCGAGGGTGACCCCTCTGCACAAAAAGGGCAGCAAATTAGACCCAGGCAACTACCGCCCTGTTTCTATTCTCACCTCCATCTCGAAAGTCATGGAAAAAATAGTCTACGAACAGGTCGAAAAGTACCTAGCGGAAAGAAATCTAATCTACGAATTCCAATCTGGCTTCAGAACATCCCACTCCACTGACACATGCCTTCTCTATTTGAATGACCACATCAAACAAGAGGTGGACGCAGGCAAATACTGCGGCATGGTCATGCTGGACCTACAAAAGGCCTTTGACACGGTCAATCACTCCATTCTGATTGACAAGCTAAAAGCAATTGGTTTTGATAGTCTATCAGTGAGCTGGATGCAATCCTACCTTGAGGGGAGGGAACAGATGGTGGAGGTAAACGGTACCCTATCCCCCCCCCTCACAGTGAGCTGTGGTGTTCCACAAGGAAGCATACTAGGACCGCTACTGTTCCTAATTTATGCAAATGACATGTCGTCAGCTTGTGACTGCAACTTGTTCCTGTTTGCGGACGACTCAGCCCTGCTGGTCTCTGACAAGAACAAGTTACAGGTTGAAAAAACCCTCAGCTCGGAACTAGGCAGAATCTGCATATGGCTCGCTGATAACAAACTATCATTACACATGGGCAAAACAGAGTCCATTCTCTTCGGTTCAAATAACAAACTCAGCAAGACCGACGGCTTCTCAGTTACAGTGGGTGACAATATTGTCACAAGGAAAGATGAAATTACCTACCTGGGTTCCATCCTAGAGGCTAATCTCTCCTGTGACAAAATGGCATCCAATGTAATAAAAAAAGTCAACCAACGAACTCGATTCTTGTACCGGATCTCCTCTCTGGTAAACAAGAACACCCTGAAGACTCTGGCAGGAGCACTCATTCAGGGGTACTACGACTATGCTTGCACCTCATGGTACCAAAGCACCTCAAAGGCGCTAAAAACAAAATTACAAACATCTCAAAACAAACTGGTCAGACTACTGCTTGACCTTACTCCTAGAACCCACCTCACCCCTGCCCACTTTGACAACCTAGGATGGCTTAGAGTAGACGACAGAGTACAACAACTTGCAATGGGCCTGGTCTACAAGATACACTACACGACCAAGGTACCCATGTACATGTCAAAATACTTCCCAAAGGTCAGTGAATACCACGATCACAACACCAGAGGGAGCTCCACAAATCATGTTAAACCCAGATTCGGCTCAAATAAGGGACTAAACACGTTTCGCAATTATGCCACATCAATGTGGAACGCCCTACCCAAAGCTGTAAAGGAATGTGGATCACTACCCACTTTCAAAACCTCTCTCAAGGGACACCTACGGGAGACTGCAATTCAACACTGGCCCCTGTAAATATCCTAACCCAACCCCCTCCAATGTACAGTCATTTACCTAGTATGGTTTTGTCAATAGTTCAATGTACAATTGTGTTTGTTTGTACAGTGTCTCCCCCCCCCCCCCCCCCCACAACCACCTCCAATGTAAATTACCCAGTATGGTTGTCAATATCCCAATGTACCCAAACCCCCCCACCCAACCTCCTCCAATGTACAGTTTCTACGTCAAATGTATATACTCCCTTTTCTTGACTCCTTCTGTATCACAAACAGTACTGTATTTGCAAATCTGGTATGTCATAAATGTATAGATGTAGCAGTACTGACTATCTGTATGTCATGTATGTCATATATGTCTATATGAATTGAAAATGGGGGACCCTGAGGGAAACAAGACAAACGTCTTTCTCAGGTCTGCATCCCCTTAACAATTGTATGTATTGAGCCGTACTGTATTGTACCCATTCTGCAATCTGTTAAATAAAGTTTTCATTCATTCATTCATTCACCTCCTGAGACACTGTCTAACCCTAACCTTCTGATTACCAGACTCTACCTCCTGAGACACTGTCTAACTCTAACCTTCTGATTACCAGACTCTACCTCCTGAGACACTGTCTAACTCTAACCTTCTGATTACCAGACTCTACCTCCTGAGACACTGTCTAACTCTAACCTTCTGATTACCAGACTCTACCTCCTGAGACACTGTCTAACCCTAACCTTCTGATTACCAGACTCTACCTCCTGAGACACTGTCTAACCCTAACCTTCTGATTACCAGACTCTACCTCCTGAGACACTGTCTAACTCTAACCTTCTGATTACCAGACTCTACCTCCTGAGACACTGTCTAACCCTAACCTTCTGATTACCAGACTCTACCTCCTGAGACACTGTCTAACTCTAACCTTCTGATTACCAGACTCTACCTCCTGAGACACTGTCTAACCCTAACCTTCTGATTACCAGACTCTACCTCCTGAGACACTGTCTAACCCTAACCTTCTGATTACCAGACTCTACCTCCTGAGACACTGTCTAACCCTAACCTTCTGATTACCAGACGACCTGCTCTACCTCCTGAGACACTGTCTAACAATAACCTTCTGATTACCTGATGACCGCTCTACCTCCCGAGACACTGTCTAACCCTAACCTTCTGATTACCAGATGACCACTCTACCTCTTGAGCCTCTGTCACCACTTGGTAGCTTGCTAAACTATGCTTTCAAAGCAGCTTCGCCAACACTGTCAATTCCATATGACAGGATGTTGGTATCTTTGCATCATGCAATCGTGGAGGTGTTTCAGGTTTGGACAGTAGGAGTGGTGGTGATGGTGGGCATGGCCACTCAGACGTGGGGGTGTTTCATTGGACAGTAGGAGTTTCAGTTTCAGTTTCAGTTAATATAAGGACAGTACACATTGATAAACATTTCTGTAAATGTGTCAGTTTTAGCCAGCTGGCTAATTCGCAACTGTAGTCCCTTTGGCAAGATGTTATGAGACAGACAATATACCTAGAACAGAAACATTAACAGTGTTTTCAATCAATCAATCAATCAATCAATCAAGCAACACAGTATTTACAACCTAATCCAACATAATAATAAAAACAATAATAAAATACACAATGAAATGATTAAAAGTGATTACATGTTTGATTGGTTAATAACCAGGTCTAGAGTTGTTTTGTAAAGGTGTGGTAGGTAGCACAGTGTCTTATTTCAGTTGGTAGGATGTTCCAGAACTGAGTGGCTCTGACTGCAAAACAGGACTGACTGAAGGAGCTGGACCTAAACAGCACAGTACAGTCCCCTCTCTGGGGAGATCTGGACCTAAACGGCACCACAGTACAGTCCCCTCTCTGGGGAGATCTGGACCTAAACACCACAGTACAGTCCCCTCTCTGGGGAGATCTGGACCTAAACGGCACAGTACAGTCCCCTCTCTGGGGAGATCTAGACCTAAACGGCACCACAGTACAGTCCCCTCTCTGGGGAGATCTGGACCTAAACGGCACCACAGTACAGTCCCCTCTCTGGGGAGATCTGGACCTAAACGGCACAGTACAGTCCCCTCTCTGGGGGTACAGTCCCCTCTCTGGGGAGATCTGGACCTAAACGGCACAGTACAGTCCCCTCTCTGGGTAGATCTGGACCTAAACGGCACCACAGTACAGTCCCCTCTCTGGGTAGATCTGGACCTAAACGGCACCACAGTACAGTCCCCTCTCTGGGTAGATCTTGTGGACCTATGTTTTTTGTTTGATAAAAGTACTGAGGGGTGGGGGGGCCTTGCCATTTAAGATCTTGAATAGTAGGCAGGCATCAGTGTATTTTGTGAGGTTTTCCCAGCTGAGGATTCTGTACTTGTTGAGGATGTGACAGTGGTGATAAGTATATGGTTTTCGGTCCAGCACCTTGAGGGCCTGTTTATACTGAGAGAGAATGGGTGTCATGGTTGTGTTTTTTGTGGTGGTGAGGGTGGGCGTGGCCACTCAGACGTGGGCTCTGGGGGTCTTTGAAAATAAACAGCACAGTGTGAGACAGAGCATCAAGAGACTGACATCAAGAGTGCAGGTAATACTAACTTTATTTTATTTGTAAGGTAAGACTTTATTCTGACCTACTCCTGCATTCCCCTGTCATTTCAGTTTCACCATGGTACCGGCCATTGTGTAAATCATTTGTATCACCAATAACTTCAATAAGTTATGTATGACCATGGTACCACTTTTGTACCATAATAATAGCATGGTATGATCCAATTTAAACCATGATACCGATGGTATTTCCATGATATCAATATCATGATACTTAATTTTTGGAAACACCATGGTAATTGTTGTGTCTTATCTTATCTTAGCATGCATCCTAGAAAGAGGGATACACGTTTTAAACGACCATACATGTCTTTTTGACATGTGGGTTCCAAGTCATTCTGTCCTTGATACAAAAATGAAATTATACTTTCTTTTTCATAATCTTTTAACATTGTTTAAATATGTCGTAGGCTACCTAATTGTAGCTGATTCACCCCTAGCATAGGCTCTATATGAAAGGTTGCTCTATGGTGCTTTAATGGTTTAAATTAAGACAATACTGGAAGCCTATGGCAGTGGTGAATCTGCAGAAAATAAATATCAACATCAACGGTAAGACTATGATGGTAGACGGTATAAGACGGTGTGACTTCATTTTTGTGTAAAGGCAAGAATGACTTGCAACCCACATGTCAAAAGGACTGGTATGAGCCATCAGTCTTTTAGTTCCTGCAGAGTTGTACAATAACATGACTCATAATCAACAGAAATAAACAATTGGGTCTCATTCTCCAAGGACTTACTACAAAAAGGGCTTTCTCTTAGGGCCATTTGGGCCGATTTTGGGATTCACCAACTGTCCCAATAAAACATATATAATTAATATTATATTAAAATATATTGTCTATATTCATGTCTTGCCCGAAAAGGTCTCAAATGGCCTTTTTGGAGAAAGCCCTTTTTGTCGTAAGTCTGTTGGAGAATGAGACCCATTGACTGATGATCCCCGGTACAAACTCCTAAAAACAGTGGATCCTTGGCTTAATTCATCCTTGGCTTAAATCTATTTGAGTGTTCCTGACATGTATAGGTTTTGGGCACCCCCTGGTCTAGGATCACAGGTTGGTCCTCAACCAGCCACCTGTTGGAGGGAAGAATCGTCCCACAGATTATGCAATTCCTCCCTCATTTCAGGACAAACAACAAGCCTCCATTAGTTGATGCTTGAGAAAAAGACCAACTGCTTATCGTTGCTACCTCAAAGGGGAGGGGCTAGTTATTATTATGAAAAAGAATAGATGGTGATATGATGAAGTGGAGATAAGTGAAAGCTGAATTACCGCCAGAAGGAGCTACTACAGCACTGCATGTCAATGGTTGCAAGATAATGCACGCAGGCAAATTGGAGCATACAATCGAAATAAATAGGTAGAATAAAATAATAATGATAATGAGATAATGGTGCAGTGGTACAGAGCGGGTGAAACATAGGGAAACCATGATATTACTGTTCCACTGCAACTCGTTTACAAGATCCAAGATGACCCATTTATTACATTTTTATGATATATTTCTCAAATATCAATAACAACCATTGCTTTGCAGATACTGTAGCAACTAATGACCATCTGTCCTCCAACATGGAGGCTGTCCTCCAACATGGCCTCCAACATGGAGGACAGATGGCCATTGGAAACATTGTGTCCAAGGCCATGGCAGTGGCACCTCCACTGTACAGTATGTGTATTCTGACATGTCCCCCCGCACCTCCACTGTACAGTACTGTATTCTGACATGTCCCCCCGTCTCCACTGTGCAGTATGTGTATTCTGACATGTCCCCCGCACCTCCACTGTACAGTACTGTATTCTGACATGTCCCCCCGTCTCCACTGTACAGTATGTGTATTCTGACATGTCCCCCCGTCTCCACTGTACAGTATGTGTATTCTGACATGTCCCCCCGTCTCCACTGTACAGTATGTGTATTCTGACATGTCCCCCCGTGTCTTTTCCCTCCACAGACCAAGCCCCCCATCTCTCTGAACCCATGGCGTCCTTCCTCTCTCTGGGCCTGCTGCTCCTGTGTGCCCTGGCCACAGCCCATGCCAAGCTCAAGATCTTCAACCTGCGTGCCAGTAACCTGCCCGATAACCTCCTGGGCACCACCGACGCCTACGTCCAGCTGTTCTGCGGCCCCGCCGACCTGGGAAAGACCACCGTGCGCCGCAACAACCCCAACCCTTGGTGGGAGGAGGAGTTCAGCTACTTCCAGGCCCAGGAGAACGACGTTCTGAGGATGGAGGTGTTCGACCACGATCTTCTTTTTGACGACCTACTGGGTGTCTGCCAGCGAAACGTCAAGGTGGGCACCCACGAGCACGAGTGCTTACTGAAGAGGCGCGGCAAACTCCATTACTCCTACACCCTTGAAGCATAATAAATCAAATAAACTACTATTAAAGCATAATGACCTCCCATCATATGTACAGAATCTGACCTTTGGCCTTTACATGAACGGTGACATATGGCTCCTACCTATTTTTCTATCCTGATTCTGATCAAGGTTTATACTGCATATAATGTGAAGGTTTAATCACTATTTTGGAAAAGTACGCAACTCCTTCCTTCTTTCCTCTTTCTGCGTCTGGTCTCATGGTCACTGGAATTCTGCAATGTCTAGAGACCTTGGTTTTCTAAAGACCTTGATTCTGAGCAGACTTGCTACTGTATGAAAGATTAGGTCACATTTGCCTATCGTCTCAATTTTACAATTCTTAATGTGGGGTTTTGACAGATAAGAGACCTGCCACTCAATGACCACAGAGTTTAAATGAACTCAACACTATTATTCCAATTTTCACACAACTCTTTTTCATTGCCTCTTTTTCCCTGTCACTCTTGTCATCAATTCTTCAAGTTTACAAAAATAAATAAACTTGCCACTACGGGTGAACATCTTTATTGTTTCTTGTTCATTAAACCATTCCACCCATTTCAAGATGCCTGTCTTACAAACTGGAGTATGCTATGTTTTCTGTCTATAAAAAAAAAGCACTTGCACTAGTGGTTTGTTTTTCTGAAATATTGAAAGCAGAAATTATTAGTATTTATTGACAATGCAGGTGGAAGTGGAATGAAGCATGTCCCTGAAAAATCACAAGTGCCTCCTATAGCTTTAACTGTATAGAAGGACTTTAAGGTGATAACATGCTTCTTACCCTGTTGACTTCCACTAGCACTGCTAATACATGCTATGTATTCATTCATTACCAGTATCTAATACATTAAAACACTTGTTTCTCAGTTTGTCACAAATCAGATAGATTAAATACTATATCTTACTGGATTTAGTTGAATAGTGGATTACAGTAAAAGCATACTATTATTATCGTTACATTGTTATTTAGGCTACTTCTTCCCAAATGTCAAGAGTCAAGAGTCACTTTATTGTCCCATCAGCTGGGAAATGTGTCTTGGGCTTTACACCCACTACAGCCACAGACACAGACATACAGACACGACACAACTGACTCCAAACAGAGGAGATAAACAATATAAAAGATACAGTAAAGTACCTGCACAGCAGGATGTCTGGTAACACCACATATATATAGTAATAGTATAACCAAATATCGATTATCGAATATCAATAATATAACGACCAAATATCGGTTTTCAATAATTGCCGGCCATTTATCTGGCACTATTTAAAAGTTTAACTGAGATCGGAATAAAGGAGTTTTTAAACCTGTTTAGTCTAGACTGCAGGGGTGTCAAACTCATTTTCACAGAGGGCCACATCAGCATTATGGTTGCCCTCAAAGGGCCAAAGACCGTATAAATGTTAATGTAATGTAAATTAAATGTAGCTACTCATTTACATATTGTTAAACATGTTGTTTCTGTATTTATTACTTATTCAAGTTACACATATTGCATATGCATTTGCATAGATGTACAAATATATGTTAGCTTATGTTATTTTAACAAATAATTTTAGTTGATCAGAACCCCATATTACTCCATCAATCAATGATCAAACCATTCAAGTAAATAACAAAGAAGAATATCATCAAATACAAGCTATGACATTAAGTTTGTTCAAAACCTTTTTGTCACAGTCAAGAGGGGCAGAACTAACAACTGTGAGCTGCAAAGAACACGTGGGACAGATGTAGCATATGTTACAAAAACAAATGGCTGCACACAACCTTGCACAGGCCATACATCCAACTAATGGAAGATAGTTTAATTAACTTTAATTAACAGATTGCAGAATGGGTACAGTACAGTACAGCTCAATACACACAATTGTTAAGCGGATGCAGACCAGAGAAAGACTTTCCACTTGTTTACATCAGGGTCCCCCGTTTTCAATTCGTAATGAAATTGCTATTATGTGTCTGCATGAACACACAACTGTAACTGTACTCAAAAATAACAAAATAAGGGTTGTCTCAGTTCACAACTATATTGGTCAAGTTTTGGGTGGGACTTGTTTGCGTCCCTACAGCTTCTTATTCAATTGAGCGAGATGCTCGGTTATGTCACACAGCCAGTTTGCATCTGACAGTTCAGACAATATTTCTTCAACCCTTTGTTACCTATTCCGTCTGGATCTTTTTTATATTTTGGGCTGTAAAATTGTCAAAGAATGTCTTTGTTACTTCATCAATACCTCAGATGCTCAACATACATGTATGTGTAAGAATGTGTAATAACTAAGGCTGTCAAAGTGAAAGCTTTATTAACGCATTAACCCACAATTCTTTTAACGCCGCTATTTTTTAACCCAAGATTAATGTTTAAAAAAATAATTGGCCCGCGGGCCTTGAGTTTGACACCTATGGTCTAGAGCGTGGAACTCTAAACCTCCTCCCAGAGGGCACTAGCTCATACTCGGCATGTAAAACATGGGAGGGGTCCCAGACGCTTGTATCCTTTCGGCAAGCAACAAGCCCTTCCGCGGCGGCGTTGCTCTGATTGGCCGAGCGCGCGCATGAGCCGCGACGGGCTCCTCAGCCAGGCAGGAATACTACGCTCCGCTTAACGCAATTTATACAAATGGAAGTATTGATTTCGCCGTAACGAATCATTAAAAAAATATACCGTTAACTGGAATATGTTGTGCCTTTACACATATGTTGGATTATGTAATTGGTTTGTCATGACGAACCAATAAAAAATCGAGAATTAACCGGTGGCTACAACAACACACAGTAACTACATGCATCATTGTTTACAACTGGACACGGCCAAGTTAAACTAACCTAAAGTTGGTTGTTCGCCAACAATCTACAGACACAAACAAACACAGAACCGGACTGTTATATTAAATTAATTGATTGCTGTTTAACGCGTCCGTGTCCAGTCCTTTCGATTAGCCCCACCGTTCATTGTAAACAATGATGCATGTAGTTACTGTGTGTTGTTGTAGCCACAGGTTAATTCGTGATTTTTTATTGGTTTGTCATGACAAACCAATTACATAATCCAACATATGTGTAAAGAAACAACATATTCCAGTTAACGGTATATATTTTTTAATGATTCGTTACAGCATAATCAATACTTCCATTTGTATAAATTGCGTTAAGCGGAGCGCAGTATTCCTGCCTGGCTGAGGAGAGCGTCGCGGCTCATGCGCGCGCTCGGCCAATCAGAGCAACGCGGAAGGACAAGTGGGCTGCCCAAAGTATTCACGCGGCCCGGTTAACTCCGGTACGCTTCGCCACTGATTATTACTATATATTACATTTGATTAAAAAAATTTATTATTACTATATATTAACAATATGGTTATTATATAGTGATTATAAACTAAGAGTACAATATTATATAGTGATTATTGTATAATGATTATTATCAATTCATTGTAATTTGGAATCGGCTAACACTTTAAATTACAATTACAAATTCTTCTATACCTAAAAATGGTGAAATAAACTTGACCTAGAACTCTCTCACCCACCTGTTGGAACATGGCCCATTCTCACTATACTATAGATATCACTGGATAGATGTACAGAGAGAGCAGCCTTCATGAGATATGGTTTTGACTTTCAAGTGATCCACATTTTTGTGCATTGTAGAGGGGCATCATGCCTGTATGGAGATGGGTGCGCTTTACAGACATCCATCGTTTTACTCTTGGTCAAAGGCCATTTGTTTGTATGTCTTCCACTCTGTGAAATGTAGCCTCTAGGGGTGTAACGGTGCGGTACGTACCTCGGTTTTGAAGTCAAGGTTCGGTACGGGTTTTCGGTACAGTGGGGGGGGAGTTTGGCTTTCCATGTTCCACTCAGGGGTGATGTAGTGTGCAGTAACTAATTGTACTTGTAGGGCTGTCAACGGATATTCTATATTGAAATTAATAATCGACTTGTACAACTTTTTTTAAATAATAATAATTATATTAGATTGTGAAAAAAACATCCCCCGGTGGGCGGTCGTTAGTGGTTAACATACATAACATATTAACATAACATAACATAACATAACATAACATAACATAGCATAACATAGCATAACATACACAGCCGTTCGGTACGGTACAGTACACACTAAAAGGGTTCGGTTCGGTACGGATACGTGTACCTTTACACCCCTACTAGCCTCTAGTCTGTTTCAGTCTCTTTCTGACTACATCTGATGAAGTTACTCGTGTTGGACCCCCCTCTCTCTCCTTCCCCTCTTTAGCTTGCATTAACCCCCATTAGCAAGCGTCCACCTTGGCCTCCTCTCTCATCCTGGGGGGGTCTGTTCCTCCTGGCTGCTGTCCTGACTGAGCCCCGC
Source organism: Notolepis coatsorum (assembly GCF_963971535.1). Lineage (NCBI taxonomy): Eukaryota > Metazoa > Chordata > Actinopteri > Aulopiformes > Paralepididae > Notolepis > Notolepis coatsorum. Next base: position 385,898 of record NC_140166.1, on the reverse strand, counting down.
CAACCTGAGAGAGGGCCCACTCAGCCAGGATGAAGGAGACACCAACCTGAGAGAGGGCCCACTCAGCCAGGATGAAGGAGACACCACCAACCTGAGAGAGGGCCCACTCAGCCAGGATGAAGGAGACACCACCAACCTGAGAGAGGGCCCACTCAGCCAGGATGAAGGAGACACCACCAACCTGAGAGAGGGCCCACTCAGCCAGGATGAAGGAGACACCACCAACCTGAGAGAGGGCCCACTCAGCCAGGATGAAGGAGACACCACCAACCTGAGAGAGGGCCCACTCAGCCAGGATGAAGGAGACACCACCAACCTGAGAGAGGGCCCACTCAGCCAGGATGAAGGAGACACCAACCTGAGAGAGGGCCCACTCAGCCAGGATGAAGGAGGACACCACCAACCTGAGAGAGGGCCCACTCAGCCAGGATGAAGGAGACACCACCAACCTGAGAGAGGGCCCACTCAGCCAGGATGAAGGAGACACCACCAACCTGAGAGAGGGCCCACTCAGCCAGGATGAAGGAGGACACCAACCTGAGAGAGGGCCCACTCAGCCAGGATGAAGGAGACACCACCAACCTGAGAGAGGGCCCACTCAGCCAGGATGAAGGAGACACCACCAACCTGAGAGAGGGCCCACTCAGCCAGGATGAAGGAGACACCACCAACCTGAGAGAGGGCCCACTCAGCCAGGATGAAGGAGACACCACCAACCTGAGAGAGGGCCCACTCAGCCAGGATGAAGGAGACACCACCAACCTGAGAGAGGGCCCACTCAGCCAGGATGAAGGAGGACACCAACCTGAGAGAGGGCCCACTCAGCCAGGATGAAGGAGACACCACCAACCTGAGAGAGGGCCCACTCAGCCAGGATGAAGGAGACACCAACCTGAGAGAGGGCCCACTCAGCCAGGATGAAGGAGACACCACCAACCTGAGAGAGGGCCCACTCAGCCAGGATGAAGGAGACACCACCAACCTGAGAGAGGGCCCACTCAGACAGGATGAAGGAGACACCAACCTGAGAGAGGGCCCACTCAGCCAGGATGAAGGAGACACCAACCTGAGAGAGGGCCCACTCAGCCAGGATGAAGGAGACACCACCACCCTGAGAGAGGGCCCACTCAGCCAGGATGGAGGAGACACCAACCTGAGAGAGGGCCCACTCAGCCAGGATGAAGGAGACACCACCAACCTGAGAGAGGGCCCACTCAGACAGGATGAAGGAGACACCACCAACCTGAGAGAGGGCCCACTCAGCCAGGATGAAGGAGACACCACCAACCTGAGAGAGGGCCCACTCAGCCAGGATGAAGGAGACACCAACCTGAGAGAGGGCCCACTCAGCCAGGATGAAGGAGACACCACCAACCTGAGAGAGGGCCCACTCAGCCAGGATGAAGGAGACACCACCAACCTGAGAGAGGGCCTACTCAGCCAGGATGAAGGAGACACCAACCTGAGAGAGGGCCCACTCAGCCAGGATGAAGGAGACACCAACCTGAGAGAGGGCCCACTCAGCCAGGATGAAGGAGACCACCAACCTGAGAGAGGGCCCACTCAGCCAGGATGAAGGAGACACCAACCTGAGAGAGGGCCCACTCAGCCAGGATGAAGGAGACACCAACCTGAGAGAGGGCCCACTCAGCCAGGATGAAGGAGACCACCAACCTGAGAGAGGGCCCACTCAGCCAGGATGAAGGAGACACCAACCTGAGAGAGGGCCCACTCAGCCAGGATGAAGGAGACCACCAACCTGAGAGAGGGCCCACTCAGCCAGGATGAAGGAGACACCACCAACCTGAGAGAGGGCCCACTCAGCCAGGATGAAGGAGACACCACCAACCTGAGAGAGGGCCCACTCAGCCAGGATGAAGGAGACACCACCAACCTGAGAGAGGGCCCACTCAGCCAGGATGAAGGAGACACCACCAACCTGAGAGAGGGCCCACTCAGCCAGGATGAAGGAGACACCATCAACCTGAGAGAGGGCCCACTCAGCCAGGATGAAGGAGGACACCAACCTGAGAGAGGGCCCACTCAGCCAGGATGAAGGAGACACCACCAACCTGAGAGAGGGCCCACTCAGCCAGGATGAAGGAGACACCAACCTGAGAGAGGGCCCACTCAGCCAGGATGAAGGAGACACCACCAACCTGAGAGAGGGCCCACTCAGCCAGGATGAAGGAGGACACCAACCTGAGAGAGGGCCCACTCAGCCAGGATGAAGGAGACACCAACCTGAGAGAGGGCCCACTCAGCCAGGATGAAGGAGACACCAACCTGAGAGAGGGCCCACTCAGCCAGGATGAAGGAGACACCACCAACCTGAGAGAGGGCCCACTCAGCCAGGATGAAGGAGACACCACCAACCTGAGAGAGGGCCCACTCAGCCAGGATGAAGGAGACACCACCAACCTGAGAGAGGGCCCACTCAGCCAGGATGAAGGAGGACACCAACCTGAGAGAGGGCCCACTCAGCCAGGATGAAGGAGACACCACCAACCTGAGAGAGGGCCCACTCAGCCAGGATGAAGGAGACACCAACCTGAGAGAGGGCCCACTCAGCCAGGATGAAGGAGACACCATCAACCTGAGAGAGGGCCCACTCAGCCAGGATGAAGGAGACACCATCAACCTGAGAGAGGGCCCACTCAGCCAGGATGAAGGAGGACACCACCAACCTGAGAGATGGCCCACTCAGCCAGGATGAAGGAGACACCAACCTGAGAGAGGGCCCACTCAGCCAGGATGAAGGAGACACCATCAACCTGAGAGAGGGCCCACTCAGCCAGGATGAAGGAGACACCATCAACCTGAGAGAGGGCCCACTCAGCCAGGATGAAGGAGGACACCACCAACCTGAGAGAGGGCCCACTCAGCCAGGATGAAGGAGACACCACCAACCTGAGAGAGGGCCCACTCAGCCAGGATGAAGGAGACACCATCAACCTGAGAGAGGGCCCACTCAGCCAGGATGAAGGAGACACCACCAACCTGAGAGAGGGCCCACTCAGCCAGGATGAAGGAGACACCACCAACCTGAGAGAGGGCCCACTCAGCCAGGATGAAGGAGACACCACCAACCTGAGAGAGGGCCCACTCAGCCAGGATGAAGGAGACACCAACCTGAGAGAGGGCCCACTCAGCCAGGATGAAGGAGACACCATCAACCTGAGAGAGGGCCCACTCAGCCAGGATGAAGGAGACACCATCAACCTGAGAGAGGGCCCACTCAGCCAGGATGAAGGAGACACCAACCTGAGAGAGGGCCCACTCAGCCAGGATGAAGGAGACACCACCAACCTGAGAGAGGGCCCACTCAGCCAGGATGAAGGAGGACACCAACCTGAGAGAGGGCCCACTCAGCCAGGATGAAGGAGACACCACCAACCTGAGAGAGGGCCCACTCAGCCAGGATGAAGGAGGACACCAACCTGAGAGATGGCCCACTCAGCCAGGATGAAGGAGACACCAACCTGAGAGAGGGCCCACTCAGCCAGGATGAAGGAGACACCAACCTGAGAGAGGGCCCACTCAGCCAGGATGAAGGAGACACCACCAACCTGAGAGAGGGCCCACTCAGCCAGGATGAAGGAGACACCACCAACCTGAGAGAGGGCCCACTCAGACAGGATGAAGGAGACACCACCAACCTGAGAGAGGGCCCACTCAGCCAGGATGAAGGAGACACCACCAACCTGAGAGAGGGCCCACTCAGCCAGGATGAAGGAGACACCAACCTGAGAGAGGGCCCACTCAGCCAGGATGAAGGAGACACCAACCTGAGAGAGGGCCCACTCAGCCAGGATGAAGGAGACACCAACCTGAGAGAGGGCCCACTCAGCCAGGATGAAGGAGACACCAACCTGAGAGTGGGCCCACTCAGCCAGGATGAAGGAGACACCAACCTGAGAGAGGGCCCACTCAGCCAGGATGAAAGAGGACACCAACCTGAGAGAGGGCCCACTCAGCCAGGATGAAGGAGGACACCAACCTGAGAGAGGGCCCACTCAGCCAGGATGAAGGAGACACCAACCTGAGAGAGGGCCCACTCAGCCAGGATGAAGGAGACACCACCAACCTGAGAGAGGGCCCACTCAGCCAGGATGAAGGAGACACCACCAACCTGAGAGAGGGCCCACTCAGCCAGGATGAAGGAGACACCAACCTGAGAGAGGGCCCACTCAGCCAGGATGAAGGAGACACCACCAACCTGAGAGAGGGCCCACTCAGCCAGGATGAAGGAGACACCAACCTGAGAGAGGGCCCACTCAGCCAGGATGAAGGAGACACCACCCTGAGAGAGGGCCCACTCAGCCAGGATGAAGGAGACACCACCAACCTGAGAGAGGGCCCACTCAGCCAGGATGAACCCAGTTCAACTTCCTGGAAGTGCTGCCCAACATAATGCTGAAGCTTGAGGTTTGGGACAAGGATGTGAATATCAAACTTAAATGAACTTCCTATTATGCAACTTCTTACAGTTGTGATGTGATACTATAATGGGCTTTCCCTTCATGGAGGTACAGTATAAGACTATAGTGTCATAATTACATATATTGAAATATTTTTTAGGGTTGTGTGTGAAGTATTTCCAATGTTCACTATTTGGCAAAACAAGACAATTCATATTAAGTTGTAGCTTAGCAAACGTATTAAAATATAATACAATCTTTATATAGGTACATATTTTAGCACACTAAGTACAACTCAAGTTTCAATTTAACATATTGTACTTTCTGAATACATAAAAGGTTTACTAAAGTATACTTAATACTTTTAGAAAATATACTTACTAGTATACTTTTCTTTTTACTGTCACTGTCCTTCAACAGCAGGCCTAGGCCACTTCATCAAAACACATTCCACTAAAAGGTGTATTCATAATCTTCAAAGCATTTCATATTATTTGGGTGGATAAGGTATAAGCCCAACTGAATGACTGAATTAAATCAAGCAAACAATTAAGGATGAATGGAGGTTTGACAGATGCTTGCCACTACAAGTCCAAATACTGGTTTATGTATTCAATTCTATATGTTGGTATCTTTGCATTATACAATCGTGGGGGTGTTGCCGGTTTGGACAGTACAGTATGTGATGGCGGGTGTGGGTGTGACGACTCAGACGTGGGCTCTGGAGGTCTTATAAAAGAAACGGGGTGAGACAGAGTGACAAGAGACTGACATCAAGAGTGCAGGTAAGACTTTATTCTGACCTACTCCTCCGTTTCCTCTCATCATCCTCTTCTTTCACTTCTTCACATTAATCCACTCACTCTTACAAAAGGTATCATGGTAGTTTGATGGTCATTTCAGTTTCACCATGGTACCGGCCATTGTGTAACTCATTTGCCATGATGATGGTAAGTTATGTATGACCATGGTACCACTTTTGTACCATATAATAATACCATAATATGATCCAATTTAAACCACGATACCGATGGTATTCCCATGATGGAATCTTCAGAATCTTTTAACATTAGTGAAAGATTTGTTAGGCTATTGAATTTTTTGAGTGTTGTACAATAACATGACTGATAATCTTAATCATCACAAATCTCTCTCTCTCTGTTGCCTATATACAAAATGTATACCTGTCTACTGCTTCCACTGTCTACAACTGCTCTACACTGTAACCATACAGTATATAGCATTTATAATAATCTTAACTACCCACCTCATTCTATAGTCTACCCATACTCTGTATGATAGCACAGCAGTGCTGTATATTTACATTTATATTTACTGCATATATATATATATATATATATATATATATATATATATATATATATATATATATATATATACACATATATATATATATATATATATGCGCTGTAAATATAAATGTAAATATAAATGTATATATATGCGCTGTAAATATAAATGTAAATATAAATGTATATATATATATACAGTATATCCATTGGAAGAATTGTTAAATTTCATAATCATTTGATTCACAAGTTAACGCGATAAGATAATGTGTAAGAATGATGATTGATAGGTTATAGGTTTCACTCGCCTCAAAGTATTTCCCCATCTACAATATGGAATTATGGAGAGATAATACCTCAAATAAAACAACAACAATAACAACAACAACTAAAATAAACAGATTGATTGATGATCCCCGGTACAAAATCCTAACAACAGTGGCTTAAGGGGAGACACTACAGGTGAATAGGGTAAAAAAATTAACTAATAGATATCACAATGAAACTTCCCCAGTTGATTACTTATATTAAGACAAGACTTTTTTGTATTACAAGTTTTCTGAAATTGTATGTTTAAATATGCAAATGAGGCATGATCTACTTAAATATGCACTAATTTGCATATAATTCCAGGACAGAAATCTGAACATTGGATAAAGCCATTTTCAAAATTATAGTTTCATTTTGTTGACATATTAGAGCCAAAAGTTATTACAGAGGGGATTTTGGATATCTCTTTTTATCACTCCATAAATCAGAAAATACTCCATTCAGTCCATTTTTATGGTAAAATTCCATATTTCGCCATTGTTTTTAGGAATAAAATGTGATATAAATCAGGGTATGAATGCGATATCAACAAACCCTTCTGTAAATACCTTCAGAACATAGATATGAATAGAACTGGAAGGTTTGGTGTATGTGAGTGCTACTGAAGTGGAGATTTATGGCTCAGAGTATGAGGAAAAACTCTTAAAACTCATTTTTGGGAAAACGCCTTCAAAGTTCTGTATTGTAAAATGCCATACTTTTTTTTTTAAACAGATATTTACAAACACAATACCTAATCAAACCATTAGTAATAGACAACCTAAACACATGCCTGATAACTGAATAATAATAATGATGTTATTGAACTGAACAGAACTACACACGGGCTACAAACAGTGTAGTACAGTGTAGTACCCCCTAATAGGCAATACATATTTGAATAGATATCACTATGAAACTTTCCCTTTTTGTTATGTACATATAAACTAAGAAAAAATATATTGCAAGTTTTCTGAAATGTATGTTTATATATGCAAATGCGGCACTTCCCCATTAAATATGTGCACATTTATGGATGCAATAAGGCAAAATGAAGTAAAATAAACAACTAAATGTGTGTTATTGACGTTTTATTGTCACTAGTTTCATAGAAGACATGTTTAGGAAGCAAAATATAACAAAATCTCAAAATCAACAAAAAAAGTATATTTGCCTATTCACCTGGTGTGTCTCGCCTAATTCACAACTATTTGAGGGTTGCTGACATGTATATGTGTTGGGCTGGTCCTCAACCTGTTGGAGGGGAGACTTTTCTCACAGATGATGCAATTTCTCCCCAGACAGTTCCTTCATTTCAGAAAGAAGAAACAAGCCTCCATTAGCTCACGCTTGAGAAAAAGACCAACTGCTTGTCATTGCTACCTGAAAGAGGAGGGGCTCGTTTTTTATAAGAGATAAGAGAAAACCGAATCACCGCTGGAAATAAATTGTGTCAACAGCACTATCTGGCAATAGTTGGAAGAGAATGTACAAAGGCAAATTAGAACATAACATTTAAATAAATAATAAAATAAAGAAAGAATAATAATACTGATAATGACATGAAAGAGGTAGAGACACAAGGTGCAGGATTGCAGTACATACCAACATCTACAGGAGTCAGCAGATATCCACAGATATAAAATGCACACAGTGAGCGAGTTTGAATCATATTGTACAGAGAAATACATGTATGTCACCTTTCAGGGAACAGTGTAGCCCCTGATCCAGACAGCTGTGCTGCTACTGACAAGTTGGCAGGGGTGTAAACTACTTGAGTAATTGTACTTTGTTACAATACTTAAGTACTGTTTTGGGGGATTTGTACTTTACTCTAGTATTATTAGGTTTGTATACTTGTACTTTTACTCAATTACATTTCAGAGAAAAAAACATACTTTTTACTCCTTACATTTAAAATGCAGACCTACAAAGTAGTAAATTTTTTTTTATACAAATCTCGCAGGTCCAACTATTTGTATTTGTATATTTGTTTCTCTGGCCGAACTAACGTTAACGTTATTAATCCTGCGGGTGCTCTTTATTTAAAAACAGCCAATCAAATCCCCAACAATGGAAAATGAACCCGCCCATACCCATGCTGATTGGTTCTTGTGCAAGACTATAGAAAGCGGGAAACTTTGATTAAACACCTGCTATCAGAAGAATAGACCGTCAGAAAAACTGTTTTTACTTTTTACTACTTAAGTACATTTGATTGATTGATTGATTGAAAACTTTATTAACAGATTGCAGAATGGGTACAATACAGTACAGCTCAATACACACAATTGTTAAGGGGATGCAGACCAGAGAAAGACTTTCGTCTTGTTTACATCAGGGTCCCCCATTTTCAATTCATCAGGACATATATGACATACATGACATACATGACATACTGCTACATCTATACATTTATGACATACCAGATTTGCAAATACAGTACTGTTTGTGATACAGAAGGAGTCAAGAAAAGGGAGTATATACATTTGACGTAGAAACTGTACATTGGAGGAGGTTGGGTGGGGTTGTGTGGGGGGGGTTGGGTACATTGGGATATTGTCAACCATACTGGGTAATTTACATTGGAGGTGGTTGGGGGGGGGGGAGAAACACTGTATAAACAAGCAAAACTGTACATTGAGGGGGGGGGGGGGGGGAGACACTGTACAAACAAGCAAAATTGTACATTGGACTATTGACAAAACCATACTAGGTAAATGACTGTACATTGGAGGGGGTTGGGTCAGGACATTTACAGGGGCCAGTTTTGAATTGCAGTAGAACGTTTTAGATTTTTACTCAAGTGTGTTTTTAGCCAGAAACTCTGACTTTTACTTGAGTACGATTTTGAGACGGTACCCATACTTTCACGTAAGTATCATTTCTGGGTACTTTTTACACCCCTGCAATTTGGATGGATGCTACAGTCTCTACGCCGCCATCATTATTTGTGGAGAGCTGCTAAACCAAATCTCATCAGCCGTCTTCCTCGTGCTCCTTCCTTGTAGCAGCAGCACTCGAAAGGCACCTTGAAGTTGTACAATCCTCTCTGCCTTCTAAAACATGCCAACAGTTTTACATGTTTAGCACTTTACCCTACTTTACCGTCTCCGTTGTCAGATAACTGCTAGTATCTGCAGGATCAGACTGGAGATCAACTGAGAATTACGTGGCTACAGATGCTACCTGTAGCAGTTAGCTGACAAGGGAGATGGTAACGCAGGCTAAAGCACACAGAAATGTAACCTGATTGATTGATTGAAAACTTTATTAACAGATTGCAGAATGGGTACAATACAGTACGGCTCAATACACACAATTGTTAAGGGGATTGTTGACAGAGTCTGGCTATGGGGCGACAATAATGTGGTCAAGAGGCATGGTTTCTACATTCAGCCATTAATCAGCGTGGTTTATTATTTGCATGGTAAAGCAGAAGTACATGAGTTCTCCTCTCCGTGAGAGGCAGGTGGGAAAGAGGTAGAGGGGGAGGAGACATCTCCTTAAATACTCTCCACCTGGTGGCAGCATTAGCGGCTCCGCCTATAGCGCCCTCTAGTGGAAACAGTTATGTACAGTCAGTGGAAACAGTTAAATACAGTTAGACAGTTACTTGCAATCCTACATAGAATCTCTAACTTTAACAGGGATGCAGACCAGAGAAAGACTTTCGTCTTGTTTACATCAGGGTCCCCCATTTTCAATTCATAATGACATTTATGACATACACAACATAGTGATATACAGAGATGCTGTATAAACATAAACATTCTGTCCAAGGCCTCGACACTAAGTAGTAGTATTGGCAGTGGTGCAACCCTATTGTACAGAGTGTATATTCTAACACGTCGTCCCCCCGTGTCTTTTCCCTCCACAGACCAAGCCCCCCATCTCTCTGAACCCATGGCGTCCTTCCTCTCTCTGGGCCTGCTGCTCCTGTGTGCCCTGGCCACAGCCCACGCCCAGCTCAAGGTCTTCAACCTGCGTGCCAGTCACCTGCCCGACAGCCTCCTGGGCACCACCGACGCCTACGTCAAGCTGTTCTGCGGCGCCGTCATCCTGGGGAAAACATCCGTCCGCGACAACGACCCTAACCCTTGGTGGAAGGAGGACTTCAACTACGACCAGGCCAAGGAGAATGACGTTCTGAGGATGGTGTTGTTCGACAGCGATATCGTCATTAACGACCAGCTGGGTGCATGCCAGCGACCTGTCCAGATGGGCACCCACCAGCACGACTGCTACCTGGAGAGGGGCGGCACCCTGCATTACTCCTACACCCTTGGCGACCAGTAGACAAAACATAATGAGCTCCCATTATATGTACAGAGTCTGACCGTTGGCCTTTACATGGACGGTGACATGGTTGTTATCTAATAGATTGTTTCTAATAAAAATAAAAATATAAGAATGGAAAGTATAGTAGTAGATAATATAAAAGATAAAAATAAAGATAAAAAAGGTCTTATCTCCTGGACAAGTAAGACTTATGTATACTCTATCCATAATATCATAATGTGTACAGTTTTTTTTTTAATCATTTGGACCACAGAGTTTAAAATAACGTAAATCTGTTTTTCCTCAATGAACTCAACACTGGTATTCCAAACTCTTTTTCATTGCCTCTTTTGCCCTGTCGTCATGTCTTGTCACAAAAATAAACAAACTTGCCACTACAGGTAACGTTTCATGAAACGTCTTTATTGTTTCTTGTTCGTCAACCCTTTCACTGCCACACTACAGAAGGTTAACCCTTTACTATCACACTACCAACGGTTAACCTGCTGTCGTGTGGCAGTGAAAGGGTTAACCTGCTGTGTATTGTCGCAGGGAAAGGGTTAACCGTTTGGTAAGTGCGGCAGTGAAAGGGTTCAAGAACCTTTCCACCCATTTCAAAATGCATGTCTGATTGGTTACATTCAGCCCATTAGAATTTTTTTTTGGTTTTCTGAAATATTGAAAGCAGAAATGGTTGTAGGTATTTATTGACAATGCAGTGGAACGAAGCATGTACCTGACAAATCACACGTAGCACCTTCCAAAGTGTCTCCTTCTTGACATTAACTGTATCGAAGGACTTTAAGGCGATCTTTCTTTCAGTTTCCCTAATGTCATGTTTAATCACAAAATACACACGGTGCTAACCACTTCATATTCATTTATACAATTACAGTAAATGACACAAGGACAGCATTGATCAAATAAAATTAAAGAACAAACTAAATAGTCTTGTGACTATTTAGTCACCATTTAATGTTGTGTGTGTCCTCCTCTTGAAATTCTTAGTCAACTACATCATGGGACTTTGTCGACTTACATATCTGTAGATACTATATATCTGTATATCCTTTACCTACTCTTACTAGTTACGCTGCTGGCCTGTATGACTTACTACCATAGTGTCTTTAAACCTGTATCACTGTACATAATACTACAACTCTGTACATACATCTGATTAGCACACCCAGTAGTACTCATTTATATATTCTATACCCAGTGTAATCACCTGTACATTGTATATTATTATAAACACAAGTTAATCAGTAAGGTCGGGGAAAATTAAGGAATTTCATTCAAATTAAAGGGTTGTACTGTTGTACTGTACTTGTTTTTAAATGCTAAAATGCATGGTTTTTGCAGCTTAATTGTACTTAGTCCATGCACACTTAATTTCTTTCTTAATTGACCTTTATTCTTATTTAATACTGTTATTTTAAGGGTTTATTAAGGGACTCTGCTCCCAAGTTATTCTTGTCTGACATCACTGTCCCAAATTAAGTTTAAATACCATTCTAAATTAAGTATAAATACAGTATAAATGAAGTATAAATACCATTCTAAATGAAGTTTAAATACCATTAATCTAAATTAAGTATACATTTAAATACCATTCTAAATGAAGTATTGAGGTGCTGTATAGAAGCGGCCTATATTAATCACATTCTAGAGTTAAGAGACCATATTTAGTTTGGCACAGACCCAAACAGAAAATCCCATCATTATCTTTTTTTTCCAAAGAAAGGGAAGATGATCATTCCCTCTAATATTGTGATGTGAATCATATCACCATCGCAATATCAGTCAGTCGGGTTGGGATTTAAATGATGTCCAAACAAGATATGCAAGAGAGGGGGCCAAAGAGGATATGACACGTTAAAGGTGCACTGTGCAGATTCAGGCCAAAGAGGATATGACACGTTAAAGGTGCACTGTGCAGATTCAGGGAAAGGAGGATATGACACGTTAAAGGTGCACTGTGCAGATTCAGAGAGAGGAGGATATGACACGTTAAAGGTGCACTGTGCAGATTCAGGCCAAAGAGGATATGACACGTTAAAGGTGCACTGTGCAGATTCAGGGAAAGGAGGATATGACACGTTAAAGGTGCACTGTGCAGATTCGGGGAAATGGGGATTTGGCTACGTTGCAGTTAGCTTACAAAAATATACATTCCAGGACATTCTTAGAATACTTTTTAATTTGATGGCATAATGAATCATCTTGAGGCGCACTGTGCACCAAACGGGAGCCTGGACGACGCTTCTTCTTTGAATAGTAAATACGTTTGGAAGTAAAATAGCTGGCCTTGCCATTGTAAACAACAAGAGTGAAACTGCAACCCAGTTCTCCTCTTCAGACAGACCGCTTCCTCAGAGATGGTATAGAATAGAGGCTGGTGTGGCTTTTTCACATAACATTATGATGGATGACGGTATCACACGGCCCCGTTCCCCGTACCTGGCTAACTGAGTTAGCCGGATAATTTCCAGGATAGCCTGACTTAAGCCGGACCTTTCTGTTCCCCGACGCTCGATTGTCTAAATCACCATGACAACAGATCAAAAAGTTTGAGCCTGGTCGAGAGCAGGGTTAACTTCAGTTAGCCGGATGAACCATGGCCACGCCCCCGCAAATAAATGACAGCTCGCTTCCTGAAATGATTCTCACAGTCTAGAGATCCCATTTATACCATTCTGAATTATGTTTCTATGCTTCGTTTTCCTAGAGGGGGCTTTTGAAATGTATAATAATAGAACTAAATGCTGATAATAAATCATATTCAGCCTATAGATCTACTTTGTCCTAAATAAAATAATGCACGTCATATACGGCGCTCAGAGTGCGATACACGCTGCAGGCGCATTGCAAATGTGAATCCCGCAGGGATATTTATAATGAATGAAACCTATCGGCCGTTTGGCTCTGATTAGTTTCATATATTCTCCGCTGTAGATTTGCTTAACGGAGCGCCCGGATTGTGTTTCATTCAAGCATAAAATTGAAGTGTCTATGCGTGGATTGTGGTTTTTGTGGATTATGAATTACGAGGACTCTGAGGATTGTTGAATTGTATCATCACTCACACGTTATTGTGATATTGTAACTGGGATTAAAATGTCTGATGAGATGCGCTGTTTGACGGATTTGAGAAATTGAATGAGCCGTTGACGTCACATTAATGCATTTGAGAATAAAGAGATAAAACTTCATTAAAAAGAAAAATATTCGAAACACGGGTCTTTGTCCATTGATGGATACACAATAGATATATCCCGTATGGCACAGTGGTCCAACGGCTAGTGCTCAAAACCCAACCCGACGGCCTGAGTTCGAAACCCCGCGTTTCCAATATAGTTTTTTTGGAATATAATATTAATGATTATACGCAAAAGTAGCCTAGTTTTAAGTTAAAATATTATAAATCTACATGCATTGAGGATGTCATTCTTTATATAGCTCTCAACGTGCACCAAATTGAATTATTCCTACATTGCAAAAAGAAGAAAAAGACTAGAAGAAGTAGGATTCGAACCCCGGTCGTCTGCGTGAACGTGAAAGTCAAAAGCACAAACCGTCACACCACAGTGCAGATAAGTAAAACATCCACCATACATCAATCAATGGGTAAGAGAGCCGTATCCTTATTCTGTATAACAGTTGAACTAATTATTTTCGCTAGCAAGATCGCATTTGATTATCCATTCCATAAACCTACTGCCAGCAGGCAAGTTTAAAGAAATATAATCTGATTGATTGGGGTAATGAGGGACTTAAAATTAGCCTATAGATTATGCATTTAACTTGTCGGCGAGGCTATTGAGCCGTACTGCAATCTGTTAATAAAGTTTTAAATCAATTAATCAATCAATGCCGTTAGAAAATCAGGATTTCTGCTATCGATACGTGCTGGCTTTTCAACTGAAGCGGCCGCGCGCACTTATCCTGGGTCTCAAGTCTGGTTCGAGTTAACGAGACTGAATCCACCTTCAAGGAACAGGAAAATCCCGGCTTCAAACATCGGGTTAATTGAATCTGGATAATGGGACTCTTGATCGACTTAGTTGAACCAGGTACGGGGAATAGGGCCCTGCTTATTATCTTATTATTATTATTATTATTATTATTATTATTATTATTATTATTATTATTATTATTATTATTATTATTATTATTATTATTATTATTATTATTATTATTATTATTATTATTATTATTATTATTATTATTATTATTATTATTATTATTATTATTATTATTATTATTATTATTATTATTATTATTATTATTATTATTATTATTATTATTATTATTATTATTATTATTATCACACCACCTCACATGTCTCCCACCTCCAAGAGACACACATGCTAGACAGGGATTACAGACCTACATGCTATAGACAGAGATACAGACCTACATGCTATAGACAGATATACAGACCTACATGCTATAGAGAGATACAGACCTACATGCTATAGACAGATACAGACCTACATGCTATAGACAGATACAGACCTACATGCTATAGACAGATACAGACCTACATGCTATAGACAGATACAGACCTACATGCTATAGACAGATACAGACCTACATGCTATAGACAGAGATACAGACCTACATGCTATAGACAGATACAGACCTACATGCTATAGACAGATACAGACCTACATGCTATAGACAGATACAGACCTACATGATATAGACAGATACAGACCTACATGCTATAGACAGATACAGACCTACATGCTATAGACAGATACAGACCTACATGCTATAGACAGAGATACAGACCTACATGCTATAGACAGGGATACAGACCTACATGCTATAGACAGATACAGACCTACATGCTATAGACAGGGATACAGACCTACATGCTATAGACAGAGATACAGACCTACATGCTATAGACAGAGATACAGACCTACATGCTATAGACAGATACAGACCTACATGCTATAGACAGATACAGACCTACATGCTATAGACAGAGATACAGACCTACATGCTATAGACAGATACAGACCTACATGCTATAGACAGAGATACAGACCTACATGCTATAGACAGATACAGACCTACATGCTATAGACAGAGATACAGACCTACATGCTATAGACAGAGATACAGACCTACATGCTATAGACAGAGATACAGACCTACATGCTATAGACAGAGATACAGACCTACATGCTATAGACAGATACAGACCTACATGCTATAGACAGATACAGACCTACATGCTATAGACAGGGATACAGACCTACATGCTATAGACAGATACAGACCTACATGCTATAGACAGGGATACAGACCTACATGCTATAGACAGATACAGACCTACATGCTATAGACAGATACAGACCTACATGCTATAGACAGATACAGACCTACATGCTATAGACAGAGATATAGACCTACATGCTATAGACAGATACAGACCTACATGCTATAGACAGAGATACAGACCTACATGCTATAGACAGATACAGACCTACATGCTATAGACAGAGATACAGACCTACATGCTATAGATAGATACAGACCTACATGCTATAGACAGATACAGACCTACATGCTATAGACAGAGATACAGACCTACATGCTATAGACAGAGATACAGACCTACATGCTATAGACAGGGATACAGACCTACATGCTATAGACAGAGATACAGACCTACATGCTATAGACAGAGATACAGACCTACATGCTATAGACAGAGATACAGACCTACATGCTATAGACAGATACAGACCTACATGCTATAGACAGATACAGACCTACATGCTATAGACAGATACAGACCTACATGCTATAGACAGAGATACAGACCTACATGCTATAGACAGATACAGACCTACATGCTATAGACAGGGATACAGACCTACATGCTATAGACAGAGATACAGACCTACATGCTATAGACAGATACAGACCTACATGCTATAGACAGATACAGACCTACATGCTATAGACAGAGATACAGACCTACATGCTATAGACAGATACAGACCTACATGCTATAGACAGATACAGACCTACATGCTATAGACAGATACAGACCTACATGCTATAGACAGATACAGACCTACATGCTATAGACAGATACAGACCTACATGCTATAGACAGAGATACAGACCTACATGCTATAGACAGAGATACAGACCTACATGCTATAGACAGATACAGACCTACATGCTATAGACAGAGATACAGACCTACATGCTATAGACAGATACAGACCTACATGCTATAGACAGATACAGACCTACATGCTATAGACAGAGATACAGACCTACATGCTATAGACAGATACAGACCTACATGCTATAGACAGGGATACAGACCTACATGCTATAGACAGGGATACAGACCTACATGCTATAGACAGATACAGACCTACATGCTATAGACAGAGATACAGACCTACATGCTATAGACAGATACAGACCTACATGCTATAGACAGAGATACAGACCTACATGCTATAGACAGATACAGACCTACATGCTATAGACAGAGATACAGACCTACATGCTATAGACAGATACAGACCTACATGCTATAGACAGAGATACAGACCTACATGCTATAGACAGATACAGACCTACATGCTATAGACAGAGATACAGACCTACATGCTATAGACAGATACAGACCTACATGCTATAGACAGAGATACAGACCTACATGCTATAGACAGATACAGACCTACATGCTATAGACAGATACAGACCTACATGCTATAGACAGAGATACAGACCTACATGCTATAGACAGATACAGACCTACATGCTATAGACAGATACAGACCTACATGCTATAGACAGATACAGACCTACATGCTATAGACAGAGATACAGACCTACATGCTATAGACAGAGATACAGACCTACATGCTATAGACAGAGATACAGACCTACATGCTATAGACAGAGATACAGACCTACATGCTATAGACAGAGACCACAGACCTACATGCTATAGACAGGGATACAGACCTACATGCTATAGACAGAGATACAGACCTACATGCTATAGACAGAGATACAGACCTACATGCTATAGACAGAGACCACAGACCTACATGCTATAGACAGGGATACAGACCTACATGCTATAGACAGAGATACAGACCTACATGCTATAGACAGAGATACAGACTTACATGCTATAGACAGAGATACAGACCTACATGCTATAGACAGATACAGACCTACATGCTATAGACAGAGATACAGACCTACATGCTATAGACAGAGATACAGACCTACATGCTATAGACAGATACAGACCTACATGCTATAGACAGATACAGACCTACATGCTATAGACAGATACAGACCTACATGCTATAGACAGATACAGACCTACATGCTATAGACAGATACAGACCTACATGCTATAGACAGATACAGACCTACATGCTATAGACAGATACAGACCTACATGCTATAGACAGGGATACAGACCTACATGCTATAGACAGATACAGACCTACATGCTATAGACAGAGATACAGACCTACATGCTATAGACAGAGATACAGACCTACATGCTATAGACAGAGATACAGACCTACATGCTATAGACAGAGATACAGACCTACATGCTATAGACAGAGATACAGACCTACATGCTATAGACAGGGATACAGACCTACATGCTATAGACAGAGATACAGACCTACATGCTAGACAGGGACCACATACACATGCTAGGCAGAGACCACAGATGAAAATGATTTGAGTAACTCCGGCACATGATGTGGAAACTATGTTGATTAATGTTGTTCTTTGAGGCAAATGACACAAATCCTTATAATTCCAAAGCAATACTCGGACAGTATAAACAACTTTTTTTCTGAAATCATGTATTAGTGTGTTGAAGTCAGAGGTTCTGTGTAGGATTGTTAGTAACTGTCTAACTGTATATATGGCTGTTTACACTAGTAACTGTTTACCTGCATATATAACTGTCTCCACCAGTAACTGTCTAGCTGCATATATATCTGTTCCCACTAGAGGGCCCTCTAGGCAGAGCCACCCAGGTACACCACCATGTGGCGAGTATAAAAGTAGACGATCCTGGCGGCCCCCACGGGAGAACTGATGGCGAAAGCGCAAGCCCTGGACGACCAGCGTAACGCAAGCGCGTACTGTGAGTTAGCGCCGATGCTCGACGACACAAGCCTGGGGCTGATATTCCGCGACACTAAAGACAGAGGCCGAGAAAGCCTGGCGGTATTGAGAGAGCATTTAATCGGGCGAGGAAGACCCAGAGTCGTGGCCCTCTACATAGCACTAACGGGCCTGAGGAAGGGGACCACCGAGACTGTGACCGAATACGTCAACAGAGCGGAGCAGATCACGGCGCCACTGAGGAGTGCCGGAGAAGCACCAAGCGATGGGCTAATGATGGCTATGATAATGAGAGCTGTACAAACCGTTCACACTCCTGGTAACACACGGTTCAACGGACATGATGTTGGGACAGTTCAAGGCTAAGTTAAGGAACTTCGAGGCCTCGGATGACACCCACCCACCCAGCCGCCGCGGAGGAGGGGGAGAGGGTGCTAAAGGCCCGAGCGACGCCAAGGGAGAGAACCAGGACCACGACGGTAACTGGCGTGTTGGCGATGCGGAGAGAAAGGCCATCGGAGAGGCGACTGCACAAAGACTGTCTGGTGTAGCTTCTGCAAATCCACGGGGCACACAGACAGAGTGTGCATGAAGAAACACGACCAGAGCGCGCGATACGCACATAAACAAGATGGCGGCTACGGACGAGACGACGGCCATGGACGAGACGGAGGCCACGGACAAAATGGCAGCTACGGACAAGAAGGCGGCTGTGGACAGGATGACGACAGCGGAATCGATGGCGGCGACGATCGCTGCCCGGAGAATAACGGGACAAGAAGACTACGCTTTCGGGGCGCGGACGGCGGACACCGGCGGACCGGCCCAGCTGCAGCGGGCCCAGAGAAGGGGGCTGATTGTGGACACAGGTGCGTCGTCCCATATCATCAATGACAGGAGTCGGTTCAAGAACTTTGACGACACTTTCCACCCGGAGAGGCACAGCATGAAGCTGACGGACGGGAGACGCACCTACGGATTGGCGCAAGAGAGGGGAGACGCACAGGTATGCCTCACGGACAGTAAGGGGCGCCAGCATACGGTGACATTAAAGAACGCTCTCTACGTACCATTGTTCCCACAAGGACTATTCTCTGTAATAGCTGCTACTGCAAGCGGTGCCAAGGTATTCTTCGATAAAGGTAAAAGTGTTCTTGTAGAACCTGACGGTACCCGGTTTGACATAAAGATGTACCAGAGAATATATTATCTGAAAACGGAGTGTAATGACAACGACCAGTGTGATAATGATGATGTGTATAGCGGGACGGCCAGTCACAATATTCAGACATGGCACGAGATTATGGGTCATTGTAATTACGAGGATTTACTGAAACTGCAAGTAGTGTCAGAGGGCATGCACATTGAAGGGGAGAAGCGTAGACCTGACAAAGATTTTGCAATGTGCAAAACGGGGAAGTTTACCCAACCGAGATACAGAAATCCCACAGACAGAGTAAGGGTACCACTTGCACTAGTTGACATGGACCTAGCAGGCCCAGTAAGCAACGAGTCCATAGGAGGTTTTAGATATGTACAGTCTTTTACAGACGTGTGTACAGGGGCAGTGTTTGTTTACTTTATCAAAGAAAAGAGTGACACACTCCAGGCCACAGAGAAATTCCTGGCAGACGTAGCCCCTTATGGTACAGTAAGATGTTTGAGGTCCGACCACGAAATCGAGTTCACAAACAGAGAGTTCCAATCACTGTTGAGAAGGTATAAGATAAGACACGAGACGTCACGTCCATATCCCACACACCAGAGCGGGGTGGCAGAGAGGGAATGGCACACCCTTTTCGAAATGGCTAGGTGTAAGCTAGCAGATAGTAACTTACCAAAGAGCCTGTGGCATTATGCGGTGCAAGAAGCTGCTTACACCAGAAACAGGTGCTTTAATAAGCACTCGGGCACCACCCCGTCCGTATACAGCACTGACAGGAAAGAAGTGTAATCTAGCCAGAATGCACCGATTTGGATCAGTGTGTTATGCGTACCTGCAGGACAGGGGAAAACCCAAGTCCAAGGATGTAAAAGGATTTTTCGTAGGACACGACAGAGGAAGCCCTGCTTTCCTAGTTTATCACCCCGGTAACGGGAGAGTGCAGAAACACATGCTAGTCAAGTTTGTCACGAAGACAACCTGTGAGAGCGAGACACAGACAGAGGAGTCAGAGCTGGACTCCAGAGCAAGGTGTGTAGAAACAGAGACACATCAACCCAGTGTACTTAGTACAGTCGTGCAGACAGACAGTCAGCAACCCCCAGAGGGCGATGACGAGGAGCATCCGAGGGTGACGTCAAGTGCCCCAAGCAGTGGGAGGTATCCCTCAAGGGAACACAAACCCCCAAAATATCTGACAGACTCTGCCAGGAAAGGGAGTGACGAGGAGGACAGTACACCTACCCCCGTTGAGTACTACTACAGGGTAGCCAGTGGGGTAAACCCGACCTTTAAAGAGGCCACATTGTACCCGAAGAGGGCAGACATACAGTGGGAGGGAAATGGTTGTATTCAACCAAGTTACCAGAGGGCAGACAGACAGTGGGAGGGAAATGGTTGTATTCAATCCAGGAGGGTATTGAAGGCCACGGCAAATACAAAGTATGGTTCGTAGAAAATTGCTTAAATGCTGAGGGAGAATACTCCAGGGCCCTCATTCATCAACGTGGACGTAGAACTTGACCTACTTCCACACGTAAGCACGGAATGTAGAACTAGCGTACGCACAGGGAAGTCGGCATTCATCACACGTGCGTACGCAGGCTCTATGGTCCTCCGTGTTGATGAATACCACTTTGTTCTACCGTCAATGCTCGTGCATGATTATCCATATATGGTCATGAAAATGAGGAAACACCCCCCATGGGATGTGAAATAATGGACGGACCTGAGCGGAACCCTGAGAAACTCCACGAAGATTGTTCACTGCTGTCGAACCAAGAAGACACTATCGCGTATTGTGGGATAAATAAAAGGCGGACTCGTAAACGGTGATGTCAGATATCAACGGCTCCCTAAGACCATTGCTGCAATTCTGCCTGGACAGCTCAAAATACTAATAAAGACCGTTCGTTGACCACTGTTTGGCGTTGGTTGTGTGTCATTATAACCGTGCTGTAATATGAATGCCTTTATTAGTTGTGTTCGATTGGCTATATGATTTTTAGATGCATCTATTTTGTTGTCGGCTAATAAAGACCGCGCTGGAATATGACTGCCTTTTCCCGTGTTGTTTGATTAATACCCCAGGGATTAAAGTTCTCCTCAATTTGATTCCAAATCGCGATGGATCTCCCGTCAATCTTCTACCTGCTGCATATGATTTCTAGAGGCATACTACAATCTATTTTGATGTCAGTATTGGGTAGCCTATATAAACAATATAATACGAGAGCATATACAAGAACAATGAATCTCACTGCATGTATGATAGCCTGCCTTTCAATACATGAACTTGAATTCCATCATGTCTGTGTGCGGGTCACTGCGGGAACTCACAAGGCTGTTGTCACAATGTAAATAAGAACGTGCACTGAAAAGTTACAGTATGTAGTTGGTTGATCATTTGTATGACAGTCAGTAAACCCTTGCAAAAAGTATCCGTTTTATTTAATGAATTGAAAACATTCAGCATCGCCTTCCTCCCGGCATCCAGCAATAACATGTATCAGGCAAATGCGCATCGCAACATTGACTGAGTGGAATCCCTTTCTATTCACATAACTGCATTTGTGATGGAGCTTTGACAGCTACAGTAACAGTCTATTGGTCGATCCATCTCCAATATCACGATGGACCGTGCCGCGGTGGCAAAGACGTACCCGAGGGTGGAGAGGATCTTGAATGAATTCCATCATCATATATATATGTTGTGTGTCTGTCCACTATGTTTGTTACTTTGTTATTCCCCCCCCCCCTATCTATGTAAAGCGACCTTGGGTCTCTTGAAAGGCGCTATATAAAATGAAGCTATTATTATTATTATTATTATTATTATTATTATTATTATTATTATTATTATTATTATTATTATTATTATTATTATTATTATTATCATCACATCTGTGCGGGAGCTCACAAATAGACTGTTAGTCTCAGTGAAGTTTCAACGGAGGTCATCTATTCTAACCAACAAATTGAAGTAGAAAGCATTTCGTGACCAATCTTATTTGGAAACATGACACACATAATAATTTGCTTTTTATTTGAAACAATATCTAATCGCGTTTGGAGGTTGGTGTTTTGCGTCTGCCCCCCCGTGCCAAACAAGCAGGCCAACATCTTGTTTGCGTGTGAGCCCGTTATAATTACACTACTGTCGCTATTTTGCAATGAACTATAATGAATTACGGGTCATACAGAAGTTGAACACTAATGCACGGAAGCTTATTTCCGCCTTGGAACTAATGCAGGACTGAGGAGTGCTTATGCGTAGTAACGATCTTCTACCACTGGGAGCTAGGTACGCCAGGTCTGACCTGTGCGTAGATGTACGCACGAAGTCAAGTTCAAATCTAAATAGATGAATCCCACTCTTTGCTTAGAAATGATCGTACGCACAGGGTAAGCACAGATCTGTGCGTAGAACACGTTGATGAGGGCCCAGGTTTAAATACAGGAGGAGTAGAATCCAGGTTTGAAAGTCTGACTAGAGACCATGTTTGAATACAGAAATGGGTCCCATGTTTAAGTACAGAAGTGGATGAGTTACCATGTTTAAAATACTGAAATTAATCTTATGTTTAATCCCATGTTTAAGTACAGAGGTGGGTGATTTACAATGTTTAAATACAAAGGTGATTCAATGTTTGAATACAAAAGAGGATCTATGTTTAAAATACAGAAGTGGAGGATTTGATCATCACACCAGACAACAATAGAAAGACCTAGGCAGGTTAAACCATTTTATAGGTATGGACTTCGAACAGTCTGCCAATTGTGTAAAAATATCCCAGAAGAGATATGTGGGAAAGATCCTGAGATGTTTTGACTGAAGTAAGAGATGTATAGAAAAATGTGGGTAGCTTCATTTTGTTGGACAACCTGTACTCGCCCTGACCTATGTTTTGTAGTGAGTAAGAGTGTCATAGTATTTTTGTTGACCCCACAGAGAAGCATTGAACTACATCAAAATATGTTTTTTGTTATCCCAGAGGTGCTGCAGAGTGCAGACGGACAGCGGTGTTTCAGAAAAGACAACAAAGGTTTAAGGCTTAAAGCCTACAGTGATACTATCAGCCTGTGAAGCTGAGTATATGTTTCTAGCTATGACAATGCAAAATGTGTTTATATAGAGCAACTGCTCGAAGTGATGAAGATAAGCTTATGAATATATTGCTCAAAATGCAGTAGGTAATTGAAATGTATTCTCTATACCGAATATGGTGTTTTTGAAGAATGGGCGTTCTGTCAAAACCGTTTAAAATTATGGACATTGTGTATATATGGAGACTGTTGTTTATGAGGACAACCAGGGGACCATTGTGATTGCTAGGAACCCAATGTGTCAATATAGATGTAAACATATCATTATAGATAATATCATCTCATCAGGTATGTCATCAGATAAGAAAGAATGACACCGGTTTACTGTCCAATGGACGACAGAGTAGTAGACACTATGAGGAAACCTGTTTCAAATTAAAAATTGAAGGGATTTGCAAGGGTCATGTTTAATGTGAAGATATTGACTGTCATACCCTGTTGATGTTTTTGGGATTATATTAGTTCCTTTGTCAAATGTTTTTCGAAGAAGTCAGCCAGTATGCTAATGCAAACCTAAGTGGGAGTGTTGAAGTCAGAGGTTCTGTGTAGGATTGTTAGTAACTGTCTAACTGTATATATGGCTGTTTACACTAGTAACTGTTTACCTGCATATATAACTGTCTCCACCAGTAACTGTCTAGCTGCATATATATCTGTTCCCACTAGAAGGCGCTCTAGGCGGAGCCACCCAGGTACACCACCATGTGGCGAGTATAAAAGTAGATGTCTCCTCCCACTTCTTTCTCTCCCCCATGTCTCTCATTGAGAGAAGACCTGTGTTGCTGCTCTTTCCATGTGAATAAAAGAAACCACGCCAGTTCAGGCTCAAGATAGAAACCATGCCTCTTGACCACATTATTGTCGCCCTATAGCCGAATTCTGTTAACATAGTGTCACTTTAGTTCAGGGCTGCCCACATGTTTTCTGGCGGGCCATGGGCCAAATAATGTACTGGACATTGCTCATGTAATAAATGTAACAAGTAAATAACACTGTCTCAGTTCTAATGTGTTTGTAATACCTTGTAATCATCACAGTAGTTTGAAAATCTAAAATAGTTCAACTGCATCAAAATAGAGCAAATAGAATATATAGTAGTTATCTGGAAACAAAAATAATAACGGTAACAAAGTAACACATTTGCCCCGCAGACCCTGCTTTGGATTACAACATAGCTGTCAACACGCACGGTTTTACCGGGATTCTCCTGTATTTCGACCCTCTGCACGCCGTCTTTACGGCGCACGGATTGGTACGTATTTTGTACTAATTATTATTATTTATTTTTTTACAAAATGGGTGCAATTCTCCTCCGTGACGACAGGTGGCAGCAGTGTAGATTAGACCGTTATCACAGGAAGTCAGACCGGGAGACGGTTGCCAGCCGAAGAAGAATAAGAACAGAACAGCGAGCGGATTTGCTCAGAGCTCAGGGGAGAGACTGATGCGGCACCGAGGGTGTCAAATCAACTTAGCCAGTGTCTCTTGATTGCCCACTCTGTGGCTTTTGTCTCTGGAACAAAGGGTTTGCAAATCTTCTGTGGATAAAACAATACAAAGTTACTGTGTATGTGATGCAGGAAGGAATGTGTAAATGTCTTGGTGAACAGCCGTTTGCTCTGCGCCTCGGCGTCCCCCTCCTTCACTCTGACGCCCAATTTCCTGAATGCGATTTATAAATAATAATTGATCCGTTTTAAAAGTTGTCGTGAATTGTCATGGTATGACAAATACAGTTACTGGTAACTCGCAGGCATTGCAGAGATATTGAGGAAAAACACAAAATCGCATTGGCTTTTTTTCTATCTCACATTTCTCTGTAGACACACACTGTTCCAAAATTATATTCCCACTGCTAAATTAATGACCATAGGTATTTTTGTATAGCTTTAACGAGTTGTAGTATTAATATGCAGCATACAGTGATGAAGGTATAAAGACACGATGGTAATACATTGATTGATTGCTTTTATAGTTTCACAAACACATCAAGACAAATCACAAACACAAAGAAATAAAAAGAACAATAGTATGTTGCCAGACACTGTCACATCAATGAACAAACATACACCATGTCATATGCTTTACACTAAGGACGCAAGGGGCTGATTCTCTGACATATATACACACATTATATATATATATATATATATATATATATACACCAGCGCCGCCAATAGATAAAAAAAATTAACTAATCAATCTCACAATTTTCTGTAATCAATCTAGATTAATCTAGATTAAAAACAGCATTTTTCTACATAAAACCGAAGCTTGTAACAGATATTTACTTGAGTAAAATCATGGAATTAATGTAAAATCAACACAAAGAAAGTATATTTAGATTCAAAGACTATTTTAATAGCTTTCTTTGAATACAGTTTCTCTCCTGTGAAATACAAATGTTCAACAAAACCATAATTTACATAGCATTTACACTCTAAGTAGGAAAAGTTTACCCTACAACGAAATGGCTGGGTACATACAGGTTTTGACCAGCAGATGGCAGCGACGAGGCAGCTCCATTGGGAGGGGGCGGGGCCGGGTTGGAGGGGGCGGGCTGAGGGGGCGGGGCCAGGAGAAGGGGCGGGGCTAAAACGTGCACGTTTTCTCAAAACGAAATGTTGACAGCTATGGATTACAATGCACTTGGTGCCCCCTGGTGGTGGACTGTGGTTTCACTTACAGGACATGTAAAGTGACAGCAGGTGATTATCTCTGCTTCTTTTTGTTGTATATATTTTTTTAATGTGGACTTGTAGTGAGATATTCAACCGTTTGAGAACTTTGTAGATTCAAACCACATTTATTTTATGTTGAATAAGCCAGAATAAGCACGAAATAAGCAAGGCCACCTAATCACCCCTCCCTCTTGTCTCCTGAGCCTTCCAGCCATTGTGTGGTTGGTGCCAGTGAGTATGGCAGCCCTTGAGCCTGCGTAGCCGTAGGCCAAGGTTGGGTGGCACACAGTGGTTGGGTGGTACACAGTGGTTGGGTGGCACACAGTGGTTGGGTGGTACACAGTGGTTGGGTGGTACACAGTGGTTGGGTGGTACACAGTGGTTGGGTGGTACACAGTGGTTGGGTGGTACACAGTGGTTGGGTGGCACACAGTGGTTGGGTGGTACACAGTGGTTGGGTGGTACACAGTGGTTGGGTGGTACACAGTGGTTGGGTGGTACACAGTGGGGGTGAAGGAGGTGATTTCCACCCTACATTAGAAAGCACTTTGAGTGTCTCAAATAAAAGTGCTCTATAAATGCAATGACCATTCATTCATCCATTAACTCATAGTTGAGTCCCAGTTAGCCCAGTCCATAGAGAATCTTTCACTTAATCTCAGCCTTTTGAGTTCAAGCCCAACATTTTGGAATTACTATCATAGAAATATCTAGAAAATACTCAATTTGACAGTCAGATTAGCTCAGTTGGTAAGAGCATGACAAATGTAAGCTTGTGTGTTTGAGCCCCACATTACTACTACTACGACTTATAATAATGATAATGATGATAATGTACTTTATTGTATAGCACATGTAGGAGCCATTATGATGGTGGCATATTATTTATTATTATTTGTAATATTATTATTGGACACCTGGTGGTGGGTTTTAGATTTGACAGCTAGGACACAGGTAGTGAGGACGAGCACACCGTTCTTACCAGAAGCTCAGCAGCTCAGCAGCCAGAAGCAGAAAGAAATATCAAATAAATATAGAATACCATAGAATCCCTACAGAACCCACACTGGCATTAATGGAATACCACTGCAACTTCAGCAATAAATACACCTAAACCTGGAATCACGACTGGACATCCATCTTTGCTGTGTCTACTGCGTAAGATCACTCCCCAATGCAGAGGATGAGAAAAGGGATCAAATTAATGCAGGTGATACAAGTATTGACTCAAACAGTTTCAAACCTGAGTATTCTTGTTAGATGGTCATAAAACACTTTGGTTTGAACTGAAAGTCATGAAAGTCATGAAGACAGGTGAACTCACCTGCTGCATTTTTATAGTGCTTAAAGCTGATTTGTGTATCTACAATTAAGCAATCATGTGTTTGTGCCCCTGCTGGCTGTCTGTAGCCAATTGGTTCATATGTGTGTTAATTTGACATTCTGTGTCTAATGTAATGCAAGTGTGTTTAGTGTTTTGCAAATCACTGTGTATTGTTTTGCAAAAAGTGTGAGGCTGACATTGTGTTTATAGTGGTGCAAGTCTGGGCCCATGTTTTGCTCCTTGCGTGTAAGGTTTTAATAATTGTGTAATACTTTTGATTTGAGCGTTTATGCAATCGGAAATTAAACTGTATTACAATGCACTTGGCGCCCCCTGGTGGTGGACTGTGGTTTCACTTACAGGACATGTAAAGTGACAGCAGGTGATTATCTCTGCTTTTTTTTTTTTTTTTTTAAGTACTGCGTTTTTTTATCAGGTGAAGAATGAGATGGGAGAGTTTTTGATATTCATATTATATATATATAGTTTATATATATAATATATAAACATTGTAGAACAATCAGGCTCCCCTCACCATTAACTGCACAGAGTTCACACCATTCACCTCGAGTCCACCCCCACACAGCGATAAACTGGGGTACATTTAGAGAGAGAGAGAGAGAGAGAGAGAGGAGGAGAGAGAGAGAGGAGGAGAGAGAGAGAGGAGGAGGAGAGAGGAGGAGAGATAGAGAGAGAGAGAGAGGTGTTTAGACAAGCGGATAGAAGCCATATATAGATGGTATGTTCTGGCCGCTCCCTCTTCCTGCCCTAACCTGTTCTACCTGTCTCTCCCTCCCTGGGAGACAACAGCCGGAGCTCGAGCCTGCCAGCACATAGGAATTAACCGTGAGTCACAACACTGGAGTGGGCACTGGGACCATTAGTAGCAGTGAGTATTTTAGAATCTTTAACTGAAACTTAAATCTGTATTGTAATACTATTGTAGTAGTAACGGTAACAGTAGTGCTATTTGTGATGTATGAGGAGGAATCGGTATGGGAGCTCAATACTACTCTCTTTGAAATCTTTATTTTGGGGGAGTTATTATCTTAACCTACTCTCTTTGAAATCTTTATTTTGGGGGAGTTATTATCTTAACCTACTCTCTTTGAAATCTTTATTTTGGGGGAGTTATTATCTTAACCTACTCTCGTTGAAATCTTTATTATTTGGGGGAGTTAGTATGGGATCTTAATATATTTTTCCTCGTCTTCAGAGTAGGATCTTTAAAACGTTTAAAATTAAAACAAGGTGAATTACTACATGGAGGGGATCTTTGAGCAAAGATGTTGACAGACAGACAGACAGACAGACAGACAGACAGACAGACAGACAGACGGACAGACGGACAGATACATACCAGATACACACATATCAGATATAATTAGATGTACATATTTACATATCATACATAATCCGATTCATATTCCTAGGTAGTTGCACATCAGTGAGTGGCTCTGTGAATTATATTACAAAGCTTGTATCTGCTAAAGCTTAATACAAATATATAATATAATATATAAAAGATATACATACATACATACATACATACATACATACATACATACTGTACATACATACATACATACATACATACATACATACATACATACATACATACATACTGTACATACTGTACATACATACATACATACATACTGTACATACATACATCCATACATACACATACATACTGTACATACTGTACATACATACATACATACTGTACATACTGTACATACATACATACTGTACATACATACATACATACATACTGTACATACATACATACTGTACATACATACATACATACATACTGTACATACATACTGTACATACATACATACATACTGTACATACTGTACATACATACATACATACATACTGTACATACATACATACATACTGTACATACATACATACATACATACTGTACATACATGCATACATACTGTACATACATACACACTGTACATACTGTACATACATACATACATACTGTACATAATGTACATACATACATACTGTACATACTGTACATACATACATACATACATACAGTACATACATACATACATACTGTACATACTGTACATACATACATACATACAGTACATACATACATACATACATGCATACTGTACATACTGTACATACATACTGTACATACATACATACATACATACTGTACATACTGTACATACATACATACATACATACATACAGTACATACTGTACATACATACATACAGTACATACATACATACATACATACATACAGTACATACATACATACATACTGTACATACATACATACATACATTCATACTGTACATACTGTACATACTGCACATAGATACAGGGCGGGTGATAGTGGCTCAGGAGGTAGAACGGTCATCTGGTAATTGGAAGGTTCCCGGTTCGATTCTCGCTCCTCTCAGGCAGCGCGTTGAAGTGTCCTTGAGCAAGACACTTAACCCCTGATGAGCAGGTTGGCACCTTGCGTGGTCGCCTCCGCCGTGTGAACGTGAGGAACAGAATTGTAAAGCGCTTTCGATAAAAGCTGTTATAAACACCATTTACATTCATACCTACATACATACTATACATACTGTACATTCATACAGTACATACATACATACATATATATATTAGGGCTGTCAAAGTTAATGCTTTAACTTTGGAGATTAACTTTAATTATTTAAAGCATTCAAATAAATTAATCTAGATTAATCTATGGAGTGAAAAATCTATGGAGTGAAAAATGTTGAAAATCATCTGACATGAAGATGGAACACAAATATGATTTATATCACTGGTAGTTCATACAAGACATTATCGTCCTCTAAGCCAGTCTGCACTTTAACACGGGCCTGGGTTGTTTTTATTTCTGTTAGCGCTGCAGATATAAGAGAGAGGTCTTTAAAGCTGAGTCAATGTTGATGGTTCTGTTGAACATTTGTATTTCACAGGAGAGAAACTGTATTCAAAGATCAAAGAAAGCTATTAAAATAGTCTTTGAATCTAAATATACTTTCTTTGTGTTGATTTGACATGAATTCCATGATATATCTGTTACAAGCTTCGGTCTTAACCCTTTCACTGCCGCACCACAAAACGGTTAACCCTTTCACTGCGACACAACAGCCGGTTGTGTGATAGTAAAGGGTTAACCTTCTGTCGTGTGGCAGTGAAAGGGTTAAGTAGAAAAACGCTATTTTTAATCTAGATTAATTACAGAAAATTGTGAGATTAATGAGTAAAAAAAAATGTAATCTATTGACAGCACTAATATATATATATTGTGACGAGCCTGGTGGGGACCAGACTTGTCACGGTTCAAATACAAACAAATTCAAAAGGTCCACACAAGAGCAATATCAATCAATACGAATATTTATTGAATTAAGGCAAAAATCCAGTTTGATAAGCAAGAGAATGGTCATAGACAGTCCAGTGGTCAAAAACACAAAACAGGCTCGCCGACACAAAAAGGGATTGTTCACAATTCAGGGTAGTCGTCCGGTCCAGGGTCAGTACACAAGGGGGTTTCTCAGCCAGTCCAGGGTCCAGTACACAAAGAACACCTACTCGCTTTCTCCTCACCTCTCACTACCTCTCACCGTCACAACTCTGAATACTCAATCTCTCTCTCTCAACAACACAACTCCAACTCCTACTCCGCTCCACTCAACCCTCTCTAACCTAGTGGTTGCAGTTTTTGGAGTGCTCCCTGGCGAAATTAGGGTATCTGTCGCTCAATCAGATGCTGTGGCCTTCTCCTCTTTGTTGGCTAGACGCCTTATCTTGCTTAATTGGAAGTCAGCCATTCCTCCATCACATCGACGCTGGGTCGAAGATGTGATGGCACACCTAAAACTTGAGAGACTTAAATACTCCACCAGGGGCTCTACCCAGAAATTCTTCCAAGTTTGGCAGCCATTTTTGGATTATTTTAATCTAAAATTCCCGGCTGAGGATGCTTAGGCATAAGACAGTGATTTATTAGATAGGCAATTTCTATATGGCAAGTGACAACCGTATATAAGAACAATGTAATTTTATTTTATTACTATTTTTATTTTTTTATTTTTGTCTACTTTATTTTTCATTTATTTTAGGTATTGTGCGGTTATATGTAGTCATGTATTGTATGTATGTTTGTACGTATGTATATACTGTTGTTGAACCTTTAAAAAACCAATAAAAAACTATTTAAATAACCTAGTGTTAATGTAGTGTGTGGGACTGGGTGTGTGCACGTGAGATGTGGCTGGAGTCGGACTAATGATGTGCAGGTGTGTTCCATCAGTACTAATCCGCTACCTAATTAACTCTACTCCTTCCGTGACGGACATATCTCCCATCCTTCACATATCCAGAGGAGGGGGGAGGAGATCTGTCACAATATATATATATTTATATACACACACATACAAACATAATACAGTATGAACACAGAAGTGATTGAAAATGGATGGGATTTCAATTCGACTTAATCTATTAACACTTCATTACCCCTCTGTTGTCTTTACAGACTGCACAGTAGCTCCGTAGGAAGAGGAGGAGGAAGAGGAGGAAGAAGAGGAGGACACTC
This sequence comes from Notolepis coatsorum, assembly GCF_963971535.1. NCBI lineage: Eukaryota > Metazoa > Chordata > Actinopteri > Aulopiformes > Paralepididae > Notolepis > Notolepis coatsorum. Next base: position 353,555 of record NC_140166.1, on the reverse strand, counting down.
TACTGTAGCTCTTAGGAGGAAGAGGAGGAGGCTGCGTAGCTCCTCTCAGCAGGAGGAAGAGGAGGAGGCTCCGTAGCTCCTCTCAGCAGGAGGAAGAGGAGGAGGCTGCGTAGCTCCTCTCAGCAGGAGGAAGAGGAGGAGGCTCCGTAGCTCCTCTCAGCAGGAGGAGGAAGACGCCATGGGGGACGCGGAGGACATCGAGGCTCTCATCGAGGACATGGACTACATCCCCGGCCACTTCCACCTGGAGCTCCACCTGAACGGGAACCACACAGGGCCGGAGGAGCTGAGGCGGCGAGACACGCAGCTGCGGAAGGACAGCCTGAGGGCCGAGCTGGAGGCCGAGGCCGGGTGTCTGCAGTACGCCGTCCGCAACATGCTGGGCCTCCTGGCCTTCCACCTGGACCAGCTGGACGAGGCGGCGGACACCTTCAGGTAGGGCTGGGGATCACCAGAGGCCTCACGATACCATACCATCACCATACTTGAGTCACGATACGATAGTATTGCGATACTAAATATATTGCGATATGCTGAGTATTGCGATATTAATATTGCGATATATTGCGATTTATTACCTTTTTTCAACTGCAAAGTAAAACTTTGTCAACATGTTTCATCTAATCAAATAAAGTTTTCAGTCTGTTCATCTCACTTCAATCATTCGTGGGGCTGTTTGTACAGCTAAATCTATACTTTATAGCAGTGGTGCCCAACCAGTCGATCGCGATATATCCGTGCTTCTGTTCACAACGGGTGGAATCGAAACACGGAGATCTCCGTGGTCGGGCGCCATTGTGTTAAGGAACATTTTACTGTAAATATGCCAGTTTAGCCAGGTTGGCACATTTTCAACTGTAGTCTCTGGGGCAGGTGACATGAGCCAGGGGTGTAGCTCCAGATTCTGGGCCCCATGAAAGAATGTATTTGTAGGCCCCCATTGAATGCGAGCGCGCGTAGTGCGCGCGAGCGGAATTCTTTTTGGCAATTTTTTTATTGATGAAAACGCATAATAGGTTTTTACCTATACATTCGGATCAGCAGTTCAGCACCTGCACTGTTGGTGGGTGAGCCTAGTAAAGGATGTCGCATTGCGTTCATCTTCAATGAATGGACCAATGCAATAGTCTACCAAAGCCCCCCCTCTCTCTCTATATATCTCACACACACACACACACACACACACACACACACACACACACACACACACACACACACACACACACACACACACACACACACACACACACACACACACACACACACACACAACATAGTATCAATGAGAGCATCAATAATACACCTGAGTGATGTCTAGTTAAAAAAAAAAAAGAAAAAAAAAATTGGGCCCCCCCCCCAGTGCTGGGCCCTTGGAATCATCCTAAGCTAGGATGATTGGGCCAGGCCCAGTAGAGGGTCGAGGGGTGGCACTCCCCCCCACCGAGCCAAGCCCGCTACCTCCCATTAGAGTTGTTCCGATACCGATACTAGTATCGGAAATGCCGCCGATACTGCCTAAAATGCTAGTATCGGTATCGGCGAGTACACGTAAATTCTAGCCTCCGATCCCATGATGTAATTTATCTCCTGCCGAGTCCTGCGGAGAGTGAGGATTATAAAATGAACATGTTTTAAAGTGTGATGCTGTGTCATTTTAACAGCAGATACACTTTCTTAAATTCCATTGTCCCCGACAGTGCGGTGTGACGGGGAGCTCGGACGGGAATCGGGATGTGTTTGGCTGGTGTTATGATAGCATTAGCTGGAAAGATAGCTAGTTGGAACAACATCCGCTTTTAACGTTACATCAAATCAGATGATCGCCTGTCCTTTCTCCAGGACCTAACACTGTCCGTGACCGTCTATCAACAATAATGCACCCACGGTGAATTGTATTTAAGTTAAGTAGCTACGGACTAGCGTTAGCTGACTATTACTAACGTTATCTTAATGTCGATGCGGGAAGGCGAGCTAGGTCAGTTAGCTTAGCTTGATAACGTTACCGTGTCTAAAGTTGGTGCTATTCACATAATCCAGCAATAATGGCTGCAGACCTGCAAGCAAAGTACAGCAAGTGCCAAAGGATAAGAGTCTGAGGCGGAGTTTCAAAAGAGAATGTTGAATATTTATTTTGCATCAAAAATCACAACATGAACGTCTGCCACTAGCTTACAGACTGAATAGGGTATATCTGCAGAGCCACTGAGTAGCGAGTGCAACACCGTTTAATGTCCGTGTGGATCATTGGAGTAGGGTATATCTGCAGTGCTGCAGCCCATACTCATTGATTAATGATACTAATACAAATCTATACAATCACCTGTTGTTGAATAAATACCATACGTTCTAGTTATTACTAAAAAACAGTATAACAGTATCTGAAAAAAAAAAAAAAAAAAAAAGTATAATTTATATAAATTTTTTTTTAATTTTTTTTTTATGCACTGGTATCGGATAAATATCGGTATCGGCCGATACCCAAAGCTTAGGTATCGGAATCGGATCGGAAAGGGAAAAATGGTATCGGAACATCTCTACCTCCCATGTCACCAAGCACCCCACCCCGCGCCCGACGACCCCACAACATCCAAGACCCCACTCTCCCGGGCCACACCGCGGAAACGATGGTCCCCCTCCCCCGACACCCCCCCCCCCCACTGAGTTAAGCCCTGAACTAACCTTCTTACTGTCTTTTACTATCATGCACTCTTCCACTAATTCATCTTCCTTGTCTATATTATTTACTACTACCTACTATACTAATATGTCTCTACTACTATGCACTCAACACTGCAGCACCCAAGTTTCAACACTTTGTACTAGGGATGTCCGATATTATCGGCCTACCGATATTATCGGCCGATATCGGCATAAAAATGTGATATCGGAAAATATCGGTATTGGTTTTCAAAAAAATTTATATATATTTTTTTTACATTTCTATACCCTTTATTTACCTAGGCAAGCAAGTAAGAACAAATTCTAATTTTATTTATTGTCAAAAGTATGCATAATGTGTTAATTCCACAACAAGAGATATGTAATGTTAATTACCTGAAATTATTCCATTTTTGGGGGGGGGGGGGGGGGGGGGGGGGAACCCTGCATATATCGGTATCGGTTGATATCGGTATCAGAAATTAAGAGTTGGACAATATCGGTATATCGGTATCGGTAAAAAAGCCAATATCGAGCATCCTTATTTTTGTACCCTTCCTGCTGACTTGTCGCTTGGATAAAAGCGTTCAGCTAAATTACTAAATGTAAATGTACCTTGGTAGAGCACGGCCAGGGTTAGGGGTTCCATTCCCTGTGTGGTTAGAGCAAGGCACTAACACTGCCAGGGTTAGGGGTTCCATTCCCTGTGTGGCTCAGTGGGTAGAGCAAGGCACTAACACTGCCAGGGTTGGGGGTATAATTCCCATGCTAAAATGTATGCACTTATGATAATATTAATAATAATAATAATAATAATAATAATAATAATAATAATAATAATAATAATAATAATAATAATAATAATAATAATAATAATAATAATTTTATTTGTATAGCACTTTTCATACAGAGGTTGCAGTTCAAAGTGCTTCACAAGAGTAAAAAATACAGGCATAAGCGAGCATAAATATTAAAAATGTAAATACAAAGAGATAGAGAGGTAGCAAGGTTAGGCAAATCACAGTTCTTCAACAATATAAATAATAAAATAGAATAGATTAGATAGAGTAAAAAAGTGCGGTTTGATTGAGTTTAAAATAGGCTAAAAATAATAAGATAGAACGGACAGTAAAAAGTGTGATAAGATTGTTCAATAAAGAAAAGAAATATATAACAACAGAGCAGTGTATCGCTCTTAGTACTTTGAGTTTCCATCGCTCTTAACTCTTTCAGTGCCACTCACGAGATTTCTCGTGTTTTTTTATAGGTGGTTGCTAGCCACTCACGAGATTTCTCGGAATTTTTTATTTTTTATTTTTTTTGCGATCTGAAAAATTATTGCATCACCCGAGCCTACCCGAGTATTGCCGAGCTGCGCCGGTGATCACTGTGGAAAATAGCGCCCCCTGTCGTCTCCCAGATGACATAAGTGATTTTGGAATGGACTCAATGAAAATGAATGGGGAAAAAAATCCGGTACTCCACATTTTCCAGTTCACTGATCCAGCCGGGGTTACTAGAGTTCATTCTGGAGCCTCAGATCTCCGCGGATCATGGAGAACCACTGTGTCGCGTTGGATCCATACACGTATCGATTTTTTCGAATGGTGATCAGGAATTGGAATATACCAGTTGGATACCATCTGATGTCAGGTAAGGACTCTATGTTATCAGTGGTAGGATAATCAGAGTAATTTTGATGAAGTTATAAGCTGTTTTGTGAAATCTCTTCTTTCGTTTTCACTGTAAAAGTCCGAGAGGAAATCAACAAGGCGATTGTCCGCGCGCGGCCGTAATGTGCGTGCGTGCACATATAATATTGATCATCTAGCGTTTATTTGAAAACGATTCATAAAAAGGCAGACGAATATCAACGTTGTGGAATATTCCACTAAAAGACGATTTTCATAGAATGCTCCAGAATGAGTTGTTTTTTATATCAAAACGGGGGCTTTTCTAACTGCTCTGAAACGGCAACGACGCGATAAAAAAACAATCTGCCTTCACAGCACTGTCTGGAACATAGTCTTTGATAATGCGATGGGCAGATTAGACACATAGCCATAATTTAAAACATAGATTAGGCGATATTAACGTTAACATTGGCGCGGATGGTGGCATTCAAGCGGTAAAATGGAAAACCAGGCATGGCATTTAAAGAGTTAACACTTTGAGTTTCTTTACAAAGTACAGTTCTAAGTTACCTTATAGAACAACAGAGCAGTGTGTCGCTCACAACAACAGAGCATCACTCTAACATCATAGAACTGACATATGAATTTCATTGGAAGTGTATGAAAGTAGGTAGGGTAAGAATATAGCAAGGTATGGTAAATCACAGTGTTTCACATTAGGATCTAGCATCCCAATAGGCTCTCTTTTTACAGTTTGATTCAGTAATAATAAAAATAAAAATAGTTTTAAATGATTCAGTTTAAAAATAGTCATCAGTAAGAAGTAAAAAGTGTGATAAAATAGTTCTCTTAAAATTACAGTGCATACAGTAGGAGGTAGTGAGATCAAATTAGCATAGAACCGACACATGAATTTGATAGGCAGTGTATAAAAGTAGGCAGGGTAAGAATAGTGCAGGTAAGTACAATTTGTGTCAGGATATCCCTGATGTTTCTATAATAATATTTCCCCTTGCCACTAGGTGGTAGCAGATATCTATCTTCAAATATTTGCCTGCATTACCCCACAGTGAAATGCCTGAGCAAAGAGATAGGTTTTAAGCTGTCTTTTAAAGATGTCTAGCGAGTTGGCTTCTCTGATGTTTTGGGGTAGTTTGTTCCTCAGTTTTGGGGCATAGTTGATAAAGGCTGCATTACCGATCCTCTTTTGACTGTTTCTGGGAGCCTCTAGTAGTCCAGCAGCTGATGATCGCAGTGTTCTTGCTGGTGTGTAATTTATTAGAGTGTTGGCGATGTAGCTAGGTCCCTGTCCATTTAGAGCTTTGTATGTAAGGAGAAGGACCTTAAAGTCAATTCTAAATGTTACAGTGTAAAGCAGCTAAGACTGGACTAATGTGCTCTCTCCTTTTGGTTCTAGTTAGCAGTTCGGCTGCAGAGTTTTGGATTAGCTGAAGCCTCTCTGTGGTTTTCTTAGGGAGACCTGTGAAAAGTGCATTACAGTAGTCTAACCGGCTAGATATGAATGCATGAATTAGCTTCTCAGCATCGTTCTGATTAATAAATGGTCGTACTTTTGCTATATTTCTGAGATGGAAGAACGATGTTTTCGTCACTTTGCTTATATGAGAATTGAAGTTCAGTTCTGAATCTATGATAACCCCGAGACTAGTGACCTCAGATTTGATCCAAGGGGTTAGTCCTCCCAGGTTCTTTATTAATGTTTCTTTTTTAGTTTTGGGGCCGATAATTAGAATTTCAGTTTTGTTCTCGTTTAGTTTCAGGAAGTTCTTACTCGTCCATTTATTTATTGCCAGTAAGCAGTCTGTAATGGAGCTAATCGCTGTATAATTTGGTTCAGCAGATATGTACAGTTGTGTATCATCCGCATAGCTATGGAAATCTACATTATGTTCTCTGATGATATCACCCAGCGGTAACATGTAAAGGGAGAAGAGTAAAGGACCTAAGCAACTCCATAGTTGTTGTCGTATATATCAGACATGTGATCTCCTAGTTTAACATAGAATTTCCTCCCTCTGATGTATGTTTTAAACCAGCCTAGCACATGTTCTGAGAAACCGACATGGTTTTCAAGACGATCGATTAGAATATCGTGATCGATTGTATCAAATGCTGCACTGAGATCTAGCAGGATAAGGATGGAGATCTTATTCTCGTCAGAGTTTAGCCTGAGGTCACTGATTATTTTGGTGAGGGCAGTTTCAGTGCTATGATATTTTCTGAATCCCGACTGAAATTCTTCTAAGATGTTGTTTTCTTCAAGAAAGGAATTTATTTGAACTGAAACTATCTTTTCAAGTACTTTACTAATGAATGGTAGGTTGGATATTGGACGATAATTTGCCATTACATTACTATCCAAGTTAGGTTTTTTTAGTAATGGCTTTACAACTGCTGTTTTAAAGGCATCTGGGAAAATACCAGTTCTAAGGGAAGTGTTTATGATATCTAGCACAGGGCTTGAAACACTATTAAACACCCGTTTGAAGAAAGCTGTAGGTATAGGGTCAATGTCTGAGGTGGAGGAGTTACATTCTGAGACAGTTTTGCAGAGTACATCTAATGTGATGCATGTGAATCTTCTCATGGTTACATTGCACGGTTTGCTGCAATCAGCTTTATTTCCATCATGAGTAATTCTGGCCCTGATCAAGGTTTTGTTGTTAAAGAATAGTGCAAGTTCTTCACACTTAACCGTTGATGACTGAGGAGGTGTAGGGGCAGAGTTGAGTAGTACATTAATAGTGGAAAAAAGGATTCTGGAGTTTTCAGCGTTTTCTGTAATGATTTTAGAGAAGTAGTATTTCCTTGCTAAGCGGATGGTTTTATTATAAGCAGTTATATGCCGTATTTGCTATCGCGTCCCGCTCTGAGCCTTATGAGATATCCCTATCTCCTATGATACCTATTGTATCTCCCACGAACAAAAAAACTACATGCACCCCACCTGTATGGGGCTCCGCCCCCATGGTGGCACCGCCCATATAGCAGTGACTCTGGTCACCACACATCCTTCCTCTATTTTCGTCCCAGCGTACTTGGATGCGTGCACCATACGATAACTAGTAGGATGAAAAGATTAAGGAAGGTTCGTAATGTTGAGGGCTTACCGGAGGTTGCTGGCCCCTGGCATCTTCGACGCATGTTTTCGGCGACACGACTGGCCTATGTTGATGTTCCTCGTTGATGACAGCACATCGAGGTTCAGCTGTACAAGACTGGCTGTCGGGCCAGCTTGTACTCAGGTAGGCCCTGTGTCTTTCAGGCATGGGTATTAGTGTTAGTAATGCTGGTTTGTTTTGTTACACAACCGTGTTGTGTGTTGGCGCCGGGGGCAGGATGGTTTGGTGAACGTTCACTGGAGGGAACGGTTTCCAAGCTGTCTTGGGCGTGCTGCTAAAACATCTAATGCTATGCTACATGCTATCGCTAATGCCGCATGCTATTACTACTGCTAATTGCTACGCTGTTCTAATGTCTCCGCCGTGAGATGTTGTCACTCTCCCTCCTCTTGCTCGGTTCATCAATGAAGGTCAGTCGGTAGCTGTTGTGGGTTGAGTCCTATTTACCTTTTTTCGGGTAAATGGGTTGACAACAGGGTAGGCCGTGGCAAGGTTCCTAGCCAGGTATGTTACCTTGTGTTCCGGCAGGGTTTGTTGAACGGTGTTCCCATATGGGTTGGCGTCGGGTAGTGGGGCTATGGGTCCAGCCGACATGGTAAACATGTTGCGTGTCTGTGTGCAGGCAATTGTTGTTTTGGGTCCCACATCGCCTCGCGCTAAGCTGCAGTAGTATAAGGGCAGGGCCGCCTGGGAGAAATGTGAGGCCCTGTGCGTTTTTAGACGCGAGGCCCCCCACCCCCTGAGGCGGCCCTGTGTAGTGGGCTATTGTTTCGTTTTGTCACTCTGCTATGAGAAGGTCTGTCTTGCTACAGTTTTCTCTCCTCTCAACCATTCATACTGACGGTCAATCGGTATACTGGGGGAGTAGTGCAGGGGGGGGGCTTTGTTTACCTTTTTTGGTAAATGGGCTAAACTAGGGCTGGTGTCCTGTTGTGAATATTTGGAATGAAGGCGGGACTAGTTCGCTCTGGTCCGTCTCCCCTTAACTTTGTGTGTATGGGTTTGCTCATTCTACAGTATTTTGTGGTTTAGTTCTTTTATTCATTTAACCTTTTCATGGTGCACACCACAGTGGAGGTTGCTGTTTGCAATCACCACTGGTGCTCCGTGTTAACATCAGTCTTTTGTTTTTGACATATTGAAACAATGCCCCGCCCGGCCGACGCCATGGGTGGGTCGGCCTGGCGAGTGGCTGGTGGGCTGTTAAGGCTTGTACCGCCACGGTATGGAATTGGCAACGATTAGAACTGTGTTCGAATTGCTGTTTTTTTCTATTAAAAAAATGGTGTCTGGTGGAGGGGCCTTGAGGGCCAGCCGACGTCGACACATCGCGCGAGGTTGTTGACGTTATTAGCTTTGACCCAGCCGCAAGCTATAACCGCTCAGGGTTCCCCTCTCCGCAGGGGATTTTTGGTCTTCTGCTGGAGCGCAAGCGGTATTGTCCTAGGCCCTACACCGCCTCACACCGCGCAGCCAGAAGAAGAGAGAGCACGGCCTCGTCAGCGGCGATGATGGGGCCCTCGACAGGCGGCCATGTTTTTCCCCCGCCAGAGGTATCCTGGGCATCGATTCGACAGGTGTCCACAAGGCCGACAGCCTTGGCGGCCGAGGGATCGGCCATGTAGGATGGGTTCGGCTTGAACAAACAAGCCGTCACCGTCCTGCCGCGAGCAGCCCGCTCTCCGATCGCTCCCTTCCCCAACACCAGCGGAAGAAGTGGGCTCTGATTGTTTCCTTTGGCTGCGGGCCGCGTGCCTTCGTTGATGCGCGGGCGGCCCCCCTTTTCGCTTCTCATGGGGACAGGGGCTGACACCCAGTTTATGGCTGAGCCTGGGTCTGTCCGTGAGAATGTTGTGCTGTCAAGCGGCTCCCACACCTTGATCTGTGTTGGTTGAGCCTGGTGTTACGTCTGTCAACTTAAGTGTTGTCAGCAGGGGGGCTCGAAACCTTTTGAGGCACACAGTGCGGGCTTCCCCGGCCTCGCCTTTGCCAGGCCAGGTATCATGTTGGTGCCTCCCACTCCTGAAATATTGGCAAGTGGTCGCAGCTCACATGATTTGGGGTGGTAGTAATATCACTGCAGGGCTACGGTGTGTAGGAACCCATGGGGGCCTTACACCTTGCATGTCCGGCTGCAGAACAACTCCTTCAGCATGTTCTGGAGGGGTGTTCAGTGGGGGGGCTTTTTTCATCGGAAGCCCCCCGTATCAGACCGGCCCTTTCTGTCGGGGTTCCCCCTTGGGTGCGATTGCCTCGTGGGTGGTGTCAAGGTCAGGTGTTCCGACACGGAACGCGCTCCTCGCACGGTTCCAGGTTTGGCTACGCACAGCGGGGGGACCGGGCCAACTATCTACAGTTCCTAGCGGACCTGCGCCACGTGACGGCGGGTGCGTTGGGAGTGTCGTCACATATGACTACGGCAGTACCATATGTCGAGGTGGATGGAGAGAACGCTGAGGCGGGGACTTGTGTTTACACAACCCCACCCGTTTTCAGGTTTGGTACAGACCCTATTGTCGGGGTCTCCAGCTGTGACAGCTCTGGTCAACGAGATCCAATCTCTGTGGACGAAGCAAGCCATCGTCGTGGCGTTCTCCTCCCGGTGTTCTCTGCCGAGAAGTCGGGAGGGAGGGGTGTAAGACCCAGGCTGGACCTGTCCCATGGGAAGGTTCAGCATTTTTTGGATCGTCTCCTACCTGTTGAACACTGTCAGGTGGGGGTCTGGTTCTCCTCCATAGACCTGTAGGATGCGTATGCGCATCCCCGATCTTCCATCCTAGGGCTTACCTACGCTTCCTTTGCAGGGTTAGCGTATGAGTACCAGAGGCTGCCGTTCGGTTTTCTCTGGCTCCCCGCATCTTCACCAAGTGCGTGGAGGCCGCACTGGGGCCTCTGCGTCGTCCGGGGTTACGGAGTGTTCTGCCCTGATGACGTTCTGGTCCTTCGCGGTCAAGGTGGATCGTCAGGTCTCGTACCAGGCAGGTCTCTACCAGCCTGGGGTTGCTGTAGACTGGATGTAGAGTATTCCTTTTCCCAGTCAACGGTTGGAGGGCTATGGGCATCCATCTCAGAGCGTGTTGTCAACACGCTCGGGAGGTTCCGTCCTAGGACGGTTACGGCGCTGTCTCACGTCGCGTTTTCACCGACGCCTCCCTCGCTGGTGACGCGTCGGGCCAACGCAGTAGGGGGCAGCTGGCAAACCATGCTGCCCGGTCTGCGCTACGTTCAATGTGTTGGTGTTGAAAGCGGTCCTTCTGGTCCACAAATGGTGTTGATCAGGACGGACGATACGACGTCAGTGTCGTGTATCGACAGACAGGGAGGAGTACGCTCCCCCTGTCTGCACCAGGCGGCGGGCGGCTGGCTATGGGCGTCCTCCATCTGCGCAGCCTGAGGGCTCCCCACATCCCCGGCAGGGAGAATGTGGGTGCAGGTGTACTGTCGCGGGGCGGCCCTCATCCTGACGGGTGAGGATTACGTCTGGACATGGCCAGGCAGGTCTGGGACCGATGCCGTGCCGCCAGGGATTCTTCCCCATACATCTGTTAGGTCAGTTGTTGGGACGGGTACGTTGAGGGGCGCAGGTTCTTGATCCTGATGGTGTTACCATCTGGAATGCGCATGCTCCCTCCACTGTCGCGCTTATGCGGGCAGATGACGTATGTTCCAAGTGTGGTGTAAGGCGGGGGGCCGGGACTCAGTCTCCTGCCCCCTGGATGCTGTCCTTAGTTACCTCCAGTCTCTCCTTGATAGACTGTCGGCTTCGACGGTGAGGGTATATGCAGCAGCTATATCCTCCTATCATGAGGGGTTTGAGGGGATGTCTTGTTCAGCCACCCTCTTGTGAAGCGTTTCCTGCTTGGCGCTCGACGCGTTAAGCCGGTGCAACGCTCCTTGGCTCCGACTTGGGATCTTCAATTGGTCCTCGGTCGGTTGTCCTTGGCCCCGTTTGAGCCGCTCGAGCAGGCGCCGTTGGGACAGCTGTCCTTCAAGACCGCGTTCCTTCTGGCTGTCACTTCCACTAAACGCGTAGGTGAGCTCTGTGCTCTCTCGGTACGTCCAGAGTGCCTGTCTTTTCGGACCGATTGCGGTGTCACTCTGCGACCTAATCCTGCTTTCGTGCCTAAGAATATCCGGAGTTCCTTCCGCTCCCGGGATATTGTGGTTCAGGCGTTTCGTCCTCCTCCTCACACTAGTGGGTTAGATGCGGGCCTTCACCTGTCATGTCCAGTCCGTGCTTGGGGATTTACCTCAGCCGTACTCAGGATTTCAGGGTTACCGACCAGCTTTTTGTCTGTTACGGTGGGGCTCGTGCTGGTAAGGCACTGTCGGGGCAGCGCCTGTCCCATTGGTTGTGCGAGGGTATTACCCTCTGCTACACGTTGGCTGGGCAGGATCCCCCTGGGGGCATCAGGGCGCACTCCACTCGTGGGGTGGCTGCCTCTGCCGCTCTCCTGGGTGGGGCCTCGGTGGAGGACATCTGTGCTGCAGCTTCATGGTCCTCCCCGGGCCCCTTTGTAAGGTTTTACCTCATGGACATGACCGGGGGTTTTGTCTCCCAGGCGGTTCTGGGGTCTGTGGCCTTTCCTGCTTCCCGTCCTTTGGTCGGGTAGCAGGAGTGTATGGGTATGGGCCACAGTGTGTTGAGTCACACGTGGTTCCGCCTGTACGGTGTGTTGTGGGGCGGCGTGGCTCAGGGGTAGAGCGGGGCGTCCAATGATCGAAGGGTTGGTGGTTCGAATCCCGCTCAAGCCCATGTCCATCCCATTGCCGTTGTGTCCTTGGGCAAGACACTTAACCTACTTGCCTCGTATGAATGTGTATGCATGTGAATGAATGTTGGTGGTGGTCGGAGGGGCCGTAGGCGTTGATTATTCGCCACGCTTCCGTGAGTCTGCCTCAGGGCAGCTCTGGCTGCAATTGTAGCTTACCACCACCGGTATGACTGTGTATGAACGAATAATGGACTCTGTGAAGCGCTCTGAGTCAGAGCAACAGTCAGTCAGAGAAGAGCGCTATATAAATCCAATCCATTATTATTATTATTCAAGGGGTTCTAGTTTCCCTCTTGTTCGCATTTCAGGTGGAGTTGACTGCGCCTCCCCTTCGTTAGGGAGGATGGGGTGACAGGGTTCCCCGCACCCCTTGATGTGGGCTTACGGGTCCTCAGGGGGTACATTTGTCGGGCTTCCCGTCCGCTCTTCCCCATATCTCATAAGGCTCAGAGCGGGACGCGATAGCAAATACGGCATATAACGATAGGTTATGTAGATAACCTAGTTATATTAGTATTGGCTGAGCGTCCCGCTCTGCGCGGCCCTGAGTTCCCTCTTGAGGAATCTTTTCCTGGGACGGGTTTTTTTGGCGAGGAAGGATGTGTGGTGACCAGAGTCACTGCTATATGGGCGGTGCCACCATGGGGGCGGAGTCCCATACAGGTGGGGTGCATGTAGTTTTTTTTGTTCGTGGGAGATACAATAGGTATCATAGGAGATAGGGATATCTCATAAGGCTCAGAGCGGGACGCTCAGCCAATACTAATATAACTAGGTTATCTACATAACCTATCGTTAAAGCATCTTTGTATATATCACAGCATATGGTGGTTTTTGTTTTTCTCCATTTTCGCTCCGCTGCACGACATTTCCTTTTTTCTTTGTTGACCGTATTATAGTTCAACCAGGTTCTGGTTTTCTTCTTTTTCGTTTTTAGTGGGGCGACAGAATTTAATACAGATGACAGCGCATTATTGAGATTTTCTACCATTTCATTTAGAGAGCTGTCATGATTGTGTGGTTAATGTAGTCTGATAAGATCAATGAACTTTGATTCAGCCTTGTCGTTTAGGAGCCTCTTTTGAACTATGATTTCTTTTTTTGTTTTAGTACTATTACTACTACTACTACTATTACTACTACTACTATTACTACTACTACTACTACTACTACTACTACTACTACTACTACTACTACTACTACTACTAGTAATACTACTATTACTACTACTATTACTACTATTACTACTACTACTACTACTACTATTACTATTACTACTACTACTATTATTACTATTACTACTACTATTACTACTACTACTACTACTACTACTACTACTACTACTACTACTACTACTACTACTACTACTACTACTACTAATGTTATGGTTTGCAGTGTTGGGAAAGTTCACTTTCTACATGAACTAGTTCAGTTCACAGTTCACAAATTTTAAAATGAACTAGTTCAGTTCATAGTTCAAAATTCTAAATTTTGAACTAAAGTTCATGGTTTCAAAAATGAACTAATTTATAGTTTATAGTTCTTTTTTCAATACGTTGCTGCAAGCTATTATTTTTCAAATGTATTGCCACAACCCATAATAGAACCACAGAATACTGGCATTTCCATAACGCTTTGCTGCCGCCCATTCAGTCCACACTAGTAGCAGCTGCAGCTTTCATCTCTACAGTATATTTTCAAAAACATGAGGAAAAACCTGGTGCTTGAATGGTCTTTATTAAGTATAATAATCTAAATATACTTAAAGTACCAAAAGTGAAAGTAGTCATTGTGCAAACATATAACATATAAACATGTGCCGACATAACTCTGTACTAACACAACACAAGGTAGGAACCAGGCTGAGGTATGAAACTAAGGTTGTACCTCAAAGTTCAATATTCAAAGTGCAAAACATTTACTGAATTTAACTAAAACTCTTTTAAATGCTCATACACCGACGTCGTAGAGTCTGACTCTGAGCGAGTGCAGCGCCTTCTGAAAGTGCGAGTGCTGCTGCTCTACTACAAGACTCCCCGAAGCCCCGCCCAGAGCGGTTGCCAGATTGTGTGGTTTTCAGCATTTTTTTTTTGTATCCACTTTTTCTCCCATTTTTCTATATTTTCTCCCATCCCAATTTCGTATCATCCAATTCAACCCTCCCCTGTCACGAACGCTGTTTCTTGCCTCCCACAAGCCGGCTGCAATGTGGACTAAGTCATACATAGCACAAGTCCCCTCCGGTACTTGAGGTAACAGCAGTCGCATCTATTCACCTGCACAGCTCGATCTCTCAGTGGCGAGGAGTAACGCGTGGGAGGCTCACGCTGCCCCCGACACTTCCTGATTCTACTGCGCAGGCGCACCAACCGACCTGTAGGAGTCGCTGTCCACAACGCCCGATCCCCACCCATCAGTTTCCCACCCCCTAATACGGCCAATGTGTATTAGTACGGACGACCAGCTAAACTGAAAGCAAATGTGGAGCGCTGGGCTCGAACAGGCGAGCCCAGCGTCTCCAGATTTCGTGGCGAGCGCCTTGCCCACTACGCCACATAGCCGCCCGTTTTCAGCATTATTTTAAAGCCTGTTTACGGTGTGTTTTAACTGGGTTTTCGGCTGAAAGGCATATGAAATCTGGCACACCTTTGAACGCCATTATAATATAGTGCTGAGAATGAACGCACTTTTGAACGCCGTTATACAGCGCTGAGAATGAACGCGTTCTCAATTACGTTCATTTAGGGGGGAAAACATCTGTTCAGTTCACGTTCGTCCAGTAACAAAACAATCAACAATTCTTCAGTGTTTGAGGAAACACACAAAAAACAGACGAATGCAGTAAGTCCAGGGCAAAAACGAGGATATCAATTCATAGAAAAATAGTCTTCCAAAAGACTCACCAGAAGCAAGGTCGAAGTGGGAAAACGAGGCAGAGAGAGAACACAGCAACAACCTCCAATGGCGCACTCTATAGTGTGTACAAAAAAACACAGGAGTACTATAGATTTTACATACAGATTCTCTCTATAGACCAGCAACATTTTCATTCAGGCAGAGGATGTGGACAAGCAGGTGTTTTGGCGCGCACACAAATAGTTTCTTCGGAATACATTTTTTACTGGCATCATTTAAATATCCAGCCAGGCTTGAAGGTTGAACATCCACCAATCGGAAACAATGAGTCGGGACACGCTTTAGATAATAAAGCACTCAACCTCTACTGTCTTTAACTATGAATGAACACAACACTCTAACTTACCATCTTTAGATAATAAAGTACCTCTACTGTCTTTAACTATGAATGAACACAACACTCTAACTTACCATCTTAAGATAATAAAGTACTCAACCTCTACAGTCTTTAACTATGAATGAACACAACACTCTATCTTACCATCTTTATATAATAAAGTACTCAACCTCTACTGTCTTTAACTATGAATGAACACAACACTCTAACTTACCATCTTTAGATAATAAAGTACCTCTACTGTCTTTAACTATGAATGAACACAACACTCTAACTTACCATCTTTAGATAATAAAGTACTCAACCTCTACTGTCTTTAACTATGAATGAACACAACACTATCTTACCATATTTAGATAATAAAGTACTCAACCTCTACTGTCTTTAACTATGAATGAACACAACACTCTATCTTACCATCTTAAGATAATAAAGTACTCAACCTCTACTGTCTTTAACTATGAATGAACACAACACTCTATCTTACCATATTTAGATAATAAAGTACTCAACCTCTACTCTCTTTAACTATGAATGAACACAACACTCTAACTTACCATCTTTAGATAATAAAGTACTCAACCTCTACTCTCTTTAACTATGAATGAACACAACACTCTATCTTACCATATTTAGATAATAAAGTACTCAACCTCTACTGTCTTTAACTATGAATGAACACAACACTAACTCACCATCTTTAGATAATAAAGTACTCAACCTCTACTGTCTTTAACTATGAATGAACACAACACTCTATCTTACCATCTTTAGATAATAAAGTACTCAACCTCTACTCTCTTTAACTATGAATGAACACAACACTCTATCTTACCATATTTAGATAATAAAGTACTCAACCTCTACTGTCTTTAACTATGAATGAACACAACACTAACTCACCATCTTTAGATAATAAAGTACTCAACCTCTACTGTCTTTAACTATGAATGAACACAACACTCTATCTTACCATATTTAGATAATAAAGTACTCAACCTCTACTCTCTTTAACTATGAGTGAACACAACACCATAACTTACCATCTTTAGATAATAAAGTACTCAACCTCTACTGTCTTTAACTATGAATGAACACAACACTCTAACTTACCATCTTTAGATAATAAAGTACCTCTACTGTCTTTAACTATGAATGAACACAACACTCTAACTTACCATTTTTAGATAATAAAGTACTCAACATCTACTGTCTTTAACTATGAATGAACACAACACTCTAACTTACCATCTTTAGATAATAAAGTACTCAACCTCTACTGTCTTTAACTATGAATGAACACAACACTCTAACTTACCATCTTTAGATAATAAAGCACTCAACCTCTACTGTCTTTAACTATGAATGAACACAACACTCTAACTTACCATCTTTAGATAATAAAGCACTCAACCTCTACTGTCTTTAACTATGAATGAACACAACACTCTAACTTACCATCTTTAGATAATAAAGTACCTCTACTGTCTTTAACTATGAATGAACACAACACTCTAACTTACCATCTTTAGATAATAAAGTACCTCTACTGTCTTTAACTATGAATGAACACACCACTAACTTACCATCTTTAGATAGTAAAGTACCTCTACTGTCTTTAACTATGAATGAACACAACACTCTAACTTACCATCTTTAGATAATAAAGCACTCAACCTCTACTGTCTTTAACTATGAATGAACACAACACTCTAACTTACCATCTTTAGATAATAAAGTACTCAACCTCTACTGTCTTTAACTATGAATGAACACAAAACTCTAACTTACCATCTTTAGATAATAAAGCACTCAACCTCTACTGTCTTTAACTATGAATGAACACAACACTCTAACTTACCATCTTTAGATAATAAAGCACTCAACCTCTACTGTCTTTAACTATGAATGAACACAACACTCTAACTTAACATTTTTAGATAATAATGTTTGAAAACATTATTCCTTTGAAAAGATACTTAGTGTATATAGTTATTTGTCTGAGGTACTCTACACTCACACTATTGATGTTGATAACACAGTGGAATAAAGGTGTATGAAAGAAATAGCAGAAGAAATACTGTTCTTAACCCTTTCACTGCCACAGCCACACTAACAAACGGTTAACCCTTTCACTGCGACAATACAGCAGGTTAACCCTTTCACTGCCACACTGCAAAAGGGTTAACCCTTTCACTACATTTACATTTAGTCATTTAGCTGACGCTTTTATCCAAAGCGACTTACAAGTTTTGTACAACAAGACAGCAGGAAGGGCACAACTCTATCAGCTGAGTAACAATGTTCATCAAAGTGTTGAGTGCTACAGTGTAGGTTAGTTTATTAGGACAAGTGCATGACAGTAAGGTTAGTTAGGGTTAACCCTTTACTATCCCACTACAGACGGTTGTAGTGTGGTAGTGAAAGGGTTAATCTGCATACAGCACTACCCTGCACAGCATTTCTAGTGTGACTCAACACGTTCCTTTGTCATTCACAACTGGGCGTCATTTATCAACATTCCCATATGTGTAAAAGGTGATAAACTATTGGGCCATACATGTTTATGTTTGTTTTGCTTGATAAATGAGGCCCAATGTTTCCAAGAGATATTTCCTACAGTAGTACTAGTAGATAGTAGTACAGGATTCCAGTGAAACTATCTATAAATAGTTTATATGAACTATAAATAGTCGACAGGAGATATAATTTGGTCCAAATTGTTCCCTAGCAACAGAATTCCAGTGAGACCGTCTACAAACGCCAATGTTGCACAATATGAATAATATAAGCTAATAATTACATTGCCATACTACTCCTAAGATGCAGGGGTGTAAAAAGCACCCAGACATTATACTTAAGTGAAAGTATGGGTACCGTCTCAAAATCTTACTCAAGTAAAAGTCAGAGTATCTGGCTAAAAACACACTTGAGTAAAAGTCAAAAAGTTTCTACTTTTAAATGTACTTAAGTACTAAAAAGTTAAAGTGAACACTTTTTTTATTTTAAGGGATAGACCAGGGCCCTCATTCATCAACGTGACTTACGCACAGATATGTGCTTCACCTGTGCGTACAACCATTTCTAAGCAAAGTGTGGGATTCATCAATTTCAACTTGAACTTGACTTCGTGCTTATGTGTACGCACAGCTCTGAGCATGCTTAGCTGACGCCCAGTGGTAGAATATCGTTACTACGGCATATGCGCTGCTCAGTTCATGCATTAGTTTCAACGCGGAAATAAGCTTCCGTGCATTAGTTTCAACACTGGCGTGTTCAACTTCTGTATGACCCGTAATTCATTATAGTTCATTGTAAAATAGTGACAGTAGTGTAATTATAACGGGCTCACACGTGAACAAGAGGTTGGCCTGCTTGTTTGGCACGGGGGGGCAAACGCAAAACACCAACCTCCAAACGCGATTAAATATTGTTTCAAATAAAAAGCAAATTATTTTGTGTGTCATGTTTCTAAATAAGATTGGTCACGAAATGCTTTCTACTTCAATTTGTTGGTTAGAATAGATGACCTCCGTTGAAACTTCACTGAGACTAACAGTCTATTTGTGAGCTCCCGCACAGATGTGATAATAATAATAACAATAACAATAACAATAACAATAATAATAATAATAATAATAATAATAATAATAATAATAATAATAATAATAATAATAATAATAATTATAATAATAATAGCTTCATTTTATATAGCGCCTTTCAAGAGACCCAAGGTCGCTTTACATAGATAGGGGGGGGGGAATAACAAAGTAACAAACATAGTGGACAGACACAACATATAAATATGATGATGGAATTCATTCAAGTCCTCTCCACCCTCGGGTCTTTGCCACCGGCACGGTCCATCGTGATATTGGAGATGGATTGAGCAATAGACTGTTACTGTAGCTGTCAAAGCTCCATCACAAATGCAGTTATGTGAATAGAAAGGGATTCCACTCAGTCAATGTTGCGATGCGCATTTGCCTGATACATGTTGTTGCTGCATGCCGGGAGGAAAGGCATGCTGCATGTTTTCAATTAATTAAATAAAACGGATACTTTTTGCAAGGGTTTACTGATCAACCAACTACATACTGTAACTTTTCAGTGCACGTTCTTATTTACATTGTGACAACAGCCTTGTGAGTTCCCGCAGTGACCCGCACACAGACATGATGGAATTCAAGTTCAAGTTTGTATTGATCACATATAGGCAGGCTACACATGGCGTATAGGCTACATCATACATGGCAGTGAGATTCATTGTTCTTGTATATGCTCTCGTATTATTGTTTATATAGGCTACCCAATACTGACATCAAAATAGATTGTATGCCTCTAGAAATCATATGCAGCAGGTAGAAAATTGACGGAAAATCCGTCGCGATTTGGAATAAAATTGAGGAGAACTTTAATCCCTGGGTATTAATCAAACAAAACGGGAAAAGGCAGTCATATTCCAGCACAGTCTTTATTAGTGTTTTGAGCTGTCCAGGCAGAATTGCAGCAATGGTCTTAGGGAGCCGTTGATATCTGACATCACTGTGTACAAGTCCGCCTTTTATTTATCCCATAACACGCGTTGTGTCTTCTTGGTTCGGCAGCGCCTCAGTGAACAATCTCCTGTGGAGTTTCTCAGAGTTCCGCTCGGGTCAGTCCATTATTTCACATCCCAAGGGGGGTGTTTCATTACCATATATGGATAATCATGCACGAGCATTGACGGTAGAACAAAGAGGTATTTATCAACACGGAGGAGCATAGGACCTGTGTACGCACGGTTGATAAATCCCAATATTTCTGTGCGTACACACATTCTAAATTCTGTGCTTACGTGTGGAAATAGAACATTTTCTACGTCACGTTGATGAATGAGGGCCCAGGGGTCTCAAACTCATTCCATCGTGGGCCAAGTTTTCCTTTTAACTACACATTGCACCAGGTGAGTTAGTTGAAGAGGTGAGTCAATTAGTGAAATCATCAGCTGGTGATTAGGCAAGGCTGGAATGAAACCAAGCATACACTCTGCCCACAATGGAATGTGTTCTGCGATAGACCATGCTGAAATGAAAGAACAGAGGACACTTTTTTTGCATTAAAATTATTTAATGCACTTCTCCCTCGATTTGTCAAGGTAATGGACGGCATTCACATAATAATAATAATAATGCATTTTATTTATAAGGCGCCTTTCAGGACACTCAAGGTCGCCGTACAACAATTAAAAACAGTTCATTAACAATCGCAATACATTTTAAAAATAAAAATCAGTCATATGCCTGCCTAAACAGGTGGGTTTTGAGGTGGGTTTTAAATGGGATGATGGAGTCAATGTTCCTGATGTCGGGGGGGAGGGAGTTCCAGAGGGGGGGGCAGAGCAGCTGAAGGCTCTTGACCCCATGGTGGACAGACGGGCTGGGGGGGGGGACGGTCAAGTTGATGGAGGAGGCAGACCTGAGGGAGCGAGTGGGAATGTTGATGTGGAGGAGGTCGGACAGGTATGGAGGGGCGAGGTTGTGGATGGCCTTGAATGTATGGAGGAGGATCTTGTAATCTATGCGGTCTTTAATGGGAAGCCAGTGTAGTTGTGATGTGACTGATGACAGGGGTTCTGGTTATTATACGGGCAGCAGCGCTCTGGACCAGTTGGAGCTTATGGAGGAGTTTGTGGGGGAGACCAAAGAGAAGGGAGTTGCAGTAATCTAAGCGGGAAGTGACAAGGGAGTGGACCAGGATTGCGGCGCTGTTGGGAGTGAGTGAAGGGCGGAGGCGGTTGATGTTGCGAAGGTGGAAGTAGGCGGACCGGATGGTGTTATTGATGTGGGAATGGAATGATAGGGTGCTGTCGAGGACGACACCCAGACTCTTGACCTGGGGGGAAGGGGAACCCAAGGAGTTGTCTATGGTGAGGGTGAAACTGGGGTGCTTGGTGAGTGTGGACTTGGAGCCAATGAGGGCTACCTCTGTTTTATCACTGTTTAGTTTGAGGACATTTTAAGTGAACCAGGATTTGATTTCCTGTAAACAGGCACAGAGGGAAGAGGGAGGGAGGGTGGAAGTGGGTTTGGAGGAAACATAGAGCTGTCGTCGCGTAACAGTGGAAATTGATGCTGTGTTTACGGAGAATCAGACCAAGTGGGAGGAGGTAGATGATGAAGAGGATGGGGCCAAGGACAGAGCCCTGGGGAACACCGGAGGAGAGGGGGGATGGATGGGATGTGAACAGGGGAGGAAATTAGGCCATTTTACTCGCCAAATGCGAGTATTTTTTATGTTTGGCGAGCGATTCATGAAGACCAAGTTTCAACACTCTTTGATGAACATTGTTAAGGCTTGTGTCCATAGGGGACGTTTTATGAGTTGTCAGCTCCTTTCTGTCATTCATTTCTATGCTGGAGAAGCGTCAGGCGCGCTCCTCTTCCCAGAGCCGCGCCTCGCGTTTTATGAGCTCTCGACGGCAGCGTTTTTGGCGGAGCGCTCCCAGCTCATAAAGTTGAAACTAGTTAAACTTTTTTGGAAAGCAGCGCGTTACATCAATGTAACTCATCGAGGAAGGGGCGGAGCCGCGAGCTCTGGGGAGACCCAGAAAGACGCTCAAAGCTTTTTTTTCTTCTTTTTTCAAAGCGGTCCGCCTTCAAAAAAACTTCCCCGGTGGACACATAGCCTTACTCAGCTGGAAGAGTTGTACCCTTCCTGCTGACTTGTCGCTTGGATAAAAGCGTTCAGCTAAATTACTAAATGTAAATGTACCTTGGTAGAGCACGGCCAGGGTTAGGGGTTCCATTCCCTGTGTGGTTAGAGCAAGGTACTAACACTGCCAGGGTTAGGGGTTCCATTCCCTGTGTGGCTCAGTGGGTAGAGCAAGGCACTAACACTGCCAGGGTTGAAGGTTTAATTCCCATGCTAAAATGTATGCACTTATGATGCACTCTTTGGATACATTCCACCAAATGGCCCCATGCAAAAATAAACGGTGTTGTTGTTGTTTTGCACCAATTACTACAGAAATACTATAGTGAATCATTATAGAAACGTAGCACTTCCATGTTAAAACCACAAGAATACTACTACTACTACTGATTTTAATTGAATTAACTGAGTATGACCAGAGAGATATGAGTGGAACCAGTCTAGGGATGTGTGTGAGATTCCAATGGAGGCTAAGGAGGGTGGAGTGAGATATGGTGTCAAATGCGGCGCTTAGATCGAAGAGGATGAGGATGGATAATGGTCCGGAGTCAGCTGCCATCAGGTCATTGGTGATTTTGAGGAGGGCTGTTTCTGTGCTGTGACGGGGGCGAAAACGAGATTGGAACTGTTCATAGAGGTTATTGTTGGAGAGGTGAGCGTGAATCTGAGAAGCCACTACTTTTTCCAGGATTTTTGAGAGAAATGGCAGGTTGGAGATGGGGCGGAGGTTATTGAAAATGTTGGGGTCTGAACCAGGTTTCTTTAGAATCTGTGTTACAGCAGCGGATTTTAGAGATGATGGGACAGAACCAGAGGTGAGGGAGGAATGGATGATTGCAGTTATAAGGGGCAGGAGAGAGGGGAGGGAGGCTATGACCAGGGAGGAGGGCAGGGGGTCAAGTTGGCAGGTGGATGGCTGGGATGTCCAGATGAGTTTTGATATATCGGCAGCAGAGGGGAGATGGAAGCAGGAGAGAGGTGCAGAGAGGGGCATCACAGCATCCAGTTGTAAAGTTGGCCAAACTACAGCCTTGGAAAAAATTAAGGGTTTAGTTCTTTCTTAAAGGGGACATGTACTATAAATGTCATTTTTCAGTCTCTAGCATTGTATTATAGTAATAGGAGTTAGTATCAATGTGTTTTAGTGTCTAAATACCATATTGGCGGATTGCTCTGATTCAGCTCAGATAATTTCTTGCTCCAGTAAATGAGTCCATCCTGATTTGAAGGCCTGAATGAAGTTACTCAGGCTCTGGGTAGAAGACAGTGATGTGATTGGCTCTGTGGTTGTAGCTAATGCCCGCCCACAATCTACATAGACTAGACAGAGAGTGGAAAACCACTTCCTCATACTGCGACGCAGAGTGAAACCCGACACCTCTGCATACACTGGAGGGAGAGAGAGAGAGAGATAGAGAGAGAGGGAGAGAGAGGGAGAGACAGAGAGAGAGAGAGAGGGAGACAGAGAGAGAGAGACAGAGAGAGAGAGAGAGAGAGAGAGAGAGAGAGAGAGAGAGAGAGAGAGAGAGAGAGAGAGAGGGAGGGAGCACTTGGGGGGGGGGGACCTGCCGCGCCACACGGGAGAGGGGAGGAAGGGAGGCCGCCCCCCCCCCACAAGCTGCCGCAGGGAGAGAAAAAACGAAAAGAAGAGATGGCCTGTCTTTTCTCTCTCTCTCTCTCTCTCTCTCTCTCTCTCTCTCTCTCTCTCTCTCTCTCTCTCTCTCTCTCGCACCCCCCCTCTCTCTCTCTCTCTCTCTCTCTCTCTATCTCTCTCTGTCTACCAGTCGCAGACTGTGTGGACTGACTGTCACTCAAAGTGCTTATGGGCGGAGCCAGGCCATAACAGCCTGAAATCTTGAAGCTGAAAAATGATGGTTTTGAGTACTTGATTAGAAATATAAAACAATGCATTTTTTTGAAAAAAACCTTACAGATGTCTTCAATAGACTAACAGGAATTGTGTAAAGTTGCCCAAATAGTGCTAGGAATTTTATACGTGGGTTCGACATTGCAGGATTAATAACGTTATACATTGTGTAGCTCCGCTCTGCGTCTATTGCAATACTCTTCATATCCAGTATTGATACTGAATAAATTCTCACATGCACCTTTACATACCATCATCTGTCTGGCCACACCCCCATCCGCTCCCTACATAAGCAGGGGTGTGGCCATACCATCAGCTCCTTCTTCAGTTTTCACCACGTCAAGTGCCTGCAAAGTACCACACTTTGAAGTTTGCTGGATTTTTTGAAGAAGTCGGAGCTGCGTTGACATTATCTCTTGTTTTGTTTCTCTCTCTCACAATTTAAGAGAAAAGGGCTAAGTTATAATGTCTTCTTCGAGGGGTTTGAGCGCTAGCAACGTCACTCTTCACCAGAGGTTCTCCATTGCCGCCTCCGCCGTGTGTCTTGGGGCGGGACTGACTCCGCGGTCGTGGCAGTCAGTCGTACCCGATCGGCGTCCGGTGGATAGTTTGCCTCTCTGAGGAGCTGGTGTACCAAGGCCGTCTCCTGTGAGATGGCCTGGTTCCTGCTCTGGTTCCCCCGCCGCCGAGGGGTGGTTGGCCGATGGGCTGACGGCTCCTCTGGTAGCGGAGGATCTGAGACGCAAGCTCTTCGCCTCTGCTTGTTCCTGTCGTAGGAGGGTGGCTTGCAG
Organism: Notolepis coatsorum; assembly: GCF_963971535.1. Taxonomy (NCBI): domain Eukaryota; kingdom Metazoa; phylum Chordata; class Actinopteri; order Aulopiformes; family Paralepididae; genus Notolepis; species Notolepis coatsorum. The sequence goes on along the minus strand of NC_140166.1, from coordinate 328,741 downwards.
AGGCGAACGGCCTGGTTTTGGTGAGCTTCTGGAGCCAGATGAGGGTGCTTCTGCTTCTCCGTGGCCGATGGAAGCGGAGGATTTCATGGTGGGAGCAGAGGCGCTCTTATTTGACGCCCCGGTGGGGACGCATCACTCTCCCCCTTAGAGTGTGGCAGGGGGTGGTATGTCTCCTTGGGGTCCCTCGTACTCCGGTGTTGGGTTAGAACCTCCGACTCGGCGACGAGATGCCCTGCTATCGGCCACATCGGATGGTGGCACTACAGTGAGTGGTAGCCTCTTGTATGTGAGGGACGCGAGCTGTGTGGAGGACAGTGCGCATGTGGAATTACGTGCCTTGTTCCCGGAGCTCATGGCGGCAGCCGCCGTCGCTAATGGCGTGCCGCTGCCGCAGCCACTGCATGCCCCTGTCCCCGATGACTTGATAGGTCATCTATGGCAACGTCGTCCTGTGAGGGAGACGGGCGATGTCTGCCCATTCTTCCCCTCAATGGAGGCCTACGTGCGTCAGGGACAGGTGATCTCCCACATCACTGGCCTTACCCCCACCTACGTGCAAGTCACGGGGGTGGCGGGTTTGGTCGAGGGAATGAAGGAAGGGGTGCCTCGGCTTGATAGACCGATGGCGTCTCTCCTTTGTCCTGAGGTGGTGTGGGAGCCGTTGCGGAAGCCGGTTCCCTACGGGAAATCGGCTAGGCAGTTGGCCAACTGGAGTGACCAGTCACTTATCGCCTCGACTCAAAGCCTAGCTGCGACGTCCAACATTGCGCAGCTAGCGCGCTTTATGTCAGGGATGATGGCGGGCGGTACGGTGCCGGACGAACAACAACAAGTCCTGCACGCCCAGGCGGCTGGAGCCATCCTGCATCTGATTCAGCTGCAGGCAATTGCCGCCGGGAAGATACGCGCCCTGGCCACTCTGTCCCAGCGCCACCTTTGGCTGGAGCAGGCGCGGGTGCCGGAGAAGAAGAGACTTCCCCTGCTCACGGCCCCCCTCTCCGATGCTGGGCTCTTCGGGTCGGCGATGCAGCTGATAACGGCATGGAGGAGGAGCGTGCGGTGCTCCAGCCCCATTTCCCCCCACCCGATATCGCCGGTGGGGTTCGATGGAGGCCACGTCGTCTGGGACCCGCGACCGTCGCCACCGCCACCACCACCGCCACTGCTGGTCCTTCGGCCAAGAAGGCCAGGAGGAGAGAGGGTGCCTCGACCGCCGCAGCCAGCCAACCCACGCCCGGAGGTGACGGTAGGGATCGTCGTGACCAGGCACCCCAGTACCGTCCCTCCGGGCCTAAAGCTCTCCGTGGGGGCAAGCAACAAGCTGCTCGTGGCAGGCGCCGCTGAAGTGACTTTCCCCCCCTGTTTACCCCTGTTCCCTTCCCCGCCCAAATATGATTTTGTACATAAATAAAAAGTCCCTCCTAGGAGGGACTGTATTTTTTGTTACAACTGTGTGTTTATTCCCTACATATGTTGGGGATACGATGTGTAGAACCTTCGCCTAGTTGTGGGGTTGATAGGAGAGCTAGACTTTTTAGTCTTTAGCTGGTCGCTACATATATATGTGTGCATGCTTGAAGAAGACCAGAAGGGTCGAAACGTTGCATCTGCCTTTTTGTCAATTAAACACCTTGGAACTACTAATGAGTTGCGAGCCCCGCTTTGTTTCACACATAAACCTTGGCCTTGTTATAAACCCTGTTTGCAGACGTGTTGTCGTCTGTGGCTAGCGTGCGTTGGGTTAGCTTATCCTGTTAGGATATACGCTGTTTCATTAGCATGCTGGCTACATAAGGTATCATCAGGCTTGTTTATTATAGTATACGGGGTATGGGATCATGAGGGGGTAACCGAATAAACCCCTCCTTCCCTCTTTTCTGATTGGTCGGGGGGTTTGGCCCTCTATCATTCAGTCCTACCGCGCTGATTGGTCAGTGCGGCACGGGGTAGTGAGGGGGGGGGGTAGGGAATTCCCTGACTCCTCGCCTATCATGGTCGGTTGAGTCATGGGATTCCCCCCGCCATAGAATACGTCACTGGGCACGTTTCTATTGGTCGCTGACTTCCGTGAGTTCTTTACAGGCCCCATGTGTGGTTCTCTGTTATTGTCGAGTTGGTGTTGCGGTGCGTAGGAACTTAAGAGTTCTGCTACGCTCTGTATATATGTAGCTTGAGCCTTTTGGTCACGTGGCTCAATGTTACATAAACTTTTCAAATTGTTGCTCACGTGGGAAGTCTCTGTGGGGGTTTCCCGTCCCCTCCTTTATGGAGTAGGTTGACGGGGTATTGTTTAGGGATTCCCTGACTCCTCGCCTTAACGGTCTGTTGAGTCATGGGTTTCCCCCCCTCATAGGGTACGTCGCTCCCCGTCCCCTCTTTATGGAGCATGGTTGACGGGGTGTTGTTTTCCCTCAGCCGCGTCGCATGGGACCCATGTCCGTATTTCTTTCTGTAAACAATATATATATAAAAAAAATGCTTCTTGTCGTTCTCCCAGGCGGCTTGGAGGAACGGTATCTGGTGTCTTGTTAGACTATCCATTGATATGTTTTGGGTCTCGACGTGTACATAGTGCTGGCCCTGGGTGTTTCTGATAGGAACCACGCATGGGCTTGCGTGCCTTGGTTGCTCATCATTAAAACAGCGTTTTTATGGGGCAACTGGGATGGAGTTTGTCTCTTCTGAGCGCCAGTTTACTAGGTTTGTCTCGACGAATTCTCGTTCATATCTGGGGGATGTTAACGGAATAGATCAAAGCATAGGTAGAGGGGTCTCACGCCTTTGGGGTGGGCCACCAAGCGTGTTACGAAAGGGACCGTCTGGGTGGCGCCCTCTATAATGTTTTGGATCGACACGCGTACCTACCCCCCTCCTAAGGGTTGGGGATGGCGGCGTGATTAGGGCACGGGACTGATTCTGGTCACGCCGGTCCAGGTCAGTTAACCTGTTGTCCGCCAGGGCGCAGATCTGCTGTTCTGGTACCCTGAGGGACTTGTGCTTTTTTCGGGGGGAAAAATGCCGGGTCGGCCCGGGTGTTGCAGGGTTTGACGTTATGGAGATATTCGTGCTTGTGTTACTACGTATTACCCCTCACTGTTGCTTGGTCCATGTTGTGTTGTACCTTGCGCTGTGCTAAGGGAGCCTGGTCCTTCTCCATTCTTTTTCGCCCCTCTCTTCTTCTGCTTAAGCATGGCTGGGAGGGGGCTGTTGAGGTGATTCTTATGGAACTCCTCTGGCAGCCCTGTGTACATCCCGGTCCACCGGGCCCGGTTCGAAATAGTTTTCGTTGACCCGTAGGCCTGGGTTAACCCCTTTTTGAAAACTGAAACACTTGTACTGCGGTATAGCCAGTGTATACCCGCAGTTGTGTTTTGGAGTTTTTTCTTGAGGGGTTATAGGAACAACCGCCTCATGTTAGAACCAAGGGGGTGGTTGGTTCCCTGGTGTGTTGGTAGCGGAGTCAACTCTCGGGGTAGGCCGGATTTGGCCCCGTCTACCTGTGAGTGTGCCCCCGCACTTTTCATGACGTCTGCCAATCATGTCAGCCTTCTCTGCCTCTCTAGAGAGTCGAGGGGTTTTTGTGGAGGCTGTGACATGGTGCACAACAATGCCAGCATACGCCCCTTCCGCCGGGGTGCTGTTTCAGCAGACCCCTTTGGCGCCTGTCTAGTCCGCAGTGCTCCAGGCTCAGGTCGAGTGCCTGTTGCCTGGATTGAGGGATCGACCTGCTACGGCCTTGCCACGGGGCATTTGCTCTTGACCCCGTGATGTTAGGGGTGGTAATGGGGGTTTGGTCCTTCCATTCGTTCCCTAGTGGCATCGTGGGTACGCCCCACGGTCTGCTCACCCTGTGAGTTGAGTTGCTGAAGTCTCCTCTTCTCGCAGTCGGATCCGACACCCTCCCGTCCTCCGCTAGGGGGGTTCAGGGGGCTCGGGTCCTCCCCGGTTCTATTGGTTGTGGGGGGCCTCAGCGGGTGCATTTGTCGAGCTCCGCTCTGCTCAGCTCCTGTGTTGCAATAGACGCAGAGCGGAGCTACACGATGTATAACGTACGGTTATGTATATAACCATAGTTATATGAGTGTAGTGACGCTCTGCGTCGGACTCACTGAGGACCCCGTGATCTTGCCTTGTGGTGAAAGACTTGGGAAGGAGCTGATGGTATGGCCACACCCCTGCTTATTTAGGGAGCGGATGGGGGTGTGGCCAGACAGATGATGGTATGTAAAGGTGCATGTGAGAATTTATTCAGTATCAATACTGGATATGAAGAGTATTGCAATAGACGCAGAGCGTCACTACACTCATATAACTATGGTTATATACATAACCGTACGTTAACGTTAGTTCGGCCAGACAAACAAATATACTAATTAAAATAGTTGGACCTGCGAGATTTGTACTTTTGTAGGTCTGCATTTTAAATGTAAGGAGTAAAAAGTATGTTTCTTTTCTCTGAAATGTAAAAGTACAAGTATACAAACCTAAAGTACAAATCCCCCAAAACAGTACTTATTAAGTATTGTAACAAAGTACAATTACTGAAGTACTTTACACCCCTGCTAACATGTCATTTTTTAGATCATAACTATTATAGGAAAAACAAATATGGCTGTGTATTTGTCGCAGTACAAAATTCTAAATAAACCCTGATGAGAGTGAGTCTGAGTGACAGCCGTGCGTTCCCCCCCCCCCCCACACACTATGAATTGAAAATGGGGGTCCCTGATGTAAACAAAACAAACGTCTTTCCTTGGTCTGCATCCCCTTAACCCTTTCACTGCCACACGACAGAAGGTTAACCCACACAACAGACGGCGATGCTCCATCATTAGCATCATTAGCGCCGCATCCGTCAGTTGTGTGAAGGGCTAACCTTCTGTATTGTCACAGTGAAAGGGTTAACCGGCTGTCGTGTGGCAGTGAAAAGGTTAACAATTGTGTGTATTGAGCCGTACTGTATTGTACCCATTCTGCAATCTGTTAATAAAGTTTTCATTCATTCATTCATTCATTCATTCATTCATACCCCCCCCCCCCCCCCACCTCCCCCCTCAGGACCATCTGTAAAGAGGACCCTGGTAACCTGAACGCCTGGGCCAACCTGGGCTTCGTGTACGACCGGCTGGGCAGGGAGCTGGACGCGGGGGAGTGCGTGGAGAAGGTGGCCCAGCTCATGGGCCTGGACGGCGGGGAGGCGGGGCGGGAGGAGTCCCGGCTGCTGGCGGCGCGGTGCCTGGCGGAGCAGGCGTACGCCCAGCCCTGCGACGTGGAGCTGGACACGGAGGAGGAGGCGCTGAGGGAGAGGCTGGCGGACGCGCTGACGCTGTACAACAGAGCCCTGGACTACGGAGGGGAGCTGGTGAGGCAGCAAGAGGAACACAGTTGGATTGATTGATTGAAAATGTTTTTGATTGATTGAAAAAATTTCCAGGCGATAAATTTTTTTTATCTAATTAATTACAGGATTTGTAATTAATTAATCGAATTAATCGAATTTTTATCGCATAACCATTTTAGGCCTGATATTCTATATTCTATAATCATATTTCAAATTGCATGTGTCCGGATGGCAGAATTCAGTACTGTATCTACAAAACCTTCTGTTTAATCATCTTCCATCTATTAATTTGCTTAGATTTTTCAGGTCTGGTCAATTTTAGCATGGTGTTATTCACAGTCAAAGATAAAAAATTTAAATAAAAAAAATTGAATTGATATTCTCATTTGGTTCATTACAATTTACTCAAGCCTAGTAACAGACACAGTATTTCTGACACTGGGAATACATTCTGTCCATAGATGTCCAACATGCAAATGGACCATATTAAAAAAAAGTCTGTAAATGTGTATTCTACATTCTTATGGAATGAATGAGATAAAAATAAATTTTAATAAAAGAAATGTATATTATTATTCTTAAAAAAAAAATCAGTTAATTTTCATAACGCGATAATTTGCTGTGTAATTAATTAATCTAATTAACGCGATAAACTGACAACCCTAAAAAATGTATTAACAGATTGCAGAATGGGTACAGTACAGTACACATGATTGTTAAGGGGATGCAGACCAGAGAAAGACTTTCGTCTTGTTTACATCAGGGTCCCCCATTTTCAATTCATAATGACATATATTACATGACATACAAGTAGACAGTACTGTTGCATTTAGACATTTATGACATACCAGATCTACAAATACAGTACTGTTTGTGATACAAAAAGAGTCTGAAAAGTGAGTATATACATTTGAGGGGGTGTTTGTCACGGCAGTTTGATGGTCATTTCAGTTTGACCGTAATACTCGTCTGACTTAAACTTAATTTAGTTAGATTGCCTTTCACCACGGACACGTGTCAAGTCATGACAATAACCACTTGGGAGCAGAGTCCCTCAATTGTACACCTAAACCCTTAAAATAACCTTATTAAATAAGAATGAAGGTAAATTAAGAAAGAAATTAAGTAAAAGTGTGCATGGACTAAGTAGAATTAAGCCGCAAAAACCAAAAATGTTACCCTTAAAAAAACGATTAAAACCCCTTAATTTAAATGAAACTCCTTAGTTTTCCCCGACTTTACTGATTAATTTGTGTTTAATCTCAGATTGAAATTATGCATGTTTTGCAATGTTTTAAATACCCCCTTGATTTTAAGGTGCTTTTTAAGACATTCTAAAGTTCACTTTTTAATATATTTTTTAAAATATGTATTCTTTACCTGCCTTGTGGAGAATGGTAGCCTGTTTCAGTTGAATATGACTCTATATCGCACTGTGGATTTTAAATGATTAGTATGAATACATTTGTATATATTATATAGTTTGCATGGCCGTGTAAGGTGATTTTTTGTATTGTTCAGTATTTAAAAGGTCTATGAACATGGTCCCAGAAGCAATAATAAATTGTATTTCATTGTCATTATAAGGACTAATTCTGTAGTTATTATTTATTTGTTTGTTTGCTTTGTTTGTTTATTTGTTTGTTTTTAGATACCAATGGAGGAAAAGAGAAGTTGGTATTTCAAAATGGCAATGATATATATAAGGTAATTATATAAGGTAAATAAGATACATGTGTTCAATGATATATATAAGGTAAGTAATAAGGTAAATAAGATACATGTAGATTACTGTAATGCATTACTCATTGGCTCAACATCTAAATCCCTCCATACTCCATAATCCCTTCAACTGGTTCAGAACACCTCAGCCCGCATCATCACCCGCTGGCAAATTCTCCCACATCACACCCGTCCTCTCCCTGTTAAGTATAGGGTTGACTTTAAGATCCGTCTCCTCACTTACAGAGCCCTCCACTCCCTATAGCACCTGCCTACATCTATAACCTCCTTCAACACTACACTCCGCTCATCCAACTTAGCCCTTCTGAGCACACCACACAACCGCCTTAAATCCACAGAAAACAAATCATTCTCCTCCGCTGCTCCCCGACTCTGGAATCAACTCCCATCGAACATCAAAGAAGCCCCATCCGTAGAAACATTTAAGTCCCACCTCAAAACCCACCTGTTCAACCTTGCATATACTCCTGACCCCCCAACCCCTGCATCACTTACATTTTCAATTGTGTACACACCTATATTTTAGTATTATTATTTATTAAAAATGTCTCTGTCTTGTATAAGCTGTCTCCCTTTCTCTGTAGTATCCCCACCATGTTGTCATTGGGAAAGTCCATGTACTGTGTTTGTCCATGTGCTGTGTTTGTCCATGTGCTGTGTTTGTCCATGTGCTGTGTTTGTCCATGTGCTGTGTTTGTCCATGTGCTGTGTTTGTCCATGTGCTGTGTTTGTCCATGTACTGTGTTTGTCCATGTACTGTGTTTGTCCATGTGCTGTGTTTGTCCATGTGCTGTGTTTGTCCATGTACTGTGTTTGTCCATGTGCTGTGTTTGTCCATGTGCTGTGTTTGTCCATGTGCTGTGTTTGTCCATATATCATAATGCAATGTATGTAAAATGCTTTGAGATACCTTATGTAAGGCACTATATAAACTAAATGTATTATTATTATTATTACTATTACATGTGTTCAATGATATATAAGGTAATTACATAAGGTAAATAAGAGACATGTGTTCAATGATATAAGGTAAGGCTGTCAATCTATTAAAATATTTAATCTGATTAATCGCATGATTGTTGCATAGTTCCATCGCAAATTAATCACATATTTCTTTTATCTGTTACTAAATCTACCTTAAACTGATCTTTTTCAAGTTTTAATACTCTTATCAACATGAGTCAGGAAATGCTTGCTTTATGCAAAAAATGCATGTTTTTTTATTGCCACAATGAGAAATACTGTCCAGAATCTTAATCAATTAACTAAGATGTGCAAACTGCATTGTAAAACTAAATAAAAAATAAACAAAAAAATACCAATACCATACCAATTTACTAACTGTAACATTACATAGTAATGATTACTAACACAGTAGTGTGTTGAAAAAGAAGGGGGAAAAAGATAATATATATTTTTTAATAATAATAATAATTTAAAACAATGAATAAAGTGTGCATGAAATAATAGGAGAAAGAAAAAGTTAGGAACACAAGTCACACACACAAGTTTTCTAAAACGTTAATCTCGCGTAAAAAAAAATAGTGGCGGCGTTAAAATAATTTTGCGCTAACGCGCTAATAACACATTCACTTTGACAGCCTTAGTAATTATATAAGGTTTATGTTTATGCAATCGAAAAAAAGCTGTAAGGTAAATAAGAGTCACATGTTCAATGATAAGGTAAATAAGAGATGTGTTGCATTGATCCATGGATGTGACACTGATATGATTACATGACATGTACATGTCAAGTCAAGTCAAGTCAAGTCAGTTTTATTTATATAGCACATTTACAAATGACTAACAGCCAAACCAAAGTGCTTTACAACATGATAAAAACACTAGGGAGAATGCAGTGCTAGAGTTTGATTGATTGATTGAAAATTGTATTAACAGATTGCAGAATGGGTACAGTACAGTACAGCTCAATACACACAATTGTTAAGGGGATGCAGACCAGAGAAAGACTTTCGTCTTGTTTACATCAGGGTCCCCCATTTTCAATTCATCATAACATATATGACATACATGACATACAGATAGACAGTACTGCTACATCTATACATTTATGACATACCAGATTTGCAAATACAGTACTGTTTGTGATACGAAAAGAGTCCAGAAAAGAGTATATACATTTGACATAGAAACTGTACATTGGAGGAGGTTGGGGGGGGAGGTTGGGTAGGAGGAGTGGGTGGGGGACACTGTACAACTGAACAAGCAAAACTGTACATTGGAATATTGACAAGACCATACTTGGTCATTTACTGTACATTGGGGGGGGGGGGGGTTGTGTTAGGACATTTACAGGGGCCAGTTTAGAATTGCAGTCTCCTGTAGGTGTTTTTTGAGGGTAGTTGCATGCTCCCTGTGCTCCCGATGCCAATCTTATTATACCAACTTAATGCTTGCCTAAAGATTTGACTAATGTCACTGTTACACTGAAACCGCCCTGCCTGCTTAGACATTTAGTTTATTGTCGGATTTAATATAAATGTAATTTATTAAATGAGTAAAGGATTACGAAGCAAAGGCCCTCCCGACTCTAGCATGAGACATACAGCCAAAACGACGGATACGTCACACGCCAACAGTCATGACAGACTCAGCGGAATTAAATCTTGGTGACCTAATGAAGGCAATTAAAGACGGGACTGATGTCTCAAACAGAATCGCCAAACAAGTGGATAAAATCCAATCTGCCTTGACAGCCATGGATGGAAAGCTGACAGGTTTGACAACAAGAGTCGATACTATGGAACAGCGGATCAGTGACGTGGAGGACCACACCCAAGACCCAACACGCTGACAGCCGGCTTCAGAAATTAGAAAAATAAATCTCATACCTGACGGAGAGGAATATCGACCTGGAAAATCGCAGCAGAAGGTTTAATCTTAAAATCCACGGCCTTCCCGAGGGGAGAGAAGGTCCCGACCCAATCGCCTTTTTCGAGGCGTATTGAGCTACAAGCAGCGCACCGAGCCCCAAACACTCGCCCAGCCGCAGGCCGCCCGCCTCGTAATGTTTGGGTTCGCTTTCTCCGTCTCCAGGGGAAGAATAAGATTCAACAGCTGGCCAGGGAAAAGCGCTCCCTCACGTTTGAAGGTGCCAAAGTCCAAATCTTCCAAGACATTCCACCGGCTATTCAAAAAATTAGAAAAGAAATGTTTCTCGAGGCCAAAATCGCCCTACAAGACAATGGCATTGTCTATAGAATGCGCTGGCCCTCATCATTACAGATCGACTTCAAAGGGAAGCAAATAATGTGTCATTCAAAAGAGGATGCCGATTTATTTCTCAAAGAGAACAATCTTCATCAAAAAACGAATAAAAGCGGCCCAGCAACTGTTGAACACTAAGGTGACAACCAACGGATCAAGATAAGTGACTGTGAACATTTGAACTTCTATCTCTTTACTTAATTTTTTTCCACCCATAGGCATATGCCTACTATTATTGGAGGATAATCTATCACTAAAAGAACTGCATAGCCTACTGAATATTTATATCTAATTAATGATCTACGGTGTTGAATTAGAGCAGTCAATTGGTTATGTTTCTCTGAACATTTGAACCGTTTTTTCTATTTACTTTATTATAATTTTTTCACCTATAGGCTATGCCTACTATTATTGGAGGATAATCGATCACTAAAGAACTGCATAGGAGCCTACTGAATATTTATATTAATATATTGAATTAATGATCTACTGTGTTGAATTAGAGCAGTCAATTTGGTTATGCATTAATACAGTGCAGCTGTATTGGTTTCGTTTCGCTCGTCAAGCCTCCTGCCATACTTTAATGGAGCGGGTTTTGTTTAGTGTTATTATTATTGTCATTATTATTATCATTATCACGATAATGTTCACTACTGTTCTCCTTTTTTTATTATTATTATTGCAGCTTGTTATTCGCTTTTTTCGAGACACTTAATTAAAGTAGGCAAACTCTGTGATCAAGTGAGTCACGCAATATTCCTGCCATACTTTATAGCGTGTTTTGTTTAGTGTTATTATTATTGTCAATATTATTATCATTATCACGATCATCTTCACTACTGTTCTCCCTTTTTTTTTTTTTTTTTTTGCAGCTTGTTATTCGCTTTTTTCGAGACACTTAATTAAAGTATGCAAACTCTGTGATCAAGTGAGTCATGCAATATTCTATCAAAACGAATTATTGTAAAAACTGTTTGTCACACTAATCTTCTTAGTTTCACGGCTCTATCATCTGAGGTCTGACGTTCGATCATGGATGGGCCACGCACACGACCTAGCAGACTCATACTATTAATTTAGCAAAGATCCATGGCTTATAGGCAGTGTTGTGCTAGTTACTGAAAAATAGTAACTCAGTTACTTTACTAGTTACTTCATTTCAAAGTAACTTCGTTATTGTACTAGTTACTTACACCCAAAAGTAATGAGTTACTGTGAAAAGTAACTATTTAGTTATTTAAAAAAAAAATTAAAAAAAAGATTGCTCCCGAGTCCCATGCCCCAGATAGTACTCAAAATCGGTTGATCAACTTGACAGTTTCCATTCACATCACCGAACTCTGCTAAGCAATGTGGTCTAGATACAAACACAAATCTGACACAAACAAATGTTGTCCCGAGTCGATATAATAAGAAGTGCGCCGGTTGAAGGAACAGCCTTGATGTCGCCGGAGCGTTTCATTATAACCATTATAATTCAAGGGTACTACGACTATGCGTGCACCTCATGGTACCAAAGCACCTCAAAGGCGCTTAAAACAAAATTACAAACATCACAAAACAAACTGGTCAGACTACTACTTGACCTGAACCCCAGAACCCACCTCACCCCTGCCCACTTTGACAACCTATGATGGCTTAGAGTAGACAACAGAGTACAGCAACTTGCAATAGGCCTGGTCTACAAGATACACTATACGACCGGGGTGCCCATGTACATGTCAAAATACTTCCCAAAGGTCAGTGAATACCACAACCACTACACCAGAGGAAGCTCAACAAATCATGTTAAACCCAGATTCGGCTCCAACAAGGGACTAAACACGTTTCGCAATTATGCCACAACAATGTGGAACGCCCTACCCAAAGCTAGGGGTAACAGTACTGTATATTTGAATACCGTTTATGTCACAAATGTATCAGTACTAAATACCTATATGTCCCTATGCCATAAATGTCATGTATGTTGTGTATGTCATAAATGTCTATATGAATTGAAAATGGGGGACCCTGATGGAAACAAGACAAACGTCTTTCTCAGGTCTGCATCCCCTTAACAATTGTATGTATTTAGCCGTACTGTATTGTACCCATTCTGCAATCTGTTAAATAAAGTTTTCATTCATTCATTCATTCACCATCTTGCAAGTTGCAACGTTGTTTAAGATATCAATCAAAGCATTGCAACGTTAGAATAGTTAGGATATCAATTGTGCATGAAAGGACTATATTTATATTGTTTGATTAGTATTATGAGATTCCCTGGCAGATTTCGTACAGTCAAAATCCGTTGATCAACTTGAGTTTCAGTGAACACATTGCACTCACCAAAGTCTGCGGTGGTCGAGATGTAGTAAGTAACGTTACGTTAGTCCAGTTGACTCCAGCAGCGCCTCAAACATGTTCTTTATCTCGTTTCCATGTTGTATATTAATTATCTCTCCAAGTAGTTGCTAAATGGTTTGTTAGTTTGTTACTGCGTTCTTTTTATGTAGATTCATAGCGAGCGTTTGTTTTGTTTACAATAGAGAGGGTCTATTTCTTTCCGTAGCCGCATTTCTGGTTTGCGCATTTCTGATTGGCCAGTGGCCAGACTCGCCTCGTATCATTCTACGCGGGTGGGGATGAGGATAATAATAATAATAATAATAATAATAATAATAATAATAATAATAATAATAATAATAATAATAATAATAATCACTACCGCTCGCTATCAATCTACGCCGTATATAACGCAAATAACGCAGTGACGAACCATTCAGTAACGTAAGTAGCGTTACTGAATTTCAAAAGTAATGCGTTAGAGTACTAGTTGCGGCAAAAAGTTACTTCGTTTCTGTAACGCGTTACTTTGTAACGCGTTAGTCCCAACACTGCTTATAGGTATTTAAAAACGTTGTCATATGAACCCAGACTGTTGCTCACGACCTTGCCTCACAGACCATAACCCATTTATATTGGGATTAATACTACAATCTGCCGAATATAACAAGGTTAACACATTATTCATTTTTCTCTTTTATTTTCTTTCTCGCCACTTACAGCAGATTGTCTATCATTCAAGTAGAGTTATTCTGAGGGGAGAGAGAATCTAAACCTTTTGGCATTGAACCTTGTAGTTTTTTTTTTATTTTTTAATATTTTTTTAAGTGTGGATGTGTGTATAGGGGTGTGTGTTTGTGGGCATTCATGCATATCTACTTATTACTGCACCTATAAAGCCTATTTGTGTCTGAGGGTGTGTGTACATACATGTATATATACTTCCTATTATTTAATCTAAAGCCTATTCGATTACTGTGGACATATACATTATAGGCTACATGTGGCCATTGTGGTATTAGCTCTCCAAGAATATGAATTATTTTACAATTAGTGTGGTACTGGTAGGCTTGTTTGCATGCACATGGCTACATGAATGTGTGTGAGTGCACATGCATTCGTGGACAGGCATGTGTGTATGTGTGAACACAGTATGTATGCATTTATTATTATTTCTCCTAAAAGCCTACTTACTGCGCAGATAGGTGCAGCACATATACGCATGCATTTAATATGATTTCGCTTAAAGCCCATTCACTGCATTGGTATGAATACTGCATTTACTATTTCATCTAAAGCCTTTTTTCTCGTATGCATGGGCAGCAGGTGCACGCACACACCTATTATTATTTCACTCAAAGCCCATTTCATGTGTGTAAGTGCAGCATTAACGCAGGCACATGTGCAATACGTATGCACTTTATTGCATTTATTAGTTCATATAAAGTCCATCTGCTAAATGTGAGACATTTACTTGTCTATGTCTGATGTCATAGTTTCAGTTTATAGGTTTAGTTCTAAAAGTTGTAAAAATGTCTCTGCTGGACAGAGACCACGAAACTCGGGAGACACAGGCAGTGGTGCGTTATTGAAATCAGGGCCGCCTGGGAGAAATGCGAGGCCCTGTGCGAGATTTAACGCGAGCCCCCCCCCCCCCCCCCCCCCCCCCCCCAAGGGAAAAAAAAAAAATTATATATATATATATATATATATATATATATATATATATTATTATTTTTTTTATACAGTCAACATATTCTTAAATAATAGCGCTGCCCGAGGCGGGGCATGATACAGTCAACATATAGCAAAAGAGAGAGCGAGAGAGAGCTCCCGTTCTACAGTCAATATACAGTGTACAGAGAGAGAGAGAGAGAGAGAGAGAGAGAGACACATTGGAAAGAAATTGAAATGCTATTTGGCCCTAAACAGAGAGTACACAGTGGCAGAATACCTGAGCACTGTGACTGAAGATCCTTGAGCACAGCCTAGCCATCGAGAAAGGCCGCCATAGGCAGACTGTGTGTGTTAGAAAGAGAGAGAGAGAGAGAGAGAACATGTGTGTTTGTCATGTGTGTGTGTGTTAGAGAGAGACTATAGCATGTATGAGAGATTCAAAAGGACAAAGATCAACACTTAAATCCAACAAGAAGAGCGTCTATACCAGAGAAACCAAAGCAGCAAGGAGCCAATGGCCGACATCAGCTAAATAGGCTAGCCAGGTACTGTGACCAGGCCACACACAGCTTTGGCCAACGGCCCAACGCTACCCAAGCTACACAAACGACCATTCACACACAGCACATGTCGTATCTCCAAATGTTGTGAAGTAGCATATGTTTTGCCTGGAAAAAAACATCGTTATTAACAAAACATTCGGGAGGGGAAGGAAGGAAGAGTGGGGTAATGTCATGACATTTTACCTGCACGAGGAACGCCGGGCGAAAGGCCGCAACACAGGTCTCCACGTTGACGAAAGGCCTCTCGCTGTCGGGACAAAGCTATGGCCAGAGCCTTGTCATGGTGCAGGCCCGACTACATCTTCTGTCAAAGATGATGTCGTAGTCAGAGTGCCAGGGCCTGCTATTCTCAAGGCTAACTGATAGCATCAAACGAACGTTCCCAGCTGACGCTAAACAGCTAACTGGCTAACAGTTAGCTCAATCAGGCACCTGGCTGCATGTAGTAGCCGCATAGCTTGCTTCTGCGTTAGCTAACAGCTAACAAGCTATGCGGCTACTGTCTACATACAGCCAGGTGCTCTCACCAGGCACACACAGTTAGCTACTAGTAGTACTATATATTAGCTAGTCGACCAGTTTGGCTCCAGAGAGAGAGAAAGATAGATAGGTCAGGACAGGTCCACGGCGGGTATATAATCATAGGTTGACTCACCATAACGCAGTATCAATGAATGCGGCGCGGCCGGCGCCAATGGTAAAGTTGGAAGGAGACTTGGCCCACGGTGTAATTTCTTCTTCGAGTACTTTCCGGCAGACTGGACACCTTTCGGCGTATTGCTGCCTAACAGATTTATCTGCTCACAAGTTCTCTTCTCCTTCTTTTGAAAAGACATCCACTCGCCTCGCTCCTCTGGATAGGTTAGCTAACGCTAGTTAGCCGTTAGCTAAGCTAGCTACTAGCCGACATCATCATGGCTATCCCGACTGAACCACACGTTAGCACTCAATATTATAACGTAGCTAAAGCTAACTAGCTGTCCCTGTCTTTAGCCGGGATGGCTAGCCTGATTGAACTGTCTAACATGCAACAACTTTCATCTTCAGTCCATCTGCCGAACGATGTCCTCTTCACCTTGGCAGGCATAAACTCCAATGCTGCACGCGCGGAATAGTCAGACGCTACCTTACCTGTAACCCCTCCCCTCATTGAAACCAATGCCTGCTGCAGAGCACCAGAGCTCCAATAGTGACCCAGGTGCAGACCCAGGAACAAGTCATTCTACAAACGTGTCTAATGTGAAATATATAAGCATATAAGCAAAACTAGATTTTAGGTCTGTGATGAAAAAGGGCCTTGCGGGAAGGGGGGCCTCGCAAAAAAAAAAAAAAAATAAATAAAAAAAAACAATAAAAAAAATTAATAAAATTTTTTTTTTTTTTTTTTTTTTGCGAGGCCCCCCTTCCCGCGAGGCCCTGTGCGACCGCACTGCTCGCACACCCCCTGAGGCGGCCCTGATTGAAATCATCTGGGGTTGCACGCACCTAATGGCGCCACGTGCACGTGCGCTCCCGCGAATGCGCATTTAATGTCCCCTCGCTTGAGCACAGACTAAAGACAGTGCCTAATTGCCTCTACGAATGGAATGTAACACATGTCATTCACAACAAGTTAGGTGTGAATGTATCTGAGAACGTATTTAACACACGTGACGACCGGCGCTATTGATATGCAAATAGCGAGTACTTATCTGGGGTTGCACGGAGTGCAGCTTAATCTCCGGATAGGAGAAGTTATAGAAGTAGGAAAGCTATCCTGCTGGGAGTATAGAGGGGAGGTGGGTGGGCATGTAGGGGGGGGAGTAGACGCATGGGTGGGTTCGTACGGGTGGATTTGGAGGGGTGGGATATGGACAAGGGCAGATGTATGTATATTGTTGTTGTTTGTTTCCTTTTTTTTTTTTTTTTTTTTTTTTTTGGAAATCATCTGGGGGGCCGCAAAATATCATCCAGCGGGCCGCGAATTTGAGACTATATGCGCGGTCAGGCCATTTCTTTTATCTCCATCTTAAATAAAAAAAACAGAAAGAGCTGATCTGACTGCAACCGCAGACCATATAGCTAGGGTTGATAGCCTTTACGCCTCAGCCCCTACCTCGGCTCTTTATAAAGAACGTCTTCAACTCCAATCTAAATTCAATTTACTGACCACAAATAAAACGCAGAAGCAGCTATTCTTGACCAAACAGCGGTTCTTTGAATTTGGTGACAAGGCGGGGAGACTGCTTGCTCACCAAGCACGTGCCACATCCCTATCCAGACTGATCCCCAAGATCCGATCCACGACTGGTGATGTTATTTTAGACCCTGTAGAGATTAATAAGACGTTCCTTGCCTTTTATTCAGAACTGTACACCTCACAGTGCTCTTCAGACATATGGGACGGGGACAACCCTCTAGAGGAGATTGCCTTCCCCAATATTGATAAAGACCTAGCTAAGGCATTGGGCGGTCCGATTAAGATTACGGAGGTACTGGAAGCAATCACGTCTGTACAGAATGGTAAAACACCGGGCCCAGATGGGTTCACCATGGAATTCTTTAAGTCATTTTTTACATCCATCGCTCCAATTCTCCAGGAAATGTACAATGAGTCCTTTTCGAAGGGTCGCTTGCCCCCAACTATGTCTGAGGCCTCGATCTCTCTCCTGCTCAAGAAAGACAAGAACCCTCTTCTATGTGGCAGCTATAGACCCATTTCACTTTTAAATTTCCCCTTCATCGAGGCACCAGACAGGGCTGCCCCCTTTCCCCCCTTCTGTTTGCCCTAGCCATCGAACCACTGGCCATCTGGTTAAGACAGGAAGAGAGGTTTGAAGGCATCACACAGGTCGGAAAAGTTCATAAACTGTCCCTATATGCAGATGACCTCCTTCTGTATATATCTAACCCGACCGCCTCTCTCCCTATAATTCTTAATATACTGGACAAGTTCGGGTCCTACCCGGGCTATAAGTTAAACCTTCATAAAAGCGAACTCTTTCCAATCAACTGCTCAGCCAAAAAAATACCCCGGACTTTCTTCCCCTTTAAGTATACAACAGATGGATTCAGATATCTAGGGGTTAACATCACCAACTCAATCCAAACAATGTTCTCGAAAAACTTCTCACCTCTTCTTGAAAAGTGCAAACTAGACTTCAACAGGTGGACATGTCTTCCACTGTCTCTAGTGGGCAGAGTCAATTTAATTAAAATGGTAGTGCTACCAAAGTTTTTATATCTCTTCACCCATATCCCAGTCCTCATTAAGAAGTCGTTCTTTAAGACACTCGATCAATTAATAAGCTCCTTCCTCTGGGGCAATAAGATCCCACGGATGAGGAGATCAATACTACAACTCCCCAAAGAGCTAGGGGGACTGGCACTGCCTAACTTCCAGCACTACTACTGGGCGTGTAACATACACAAACTTTTATATTGGATGAGGGGCACGACACACAACTTAGGCCCGGTGTGGGTCGACATGGAACTCTCTTCCTCTAGACACTCTCTTCGCTCTCTGCTGTGCTCCCAACTCCCTAGGTCGGTTACTGGACTCTCTGCAAACCCAATGGTGGTCGACTCCACAAAAATTTGGATTCAAATCAGGAAAAGCCTCTGCCTCCATAGGGCCTCTGACCTCTCCCCCACTTTTAACAATAATTTATTCCTGCCCTCTTGCACTGATTCTTCCTTTCAAGTCTGGTTTGACAAAGGGATAACCACTTTTAATTATCTCTACGACCAAGGGACTTTCATGTCTTTTCCAGACCTCGTAAAGAAATTCGACCTTCCCAAATCCCACCTGTTTCGTTTCTTCCAAATTAGGCACTTCACACAGAACCAGAACCCCAAATTCCCTAGTCGGCCCCCTGAAACCCTTATAGATTCACTAATGGTTCTCAACCCGGGAAAAAAACGGCTAATCTCCAACATCTACAACCTGATTAGCTCCGCTACGGATACCCCAGGAACCGGCCCTAAGAACTTGTGGGAGCGGGAGATGGGAATTGAATTGTCTGATGAGTATTGGAGTTGGGCATTGGACTCTGTTCACTCATCTTCCATCTGTGCGAGACACGGCCTCACACAGTGCAAGGTTATACACAAAGTCCACTACACAAACTCGAGACTCTCGAATGTACCCCAACATCTCTGACGCATGTAATAGATGCAAACAATCCCCTGCTGATCACACCCACATGTTCTGGTCCTGCCCCAGCCTTGCCACATTCTGGTCTGAAGTTTTTGAAACTATCGGCACAGCCTACAACCTTACTATCACCCCTGATACTTTGTGGCCTTGTTCGGTGTTCCTCTGCAGCCTCTACCCTCCAAAATATCACATCCTGTTCTTGCCTTCTCCACTTTATTGGCCAGGCGACTTATTCTTTTTAAGTGGAAACATATTCAACCTCCATCTCACAATAGGTGGGTTAAGGAACTACTATTATCTATTAATCTTGAAAAGCTCAGATTCTCCCTCAAAGGCCCTACTGGCTCCCTGAATACCTTTGAGAAGACTCAACACTTTGATGAACATTGTTGCTCAGCTGATAGAGTTGTGCCCTTCCTGATGGCTTGTCGTACAGAACTTGTAAGTCGCTTTGGATAAAAGCGTCAGCTAAATGACTAAATGTAAATGTAAATGTAAGACTTGGAGACCCCTTTAAAAGCACATAGAATCCTTGACATCCCTGCCTGGTTGTGACGACTGAGTCCCCCCCCCCCTCTGTTTTTCCATATTTTTATTTATTTCTTCAAATGTTTTGTCTTTTCATCTCAGTTAAATTAGTATCATAGGTTTTTTTATTTTATTTTTTTATTTTTCTGTCACATATTTTTATTTTGTATTTTCGTGTATTATACAGTATGTATGTTTGTTGTCGCTCTCCGTGGGGGGGATGGGGTGGGGTTAGGGGATAGGAAAGGGAAATGGGGGGGGGGGGGGAGAAAAAAATGGAAGATGTATAATTATGTATAATTGTCTGCATAATTTTGAAAACTCTTCCAATAAAGAAAGTTATTAATGCATTTATTGCATACAATGCAATAAAATACACTAAAATTACAGAAAAGGGTAAAGTACAGTACATAAGAAAGCAAGGGCAAAGTGCAATATAAAAAGAGACAGGAGAATTGGATAAAAAGTCCAGAGTGGCAGCGGACGTCATGTGTAAGTGCTGGGCTGGCTCTGGTCAAAGGCCAGGGGGGAGAGGTGTGTTTTGAGCCAGGATTTAAAAACCTCTAGGCTCTGGGCAGATCTTATGTGTGGGGGGGGGGGGGGGGGGGCAGCAGCAGCAAAGGCTCTATCTGTGATTATTATATGACATTTAATGCATGTCCTCCTGTATGTTTAATGTGAGCTGTCCCCTGTGTCCCCGCAGACTGGAGGACATCGTGAAGACCAAGCTGGACTCGGAGTACTCCAGGATGTCCCACTACAACAAGGGTCTGCAGCTGCTCACACACTCCCTCAAGTCAGAGAGCACACATCACAAAGGTATACTCCTCACTACAACAAGGGTCTGCAGCTGCTCACACACTCCCTCAAGTCAGAGAGCACACATCACAAAGGTATACTCCTCACTACAACAAGGGTCTGCAGCTGCTCACACACTCCCTCAAGTCAGAGAGCACACATCACAAAGGTATACTCCTCACTACAACAAGGGTCTGCAGCTGCTCACACACTCCCTCAAGTCAGAGAGCACACATCACAAAGGTATACTCCTCACTACAACAAGGGTCTGCAGCTGCTCACACACTCCCTCAAGTCAGAGAGCACACATCACAAAGGTATACTCCTCACTACAACAAGGGTCTGCAGCTGCTCACACACTCCCTCAAGTCAGAGAGCACACATCACAAAGGTATACTCCTCAGGGTTGAGGGGGGTCAAGGTCAAGGTCAACTTTATTTATATAGCACATTTAAAATCAACCGAAGTTGTACCAAAGTGCTGTACAATACAAAAACAGAAATACTAAAAGAAATATAAAATACAGTACAAACACAAAGTCATATAACTACAATAAAGTTTAAAAAATAATCACGACACGACCAAGGGATGTGTGTGTTACCGAGCCTCAGAACGCCAATAAAAACAGGTGAGTCTTCAGCTGTGCCTTAACACTCTGTAGGGTCTGGGCAGACCTAGTTTACAGTGGAAGACTGTTCCATAATTTAGGGGCAGCCACCGCAAAAGCTTGATCGCCTTTAGTCTTTAGCCTCGACCTCGGGACGTCTAAGAGCAGTTTATTTGCTGACCTCAGTGCTCTAGCAGGGGTACAAAGATGGAGGAGTTCAGCTAGATACTGAGGGGCCAACATGGAGGAGTTCAGCTAGGTACTGAGGGGCCAACATGGAGGAGTTCAGCTAGGTACTGAGGGGCCAACATGGAGGAGTTCAGCTAGGTACTGAGGGGCCAACATGGAGGAGTTCAGCTAGATACTGAGGGGCCAACATGGAGGAGTTCAGCTAGATACTGAGGGGCCAACATGGAGGAGTTCAGCTATAGATACTGAGGGGCCAACATGGAGGAGTTCAGCTAGGTACTGAGGGGCCAACATGGAGGAGTTCAGCTAGATACTGAGGGGCCAACATGGAGGAGTTCAGCTATAGATACTGAGGGGCCAACATGGAGGAGTTCAGCTAGATACTGAGGGGCCAACATGGAGGAGTTCAGCTAGATACTGAGGGGCCAACATGGAGGAGTTCAGCTATAGGTACTGAGGGGCCAACATGGAGGAGTTCAGTTATAGGTACTGAGGGGCCAACATGGAGGAGTTCAGCTATAGGTACTGAGGGGCCAACATGGAGGAGTTCAGCTAGATACTGAGGGGCCAACATGGAGGAGTTCAGCTAGGTACTGAGGGGCCAACATGGAGGAGTTCAGCTAGATACTGAGGGGCCAACATGGAGGAGTTCAGCTATAGATACTGAGGGGCCAACATGGAGGAGTTCAGCTAGGTACTGAGGGGCCAACATGGAGGAGTTCAGCTAGATACTGAGGGGCCAACATGGAGGAGTTCAGCTAGATACTGAGGGGCCAACATGGAGGAGTTCAGCTAGATACTGAGGGGCCAACATGGAGGAGTTCAGCTAGGTACTGAGGGGCCAACATGGAGGAGTTCAGCTAGGTACTGAGGGGCCAACATGGAGGAGTTCAGCTATAGATACTGAGGGGCCAACATGGAGGAGTTCAGCTAGATACTGAGGGGCCAACATGGAGGAGTTCAGCTAGGTACTGAGGGGCCAACATGGAGGAGTTCAGCTAGATACTGAGGGGCCAACATGGAGGAGTTCAGCTAGGTACTGAGGGGCCAACATGGAGGAGTTCAGCTAGATACTGAGGGGCCAACATGGAGGAGTTCAGCTAGATACTGAGGGGCCAACATGGAGGAGTTCAGCTAGATACTGAGGGGCCAACATGGAGGAGTTCAGCTAGATACTGAGGGGCCAACATGGAGGAGTTCAGCTAGGTACTGAGGGGCCAACATGGAGGAGTTCAGCTAGATACTGAGGGGCCAACATGGAGGAGTTCAGCTAGATACTGAGGGGCCAACATGGAGGAGTTCAGCTAGATACTGAGGGGCCAACATGGAGGAGTTCAGCTAGGTACTGAGGGGCCAACATGGAGGAGTTCAGCTAGATACTGAGGGGCCAACATGGAGGAGTTCAGCTATAGGTACTGAGGGGCCAACATGGAGTTCAGCTAGATACTGAGGGGCCAACATGGAGGAGTTCAGCTATAGGTACTGAGGGGCCAACATGGAGGAGTTCAGCTAGATACTGAGGGGCCAACATGGAGGAGTTCAGCTAGATACTGAGGGGCCAACATGGAGGAGTTCAGCTAGATACTGAGGGGCCAACATGGAGTTCAGCTAGATACTGAGGGGCCAACATGGAGGAGTTCAGCTAGATACTGAGGGGCCAACATGGAGGAGTTCAGCTAGGTACTGAGCGGCCAACATGGAGGAGTTCAGCTAGATACTGAGGGGCCAACATGGAGGAGTTCAGCTAGATACTGAGGGGCCAACATGGAGGAGTTCAGCTAGATACTGAGGGGCCAACATGGAGGAGTTCAGCTAGGTACTGAGGGGCCAACATGGAGGAGTTCAGCTAGGTACTGAGGGGCCAACATGGAGGAGTTCAGCTAGATACTGAGGGGCCAACATGGAGGAGTTCAGCTATAGGTACTGAGGGGCCAACATGGAGGAGTTCAGCTATAGGTACTGAGGGGCCAACATGGAGGAGTTCAGCTAGATACTGAGGGGCCAACATGGAGGAGTTCAGCTAGATACTGAGGGGCCAACATGGAGGAGTTCAGCTAGATACTGAGGGGCCAACATGGAGGAGTTCAGCTAGATACTGAGGGGCCAACATGGAGGAGTTCAGCTAGGTACTGAGGGGCCAACATGGAGGAGTTCAGCTAGATACTGAGGGGCCAACATGGAGGAGTTCAGCTAGATACTGAGGGGCCAACATGGAGGAGTTCAGCTAGATACTGAGGGGCCAACATGGAGGAGTTCAGCTAGGTACTGAGGGGCCAACATGGAGGAGTTCAGCTAGATACTGAGGGGCCAACATGGAGGAGTTCAGCTAGATACTGAGGGGCCAACATGGAGGAGTTCAGCTAGATACTGAGGGGCCAACATGGAGGAGTTCAGCTAGATACTGAGGGGCCAACATGGAGGAGTTCAGCTATAGGTACTGAGGGGCCAACATGGAGGAGTTCAGCTAGATACTGAGGGGCCAACATGGAGGAGTTCAGCTAGATACTGAGGGGCCAACATGGAGGAGTTCAGCTAGATACTGAGGGGCCAACATGGAGGAGTTCAGCTAGGTACTGAGGGGCCAACATGGAGGAGTTCAGCTATAGGTACTGAGGGGCCAACATGGAGGAGTTCAGCTAGATACTGAGGGGCCAACATGGAGGAGTTCAGCTATAGGTACTGAGGGGCCAACATGGAGGAGTTCAGCTAGATACTGAGGGGCCAACATGGAGGAGTTCAGCTAGATACTGAGGGGCCAACATGGAGGAGTTCAGCTAGATACTGAGGGGCCAACATGGAGGAGTTCAGCTATAGGTACTGAGGGGCCAACATGGAGGAGTTCAGCTAGATACTGAGGGGCCAACATGGAGGAGTTCAGCTATAGGTACTGAGGGGCCAACATGGAGGAGTTCAGCTAGATACTGAGGGGCCAACATGGAGGAGTTCAGCTAGATACTGAGGGGCCAACATGGAGGAGTTCAGCTATAGATACTGAGGGGCCAACATGGAGGAGTTCAGCTAGATACTGAGGGGCCAACATGGAGGAGTTCAGCTAGATACTGAGGGGCCAACATGGAGGAGTTCAGCTATAGATACTGAGGGGCCAACATGGAGGAGTTCAGCTATAGGTACTGAGGGGCCAACATGGAGGAGTTCAGCTAGATACTGAGGGGCCAACATGGAGGAGTTCAGCTAGATACTGAGGGGCCAACATGGAGGAGTTCAGCTAGATACTGAGGGGCCAACATGGAGGAGTTCAGCTAGATACTGAGGGGCCAACATGGAGGAGTTCAGCTATAGGTACTGAGGGGCCAACATGGAGGAGTTCAGCTATAGATACTGAGGGGCCAACATGGAGGAGTTCAGCTATAGGTACTGAGGGGCCAACATGGAGGAGTTCAGCTAGATACTGAGGGGCCAACATGGAGGAGTTCAGCTAAATACTGAGGGGCCAACATGGAGGAGTTCAGCTAGGTACTGAGGGGCCAACATGGAGGAGTTCAGCTAGATACTGAGGGGCCAACATGGAGGAGTTCAGCTAGATACTGAGGGGCCAACATGGAGGAGTTCAGCTAGATACTGAGGGGCCAACATGGAGGAGTTCAGCTAGGTACTGAGGGGCCAACATGGAGGAGTTCAGCTAGATACTGAGGGGCCAACATGGAGGAGTTCAGCTAGATACTGAGGGGCCAACATGGAGGAGTTCAGCTATAGGTACTGAGGGGCCAACATGGAGGAGTTCAGCTATAGGTACTGAGGGGCCAACATGGAGGAGTTCAGCTATAGGTACTGAGGGGCCAACATGGAGGAGTTCAGCTAGGTACTGAGGGGCCAACATGGAGGAGTTCAGCTAGATACTGAGGGGCCAACATGGAGGAGTTCAGCTAGATACTGAGGGGCCAACATGGAGGAGTTCAGCTAGATACTGAGGGGCCAACATGGAGGAGTTCAGCTAGGTACTGAGGGGCCAACATGGAGGAGTTCAGCTAGATACTGAGGGGCCAACATGGAGGAGTTCAGCTATAGGTACTGAGGGGCCAACATGGAGGAGTTCAGCTAGATACTGAGGGGCCAACATGGAGGAGTTCAGCTAGATACTGAGGGGCCAACATGGAGGAGTTCAGCTATAGGTACTGAGGGGCCAACATGGAGGAGTTCAGCTAGGTACTGAGGGGCCAACATGGAGGAGTTCAGCTAGATACTGAGGGGCCAACATGGAGGAGTTCAGCTAGATACTGAGGGGCCAACATGGAGGAGTTCAGCTAGATACTGAGGGGCCAACATGGAGGAGTTCAGCTAGATACTGAGGGGCCAACATGGAGGAGTTCAGCTAGGTACTGAGGGGCCAACATGGAGGAGTTCAGCTAGGTACTCAGGGGCCAACATGGAGGAGTTCAGCTAGATACTGAGGGGCCAACATGGAGGAGTTCAGCTATAGGTACTGAGGGGCCAACATGGAGGAGTTCAGCTATAGGTACTGAGGGGCCAACATGGAGGAGTTCAGCTAGATACTGAGGGGCCAACATGGAGGAGTTCAGCTAGATACTGAGGGGCCAACATGGAGGAGTTCAGCTAGATACTGAGGGGCCAACATGGAGGAGCTCAGCTAGGTACTGAGGGGCCAACATGGAGGAGTTCAGCTAGATACTGAGGGGCCAACATGGAGGAGTTCAGCTATAGGTACTGAGGGGCCAACATGGAGGAGTTCAGCTAGATACTGAGGGGCCAACATGGAGGAGTTCAGCTAGATACTGAGGGGCCAACATGGAGGAGTCCAGCTAGATACTGAGGGGCCAACATGGAGGAGTTCAGCTATAGGTACTGAGGGGCCAACATGGAGGAGTTCAGCTAGGTACTGAGGGGCCAACATGGAGGAGTTCAGCTAGATACTGAGGGGCCAACATGGAGGAGTTCAGCTAGATACTGAGGGGCCAACATGGAGGAGTTCAGCTAGGTACTGAGGGGCCAACATGGAGGAGTTCAGCTAGATACTGAGGGGCCAACATGGAGGAGTTCAGCTAGGTACTGAGGGGCCAACATGGAGGAGTTCAGCTAGATACTGAGGGGCCAACATGGAGGAGTTCAGCTAGGTACTGAGGGGCCAACATGGAGGAGTTCAGCTAGATACTGAGGGGCCAACATGGAGGAGTTCAGCTAGATACTGAGGGGCCAACATGGAGGAGTTCAGCTAGGTACTGAGGGGCCAACATGGAGGAGTTCAGCTAGATACTGAGGGGACAGACCATTTAAGGCCTTGAACACAAACATGGCCATTTTAAAATCAATTCTGAAACGAGCAGGGAAGCCAGTGCAGGGAAGCCAGTACTGGTCTGATGTGCTCACGCCTCTTTGTGCCAGGGGGGGGGGGGGGGTGTAGGAGACACACACACGCAGACACACACAAAAAGGGGAATCTTAAAGTTACCCCAGAGGGGTGACCACTGGAATCGCTGAGTGATGAGAGAGGGTGGGGGAAAACACAAGAATAAAATAAATAAAAATGTAAACTGTAGGAAACACAAAACACCAGTATAAAATAACTGGGTAAAAATCACTAAAATAACCACCACAGCCTAGCAGTTGAAAACAACAAGAAAAACAACAGCACTATAGAGACAGAGAGAACACTAGAAGCATGAGCTTGGGACGCTCCTCTACTGTTGAGGGGAAAACATGAAGTGGACAACAAGCATCCAAACACAGTCAACCAAACCTACTTCAAGGCGCTGCACACCTGACACCAATCAGGTGGCAATCACGCCCACACACCTGCCATGCCGCATGGCAATTAACTGCAGAGGCCAGTGATTGACAGCTGTCCCTCACAGAAAGACGAAATAGACAGCCATCCCTCACAGAAAGACGAAATAAAGCCGAAGCACCGTAGAATAAACTCAAATAAAACCCACATAAACCGTGATCCATCACAATACTGTTTGAGTCACAATAGAATAGAGTAGAATAGAATATAATGAGATAGAATGTGAATTTGCTGTTTTGCTGTAATCTTTTGCTGTAATTTTGTATTCTCTGTGGCTGAATAAAAAAAGAGACAACTGGAATAGAACACAACAGAATATAAATGTTATCGTGTACTTATGGGAATTTCCTGACATAAAACTATAGAATATAATAGATCAGAACAGAATAGAATATAAACGTTATCATTTACTGAAATAAAACTATAGAAAACAATAGAATACAGTACCATGTACTTATGGAAATGTCCCTGTGGTTGAACGGAAGGAAAAAGTCACCCAACATACTGTAGGTAACAAACAGCGCCAGGCTGCAAAACAGCGCTCCCTGTGGATGAACCAGAACATGGTTTATCAAAGTGCAGTGGGGGAGAACTGGTGGCTTGAACTGTAAACCAGGAGTGTAAAGTACTTGAGTAATTGTACTTCGTCACAATACTTAAGTACTGTTTTTGGGGATTTGTACTTTACTCTAGTATTATTAGGTTTGTATACTTGTACTTTTACTCAATTACATTTCAGAGAATAAAAACATACTTTTTACTCCTTACATTTAAAATGCAGACCTACAAAGTACAAAGTACAAATCTCACAGGTCCAACCATTTTAATTAGTATATTTGTTTCTCTGGCTGAACTAACATTAACGTTATTAATCCTGCGGCCGCTCTTTATTTAAAAACAGCCAATCAAATCCCCATCAATGGAAAATGAACCCGCCCATACCCATGCTGATTGGTCCTTGTGCAACACTAGAAAGCGGGGATCTTTGATTAAACACCTGCTATCAGAAGAATAGACAGTCAGAGTGACGAGCTACAGAAGACGGCCACAAACGATAGTACGAGTGATGAAGAGGACGAAACAGAAAATGTCTTTGCCCCGGAATAAGAAAAAGTTTTTACTTTTACTTTTTAGTACTTAAGTACATTTAAAAGTAGAAACGTTTTGAGTTAGTGATGCAAAAAATTTGCGATTTTAAAATCAAACGCTTTCAAGTATTAACATCACTAACATGTCACAAAAGCATGTAGAATGTATATTATCATCAATACGTTAGTTTAGCAATAGGTTAAAAGTTAAAAGTTAACTTCTCGATTTGCTGAAGTCTATTCCAAGACGGCGACCATTTTGGAAAATTTGAATCATGGGAATTATGGGGGTTCAAAGTTCAGAGTTGAATTATGAATATGTCAATAACTGTTATTATTCGCGATAAGCCACAAAAGGTAACGTTTTTGACAAATATTGAAACGCAGTTAGTTTCTCCTCCCTACTGTTAGCATGTAGGAACAATTAGATCTGAAATTAGTTTCAAAACGGTTGCACTGTGGGGAAAATAAAAAAGTACAGTACATTACAGTAGATATCATTATCTGTTCTTATGCACGCCTGGTGATACTAAATCCAAATTGAACTCGGGCATTTCAAAGATAATATATGTATATAAATGTGCGAATTAGCTATAATAAGGTAATGTATAAGCATCTATTCTATATTCTATAATAATATTTCAAATTGCATTGGGTCGGATGGGAGAATTCAGTACTGTATCTACAGAACCTTCGGTTTTATCATCTTCCCTTTATTAATTTCCTTCGATATTTTGTACACATGATCTCAAGAGGGTACTGAACGAGGTCAGTGGCAGTTTTTTAAGTTTGGTGATTATTATCATGGTGTTATTCACTGTCAAAGATGCAAAGAAAAATCATAATTCATATTCTCCTTTGTTTCATCACAATTTAAGCAAGCCTAGTAAGAGACACAATATTTCTGACACTGTGAATACATTCCCTGAGGTCCATAGATGTACCTAGATACCAAGAATATGCAAATAGCCCTTGTAGAAATGGAGCAATATTCCATTTACCTAGGTATATATTTTATGCAGATTTTCACATTGTGTATAATTTCTGGGTACTTTTTACACCCCTGCTGTAAATAACATGGTTGCTCTCTCCCAGCTGGTGTTTAGGTTGGGTATACCTGAGGATGCCAACATGGTATTGGTTCACCTGCACCGACATAATTCCATAGTTCCATACACAACCTTTTTTTATTTGTACTATAAGTCAGACAAAGAATCTTAAGTTAACTCTTATTTTTTTTTATGTTCAGAGGAACAGTTATTTTTATTTAATTTGTATCTAAAGATGGTAAGCTAGAGTGATGTGTGCATTCATAGTTCAAAGACAGCAGAGATATATCACATTCACACTGCAGGGGATTTGTGTGGAATCACGACTGCAAACACACAAGCCGTCCAAAATATTTCAAAACGCACGCATATGGTTGTTCGTCCGAAGACGATCAAGAGTTTTACCAAACAAACATCACGTAGTTGATAAAACAAACATCACGTACAAACATCACGTAGTTGATCAAACAAACATCACGTAGTTGATAAAACAAACATCACGTATAGTTGATAAAACAAACATCACGTAGTTGATAAAACAAACATCACGTAGTTGATAAAACAAACATCACGTAGTTGATAAAACAAACATCACGTAGTTGATAAAACAAACATCACGTAGTTGATAAAACAAACATCACATAGTTGATAAAACAAACATCACGTAGTTGATAAAACAAACATCACATAGTTGATAAACAAACATCACGTAGTTGATAAAACAAACATCAGTAGTTGATCAAACAAACATAGTTGATAAAACAAACATCACATAGTTGATAAAACAAACATCACGTAGTTGATAAAACAAACATCACGTAGTTGATAAAACAAACATCAGTAGTTGATAAAACAAACATCACGTAGTTGATAAAACAAACATCACGTAGTTGATAAAACAAACATCACGTAGTTGATCAAACAAACATAGTTGATAAAACAAACATCACATAGTTGATAAAACAAACATCACGTAGTTGATCAAACAAACATCACGTAGTTGATAAAACAAACATCACGTAGTTGATCAAACAAACATCACGTAGTTGATAAAACAAACATCACGTAGTTGATCAAACAAACATCACATAGTTGATAAAACAAACATCACATAGTTGATCAAACAAACATCACATAGTTGATAAAACAAACATCACATAGTTGATAAAACAAACATCACGTAGTTGATCAAACAAACATCACGTAGTTGATAAAACAAACATCAGTAGTTGATAAAACAAACATAGTTGATAAAACAAACATCACTAGGTTGATCAAACAAACATCACGTAGTTGATCAAACAAACATCACGTAGTTGATCAAACAAACATCACGTAGTTGATAAAACAAACATCATGTAGTTGATAAAACAAACATAGTTGATAAAACAAACATCACGTAGTTGATCAAACAAACATCACGTAGTTGATCAAACAAACATCACGTAGTTGATCAAACAAACATCACGTAGTTGATAAAACAAACAGTTGATAAAACAAACGTAGTTGATAAAACAAACATCACTAGGTTGATCAAACAAACATCACGTCACGATGTGAGAGCTTCTCTCTCGTGGCTGCGGGCGCATCACAGCCGTGGCAATATTCATGATATTCCACTGGTTCTCGTGTATTATTGCTTAAACGTATATTCTATCTACACAAACTATGCTATGCTAACTGTATGAATATCTATAAACTATAGACTATAGGGTCGAGGTGTAGTCTGACGTCACCCATATGGATTTATCATTGGGGAAAATGGATTATCGGCTATTGTAACAATTCTGACTCATGAATATTGAAAAGCTTTCCATTTTTGCACAAAACGAGTTCCCTTCTATCACTAACATGATTGATTAAGCATTTTTGGTTGAAGATTTTGCGATTATTTTCATGTTGAGCTATAAATCCCTATACGGGTGGAACAACCAGTGACGTCAGACTACACCTCCCTATGAACTAAAAGGATAAAGCTGTGACAATGACCTAATACAGCCAGCAGAGGGCGGTGACAACATACCTCTGTGTCCTCTCCATTCCTCTCAGCTCTCGCCTGGTGTTACATCGGTATCCTGCTGGAGAAGAAAGACGAGTTCTCCACGGTGCCCATGGCCATACATGACTGTGGTTACTCGGGCTCCGACCCCCTGTCCTGCTACGGGACAGTAAGTTAACCATCACAGGATGTGCCTAGTGGTAAAGAGGCCAGCCGGTAACCAAAAGGTCGCTGGTGTGATCCCCGGCCCAGACAGGAGGATGTAGTCCAGCTGTGTGGGGGACTGTGTGTAACTAGGAGGGATATGAGGACTGTGTGTAACTAGGAGGGATATGAGGACTGTGTGTAACTAGGAGGGATATGAGGACTGTGTGTAACTAGGAGGGATATGAGGACTGTGTGTAACTAGGAGGGATATGAGGACTGTGTGTAACTAGGAGGGATATGAGGACTGTGTGTAACTAGGAGGGATATGAGGACTGTGTGTAACTAGGAGGGATATGAGGACTGTGTGTAACTAGGAGGGATATGAGGACTGTATGTAACTAGGAGGGATATGAGGACTGTGTGTCACTAGGAGGGATATGAGGACTGTGTGTAACTAGGAGAGATATGAGGACTGTGTGTCACTAGGAGGGATATGAGGACTGTGTGTAACTAGGAGGGATATGAGGACTGTGTGTAACTAGGAGGGATATGAGGACTGTGTAACTAGGAGGGATATGAGGACTGTGTGTAACTAGGAGGGATATGAGGACTGTGTGTAACTAGGAGGGATATGAGGACTGTGTGTAACTAGGAGGGATATGAGGACTGTGTGTAACTAGGAGGGATATGAGGACTGTGTGTAACTAGGAGGGATATGAGGACTGTGTGTAACTAGGAGGGATATGAGGACTGTGTGTAACTAGGAGGGATATGAGGACTGTGTGTAACTAGGAGGGATATGAGGACTGTGTGTAACTAGGAGGAATATGAGGACTGTGTGTAACTAGGAGGGATATGAGGACTGTGTAACTATGAGGGATATGAGGACTGTGTGTAACTAGGAGGGATATGAGGACTGTGTGTAACTAGGAGGGATATGAGGACTGTGTGTAACTAGGAGAGATATGAGGACTGTGTGTAACTAGGAGGGATATGAGGACTGTGTGTAACTAGGAGGGATATGAGGACTGTGTAACTAGGAGGGATATGAGGACTGTGTGTAACTAGGAGGAATATGAGGACTGTGTAACTAGGAGGGATATGAGGACTGTGTGTAACTAGGAGGGATATGAGGACTGTGTGTAACTAGGAGGGATATGAGGACTGTGTGTAACTAGGAGGGATATGAGGACTGTGTGTAACTAGGAGGGATATGAGGACTGTGTGTAACTAGGAGGGATATGAGGACTGTGTGTCACTAGGAGGGATATGAAGACTGTGTGTAACTAGGAGGGATATGAGGACTGTGTAACTAGGAGGGATATGAAGACTGTGTGTCACTAGGAGGGATATGAGGACTGTGTGTAACTAGGAGGGATATGAGGACTGTGTAACTAGGAGGGATATGAGGACTGTGTGCAACTAGGAGGGATATGAGGACTGTGTAACTAGGAGGGATATGAGGACTGTGTCTGTGTAACTAGGAGGGCTAGGCGAAAAGACAATTTTAAATTGCCTTGTGTACAGACGGATGAATTAAAGCCAAGGTGCTATAGATAACATTTCTATGTAGTGTAATCATAAAAAAAGAATACATCCACAGAGCTTTTAGAAAGGTGCACGGAATAAAGGTATTGCTTTTCCTCTTCCCAAAATATTGATTCATATTTTTCATTAAAACAAATCCAAAATGGGTCCAAAATGAATGTTGTTGTTTACGTGTTGCAGGCATGTATTGTAATCCCCTCCCTACTTCCCAGTCCCCCCACGGGGGATGCACCTGAATGGATTAATGACATGCTGGTGCTCTAGTGCGACATCTAGTGGCTGAATGGTATCTATAGCACCTTTAAGGAGGGACCTTTACAATGGCTAGTTGCTACCACTGTATATATATAACGTCTGCTCTCCACTGTTTCTGCAGGCGATAAAGCTGGCCAGTGATAACGCCTGTATCCTGAACCAGCTGGCCAAGGTGTTCTACCTGCTGGGGAAGCACGAGATGGCCACTGGGATCTGCAACATGGCCCTCAGCGTGCTGCCAGACCCAGAGCTCAACTGGCAGGCATACTGCACCCGGGCCAAGGTACTGTTCTACTGCACCCTAGGGCTGAGCCCAAACGTTTGAATGTTCGAACCTTTGTTCGTTACGTTGGCATTATAATTCTAAATCAACATTCGAATTTTTTTATTTTTATTAAAAAATTAAATAAAAAAATTAAGGTTTATTCATTCTGGTTTTTATTCTTCACAGTTGCAGATAAAGATTAGGCTACACTAATGTTATAGTATTAAAAGAAACTGATGAGTTATATTCATTAAATAAATTTGATTTAATTGATTTAGTTGGCTGGGGCTTCTCCCTGGGCTGCGGCTGGAAAGTTGATTTAATAAAAAAAAAAAAATCATTTAATCAGATGAATCACTTTATTCAAATTGAGGATTTAGTTTGGGGATATTTAATAAAAAATAAAAATAAAATAAAATAATTAAAAGAAAAAGTGAAAACAAAATTTAATAATTTTTTTTTAATTAAAAACAAAGGTTCGAACACTGATGAAGTTCGAATCCCAAAAACAGGCTTCGGGGCCAAGGTACTGTTCTACTGCAGCCCGGGCCGAGGTAGGTACTGTTACTACCAGACAGGGCCGTCCCTAGGCCTCCGGAGGCCCTTGGTGAAAAGTTATTTGGAGGCCCTTCCGTAAAATCCGATCTCGGCACCAGACGGGTTCAGACGCTTCAACATTTTGTCATTCGGTTGAAATTATGTTTGACATGATGACCAACATTTGGAGGGGCCCTCTGATTGGTCGGTTGAAATTATGTTTGACGTTTTTAAGAGGCTCTCTTTTTAAACTAAGTTTGACATAATGATTGATGTTTTGAGGGCCTCTCTGATTGGCTTACTGACCTCTCTTACAACCAATTAAATAGCCTAGACTAGAGGGACTTGATTAAATAATGGCACTCAGCTTGTGACTGCAACTTGTTCCTGTTTGCGGACGACTCAGCCCTGCTGGTCTCTGACAAGAACAAGTTACAGGTTGAAAAAACCCTCAGCTCAGAACTAGGCAAAATCTGCATATGGCTCGCTGATAACAAACTATCATTACACATGGGCAAAACAGAGTCCATTCTCTTCGGTTCAAATAACAAACTCAGCAAGACCGACGGCATCTCAGTTACAGTGGGTGACAATATTGTCACAAGGAAAGAAGATATTACCTACCTGGGTTCCATCCTAGAGGCAAATCTTTCCTGTGACAAAATGGCATCCAATGTAATAAAAAAAGTCAACCAACAAACTCGATTCTTGTACCGGATCTCCTCACTGGTAAACAAGAATACCCTGAAGACTCTAGCAGGAGCACTCATTCAAGGGTACTACGACTATGCTTGCACCTCATGGTACCAAAGCACCTCAAAGGCGCTAAAAACAAAATTACAAACATCTCAAAACAAACTGGTCAGACTACTGCTTGACCTTACTCCTAGAACCCACCTCACCCCTGCCCACTTTGACAACCTAGGATGGCTTAGAGTAGACGACAGAGTACAGCAACTTGCAATGGGCCTGGTCTACAAGATACACTACACGACCAAGGTACCCATGTACATGTCAAAATACTTCCCAAAGGTCAGTGAATACCACGATCACAACACCAGAGGGAGCTCCACAAATCATGTTAAACCCAGATTCGGCTCAAACAAGGGACTAAACACGTTTCGCAATTATGCCACATCAATGTGGAACGCCCTACCCAAAGCTGTAAAGGAATGTGAATCACTACCCACTTTCAAAAACACTCTCAAAAAACACCTAAGGGAGACTGAAACCCGAAACTGGCCCCTGTAAATGTCCGAACACAACCCCCTCCAATGTACAGTAAATTACCAAGTATGGTCTTGTCAATAATCCAATGTACAGTGTTGTTTGTACAGTTGTACAGTGTCCCCCACCCACCCCTCCTACCCAACCCCCCCCCCCCTACCCAACCCCCCCCCCCACTCCTAACGAACCCCCCCCCCCCCCCCCCCCCACACTCCTAACCAACCCCCCCCCCCCCCCCCACCCACCCAACCACCTCCAATGTACAGTCCCCCCCACCCCCACCTACCCAATCCAATGTACAGTTTCCACGCCTAATGTATATACTCTTTTCTTTCTGGACTCTTTTTGTATCACAAACAGTACTGTAATTGCAAATCTGGTATGTCATAAATGTATAGATGGAGCAGTACTGTCTATCTGTATGTCATGTATGTCATATATGTTACGATGAATTGAAAATGGGGGACCCTGATGTAAACAAGACGAAAGTCTTTCTCTGGTCTGCATCCCCTTAACAATTGTATGTATTGAGCTGTACTGTACTGTACCCATTCTGCAATCTGTTAATAAAGTTTTCATTCATTCATTCATTCACTCATAATTTGGTTGATTTCTTATTTTTTCAATCTTTCAAAGACAGCATTCTGATTGGTTGGGGGCCCTCTGGAAGGTGAGGCTTTGATCTTCCTTGTGGGCAGCACGGCCCCGTTACCAGAAACTACAATATAGTATTGTGTTGTACACAATACACCTCACGCACAGTCACCCGCTCTGGTACACAATACACCTCACGCACAGTCACCCGCTCTGGTACACAATACACCTCACGCACAGTCACCCGCTCTGGTACACAATACACCTCACGCACAGTCACCCGCTCTGGTACACAATACACCTCACGCACAGTCACCCGCTCTGGTACACAATACACCTCACGCACAGTCACCCGCTCTGCTAAAATAGTCAGCCATGCCTCTCACCCAGCACACCACTTATTCCAGCGCATGCCCTCAGGTCGCTACAGGTCCATTCTAACCAGACACACACGCTTCACAAACAGCTTTTTCCCCACAGCAGTCCGAACACTAAACACCCTGGCCCACCCCGCTTTGCAGACGGGCAAACATCCGTCACTGACTGACACTGTTACCGTGACTGTCCTGTATGTATTTATGTATATATGTATTTATTGTGGGGATTGGGAGGTGGGAGGGGGGCGTTTGATGTCTGATGTTTCATGTTGATGTAACCAGTGCTTAACAAACTGTACCGCAAACAATTACCACCAACCATCGTTGTGTGGCATTAAAGTATCTTGTATCTTGTACACAGAATTACATACAACATTTAGATTTCAGTGGTTTAAAATTAATTCATGTATTTGTGAATTTGTCCCATTTAGATCCAGGTGACGGCCTATGTCCGGGACCTGGAGAGAGCCAAGCAGGGCCTGGGGGGGGTCCCAGACAGACACCACCTCACCGAGGCCAGACTGGACCTGGACAAGGTCCTGGCTGTGCGCCCCTGTCTGCGCACGCACCTGGAGATGGCCCAGGTGAGAGGCTTCACCTGAAGTCAAATTGAAGTCAAAATTTTTATTTTGAAAACCTCAGACGTTATAAAAGTTCCTGTTTTGTATATAAATGCCTGCACAGATTAGCCCCTCCCCCTCTCAAGGAGTTTATCCACGAGAAAAGGAACACTGGATTAGCCACTAGAGGCTTCACCGGAGGTTCTGGGGACTGGAACATGGTTGAGTGAACACAGAAGTGATCGCAGGGCGGCCTTCTCTGGGTCGGTGCGTTGATCCACTGGTAGGTTTGGTCTTAGCTGACCATAGCCCCCCGAATACAGACCATCTAGTCCTGCAAGTCCACAACCAGTCAGGAAGGAACTCAGAGGAATGGAAGACAGGAAGATACCGGGGGGGGGCGACAGTGGCTCAGGAGGTAGAGCAGTCGTCTGGTAATCCGGCGGTTCCCGGTTCGATTCCCGCTCCTCCCGGGCAGCGTGTCGAAGTGTCCTTGAGCAAGACACTTAACCCCTTAACTGCTCTCGATGAGCAGGTCGTTGCCTCCGCCGTGTGAATGTCTGAGTGAATGTGAGGCACAGATTGTAAAGCGCTCTGGATAAAAGCTCTATATTTAAATGCTCCATTTACTCTGAGTGAGATGTGGCACAGATTGTAAAGCGCTCTGGATTAAAGCCTATATTTAAATGCTCCATTTACCGTTTATATAATGGTGATGAGGAGAAGAGTGCTGAGGAACAAACGACTGAAGAACCAGATGAGGCCATGAGGAGGCTGATGAGATGGAGAAGAGTGCTGAGGAACAAACGACTGAAGAACCAGATGAGACCATGAGGAGAAGAGTGCTGAGGAACAAACGACTGAAGAACCAGATGAGGCCATGAGGAGAAGAGTGCTGAGGAACAAACGACTGAAGAACCAGACGAGGCCATGAGGAGAAGAGTGCTGAGGAACAAACGACTGAAGAACCAGACGAGGCCATGAGGAGAAGAGTGCTGAGGAACAAACGACTGAAGAACCAGACGAGGCCATGAGGAGAAGAGTGCTGAGGAACAAACGACTGAAGAACCAGACGAGGCCATGAGGAGAAGAGTGAAACTAACTGGCAGTTTATTAAGAGACTCGTTTGAAGTACAGGAGTGGTTGGAAGGAAGAATTTAAGAAATGATGATTACGATGAGTGGTCTGAACATTGTCCAGTGTGTGTCCTTGTCCAGTGTGTGTCCTTGTCCAGTGTGTGTCCTTGTCCAGTGTGTGTCCTTGTCGAGTGTGTGTCCTTGGTGAGTGTGTGTCCTTGGTGAGTGTGTGTCCTTGGCAACGTTCACACTGTGAGCTTTAGTGCTCAGTTCAGATTTTATTGCTCAAAAAATAAAAATAAATTGTTTAGCTGTTCACATAATTTTTTTAATGTGTCCAATATCAGATTCCAGTGTAAACCGGTCACGCTCCTGAACTGACCCAACATGAAGCACAAAATGAACAACAGCGATGATAGACGTAAAAGATAGAGGACACTGAAGTCACAGTTTTTATGGTTTAATTTACAAGTTGAATGCAGTGGAGGCCGGCTAATTAAAACAAATTAGACCTGCATCTGATTTAGGATCACATTATGAAAGTGGCCCAAATCAGAATTAAAAAGATCAGATTCCATGTGATTTGTGCTGCTCACACTGAAAAAACAGATCTGAGCTATATATAATATCAGATTATTTTGCCTGTAGTCTGAATGTTGATAAGATATTCCCCTTTTTATTTTTTTTTATATTATCTTTTTCCCCCTTCTTTTTCCGTTTTTCTCCCCTCCCAATGTTAGTCATTATGTCAATAGACCTGTCTCAAACCCTGCCCCTTTTCTTGATCCTCCAATCACAGCTGTCGCTTACCTCGGACTTTGTTTGTACGAGGAAGTCAGAGGTAAGCGACAGCTGTGATTGGAGGATCAAGAAAAGAGGGCAGGGTTTTGAGACAGGTCCATTCCCAATCGCCTTCCTGGTCGTTGCACACTCTACCCCCTACCGTCGGTCTGGGAGGGCGGAGACTATCACATGCTTCCTCCGACACATGTGTAGCCAATCAACCGCTTCTTTTTCACCTGGCAGCGTGGACTCTCACTGGGAGAGTGTAACGTGTGGAAGGTCACACTACCTCTCCCAGGACCCGACCTTGCTGGGCAGGCGCCCCGACCGAACTGTAGGAGTCGCTGTCCACAACGACCCAGACCCACCCACTGGCTTCCCTCCCACTGACTCTGCCAATTGAGCCAGTATGACGGCCGGCCAAGCCGGAAGCAACGCTGACAGCTGGATTCGATACCAGTGTCTCTTGCGTTGGTGACGAGCACCTTGTCCGCTGCGCCACCCAGCCGCCCTAAGATATTCCTTTATTGATCCCCTTGGGGAAATTCAGGAATCATAGCAGCGTGGGGGGGGGGGGGGGGGGGGGGGGTACAGGTAGCATAAGACATAGTACAGGTGACATAATTATAGTACAGTGGAGAAGTAAAAATTAAATAGTATAAAAAAGCAGTGTAAACAATATCAATATAATTAACTCTGGACATGTGCATGTGGGCAACAAGGTGCGAGATGAGGGTATTTATGCCCTCTGTTATTTGCCCTATAATAAATAGTTACAATATATAATCTAATAATCCAATAATCTAAATCTAATCTAATATATAATCTAAAAATGCTAAATGCTAAAATATGTGTGTTTTCTGTCAACACAGTTGGGCATTGGAATGAACAACGCTAGGAAAACCTCAGGTTCAGTGGCAAACGTTTCAAAGCAGCATTGAAAGGTGTTGTTTGTCGATGGATCGGTTTGGGACGTTGAGAGATTCAAAGTCTCGGCAGGAGTTTGTGACGGGAGGCGTCTGCCGCGCTACAATAATGAGAGCAGAGCTCGTCGAGTGTTGCTGAGTTAATGAGAGCAGAGCTCGTGGAGGGTTGCTGAGTTAATGAGAGCAGAGCTCGTCGAGTGTTGCTGAGTTAATGAGAGCAGAGCTCGTGGAGTGTTGCTGAGTTAATGAGAGCAGAGCTCGTGGAGTGTTGCTGAGTTAATGAGAGCAGAGCTCGTCGAGTGTTGCTGAGTTAATGAGAGCAGAGCTTGTGGAGTGTTGCTGAGTTAATGAGAGCAGAGCTCGTGGAGTGTTGCTGAGTTAATGAGAGCAGAGCTCGTCGAGTGTTGCTGAGTTAATGAGAGCAGAGCTCGTCGAGTGTTGCTGAGTTAATGAGAGCAGAGCTCGTCGAGTGTTGCTGAGTTAATGAGAGCAGAGCTCGTGGAGTGTTGCTGAGTTAATGAGAGCAGAGCTCGTGGAGTGTTGCTGAGTTAATGAGAGCAGAGCTCGTGGAGTGTTGCTGAGTTAATGAGAGCAGAGCTCGTGGAGTGTTGCTGAGTTAATGAGAGCAGAGCTCGTGGAGTGTTGCTGAGTTAATGAGAGCAGAGCTCGTGGAGTGTTGCTGAGTTAATGAGAGCAGAGCTCGTGGAGTGTTGCTGAGTTAATGAGAGCAGAGCTCGTGGAGTGTTGCTGAGTTAATGAGAGCAGAGCTTGTGGAGTGTTGCTGAGTTAATGAGAGCAGAGCTCGTGGAGTGTTGCTGAGTTAATGAGAGCAGAGCTCGTGGAGTGTTGCTGAGTTAATGAGAGCAGAGCTCGTGGAGTGTTGCTGAGTTAATGAGAGCAGAGCTCGTGGAGTGTTGCTGAGTTAATGAGAGCAGAGCTCGTGGAGTGTTGCTGAGTTAATGAGAGCAGAGCTTGTGGAGTGTTGCTGAGTTAATGAGAGCAGAGCTCGTCGAGTGTTGCTGAGTTAATGAGAGCAGAGCTCGTGGAGTGTTGCTGAGTTAATGAGAGCAGAGCTCGTCGAGTGTTGCTGAGTTAATGAGAGCAGAGCTCGTGGAGTGTTGCTGAGTTAATGAGAGCAGAGCTCGTCGAGTGTTGCTGAGTTCTGAAAGGGATGAATCACTGAACTGAGGAGAGGGAATTCAGAGAAAATTTGGACACATCAATCAATCAAATTGATTTGTATAGCACATTTAGACATGACACTTGTCAACCAAAGTGCTTCACAGTAAGTCGCATAAAGAAAGTGCTCCTAAAGTATAAAATAAACAGAAAATATAAACAACCAACGGACAGATAAAGAAACAGAACAACACGTCAAAACAAACAAGGCCAGAGTCAGAGTGAGTCAGGAAGGCCAGGGAGTAGAGGTGGGTTTTGAGTTTAGATTCAGAGGACTCGATGGAGGGGGCAGATCTGATGGACATGGGGATGCTGTTCCAGAGGTCAGGGGCTGCGACAGCAAAAGCACACCCCCCCCCCCAGACTTGAAATTGGACCTACGGGTAGTTAGGAGACCTTTATCAGCCGATCTGAGGGCCCTGACGTTGGTATAGGGGGTGAGGAGGTCTGCTAGGTAAACAGGGGCTTTACCATGTAGGGCTTTATAGACTAATAAGGAGAACCTTGAAATCTATCCTGTAGCGCACCGGGAGCCAGTGAAGGGAGGCAAGAACAGGGTGTGTTTACATTTACATTATTACATTTAGCTGAACGCTTTTATCCAAAGCGCTTTACATTGAGTCATTTAGCTGAACGCTTTTATCCAAAGCGCTTTAC
Organism: Notolepis coatsorum; assembly: GCF_963971535.1. Classification (NCBI taxonomy): domain Eukaryota; kingdom Metazoa; phylum Chordata; class Actinopteri; order Aulopiformes; family Paralepididae; genus Notolepis; species Notolepis coatsorum. Next base: position 287,576 of record NC_140166.1, on the reverse strand, counting down.
ATTTAGTACTTTAGCTGAACGCTTTTATCCAAAGTGACTTACAAGTTCTGTACAAGACAACAAGTCAGCAGGAAGGGTACGGCTTTGGCAGCTAAGGGTAAGTGGTACTGTTCATCTAGCAGTGTCGGACTTGAGTGCTACAGAGTGCATAGTATAGTATAGACATAGAAGGCATAATACTATAAGGTAGTGGTATAGTAGTATAGACATAGAAGGCATATAACTATAAGGTAGTGGTATAGTAGTATAGACATAGAAGGCATATAACTATAAGGTAGTGGTATAGTAGTATAGACATAGAAGGCATAATACTATAAGGTAGTGGTATAGTAGTATAGAGATTAGCATAGTAGGTAGTAGTATCCATAGATATATATCACTAGATGACTCAACCGCGCTGCTGGCCAACGGAGACCGACGTTGCCACATGGCGGCCATCTTGCGTGGGTGGAGCACGCCCACTCATAACATGCCTGTCTATGGTGCATCATGTACTATTGAAATAACCATAGCTTGCCCAATTTCAACCGTTTGGTTTGTTAAAAAACGTCTGATGTAGTTATCATACTGCATACTTATAATGGACTTTGATATACAAAAAAATGCTTCCAAGCAAGAATCATAGCCACGTTAATAACATTTGTAATAAACCAAACCGCTTGTAAATCCGTCAAGATTTCAGCGAGTTAAGCGTATTTTTGTTTGTGCAGATCATCAGATTTGTTTGTGCAGAACAGTACTGTATTTATAAATCTGGCATGTCATAAATGTATAGATGTAGCAGTACTGTCTATCTGTATGTCATATATGTCCTGATGAATTGAAAATGGGGGACCCTGATGTAAACAAGACGAAAGTCTTTCTCTGGTCTGCATCCCCTTAATAATTGTATGTATTGAGCCGTACTGTATTGTACCCATTCTGCAATCTGTTAATACAATTTTCAATCAATCAATCAATCAATCATCACATTAAAGCAGTAGTCCACTCAAGCAAGATGGCCGCCGGTGAACTACGTGGGAGACTCCGCTCTGAGCCATCTAGACGTATATATCTATGGTAGTATCGGCACAGTAATGACTTAGTAGCAAAGGGCATAATAGTAAAAGACAGTACAAGGGTTAGTCGTTTTCAATTTATTAATTGTTTTAATTTCATATATTGATTGAAGAAGTCTTTTTAGTCTACGGTGTAATTAGGGAGTATTTTGTGTTAGAAGTGCCTTGTCAGCCGGTGGATGGCAGCAGCTAGCTGTGCCCCGTCTGCCAGACGTCAGGTTAGAGCTTCGTTTACCAGCAGCTAGCTGTGCCCCGTCTGCCAGACGTTAGGTTAGAGCCTCGTTTACCAGCAGCTAGCTGTGCCCCGTCTGCCAGACGTTAGGTTAGAGCCTCGTTTACCAGCAGCTAGCTGTGCCCCGTCTGCCAGACGTTAGGTTAGAGCCTCGTTTACCAGCAGCTAGCTGTGCCCCGTCTGCCAGACGTTAGGTTAGAGCCCCGTTTACCAGCAGCTAGCTGTGCCCCGTCTGCCAGACGTCAGGTTAGAGCCTCGTTTACCAGCAGCTAGCTGTGCCCCGTCTGCCAGACGTTAGGTTAGAGCCTCGTTTACCAGCAGCTAGCTGTGCCCCGTCTGCCAGACGTCAGGTTAGAGCCTCGTTTACCAGCAGCTAGCTGTGCCCCGTCTGCCAGACGTTAGGTTAGAGCCTCGTTTACCAGCAGCTAGCTGTGCCCCGTCTGCCAGACGTCAGGTTAGAGCCTCGTTTACCAGCAGCTAGCTGTGCCTCGTCTGCCAGACGTCAGGTTAGAGCCTCGTTTACCAGCAGCTAGCTGTGCCCCGTCTGCCAGACGTCAGGTTAGAGCCTCGTTTACCAGCAGCTAGCTGTGCCCCGTCTGCCAGACGTCAGGTTAGAGCCTCGTTTACCAGCAGCTAGCTGTGCCCCGTCTGCCAGACGTCAGGTTAGAGCCTCGTTTACCAGCAGCTAGCTGTGCCCCGTCTGCCAGACGTTAGGTTAGAGCCTCGTTTACCAGCAGCTAGCTGTGCCCCGTCTGCCAGACGTTAGGTTAGAGCCTCGTTTACCAGCAGCTAGCTGTGCCCCGTCTGCCAGACGTTAGGTTAGAGCCTCGTTTACCAGCAGCTAGCTGTGCCTCGTCTGCCAGACGTCAGGTTAGAGCCTCGTTTAACAGCAGCTAGCTGTGCCCCGTCTGCCAGACGTCAGGTTAGAGCCTCGTTTACCAGCAGCTAGCTGTGCCCCGTCTGCCAGACGTTAGGTTAGAGCCTCGTTTACCAGCAGCTAGCTGTGCCCCGTCTGCCAGACGTTAGGTTAGAGCCTCGTTTACCAGCAGCTAGCTGTGCCTCGTCTGCCAGACGTTAGGTTAGAGCCTCGTTTACCAGCAGCTAGCTGTGCCCCGTCTGCCAGACGTCAGGTTAGAGCCTCGTTTACCAGCAGCTAGCTGTGCCCCGTCTGCCAGACGTCAGGTTAGAGCCTCGTTTACCAGCAGCTAGCTGTGCCCCGTCTGCCAGACGTTAGGTTAGAGCCTCGTTTACCAGCAGCTAGCTGTGCCCCGTCTGCCAGACGTCAGGTTAGAGCCTCGTTTACCAGCAGCTAGCTGTGCCCCGTCTGCCAGACGTCAGGTTAGAGCCTCGTTTACCAGCAGCTAGCTGTGCCTCGTCTGCCAAACGTTAGGTTAGAGCCTCGTTTACCAGCAGCTAGCTGTGCCCCGTCTGCCAGACGTCAGGTTAGAGCCTCGTTTACCAGCAGCTAGCTGTGCCTCGTCTGCCAGACGTCAGGTTAGAGCCTCGTTTACCAGCAGCTAGCTGTGCCTCGTCTGCCAGACGTTAGGTTAGAGCCTCGTTTACCAGCAGCTAGCTGTGCCCCGTCTGCCAGACGTTAGGTTAGAGCCTCGTTTACCAGCAGCTAGCTGTGCCTCGTCTGCCAGACGTTAGGTTAGAGCCTCGTTTACCAGCAGCTAGCTGTGCCCTGTCTGCCAGACGTTAGGTTAGAGCCTCGTTTACCAGCAGCTAGCTGTGCCCCGTCTGCCAGACGTTAGGTTAGAGCCTCGTTTACCAGCAGCTAGCTGTGCCCCGTCTGCCAGACGTCAGGTTAGAGCCTCGTTTACCAGCAGCTAGCTGTGCCCCGTCTGCCAGACGTTAGGTTAGAGCCTCGTTTACCAGCAGCTAGCTGTGCCTCGTCTGCCAGACGTCAGGTTAGAGCCTCGTTTACCAGCAGCTAGCTGTGCCCCGTCTGCCAGACGTCAGGTTAGAGCCTCGTTTACCAGCAGCTAGCTGTGCCCCGTCTGCCAGACGTCAGGTTAGAGCCTCGTTTACCAGCAGCTAGCTGTGCCCCGTCTGCCAGACGTCAGGTTAGAGCCTCGTTTACCAGCAGCTAGCTGTGCCCCGTCTGCCAGACGTTAGGTTAGAGCCTCGTTTACCAGCAGCTAGCTGTGCCCCGTCTGCCAGACGTTAGGTTAGAGCCTCGTTTACCAGCAGCTAGCTGTGCCCCGTCTGCCAGACGTTAGGTTAGAGCCTCGTTTACCAGCAGCTAGCTGTGCCTCGTCTGCCAGACGTCAGGTTAGAGCCTCGTTTACCAGCAGCTAGCTGTGCCCCGTCTGCCAGACGTCAGGTTAGAGCCTCGTTTACCAGCAGCTAGCTGTGCCCCGTCTGCCAGACGTTAGGTTAGAGCCTCGTTTACCAGCAGCTAGCTGTGCCCCGTCTGCCAGACGTTAGGTTAGAGCCTCGTTTACCAGCAGCTAGCTGTGCCTCGTCTGCCAGACGTTAGGTTAGAGCCTCGTTTACCAGCAGCTAGCTGTGCCCCGTCTGCCAGACGTCAGGTTAGAGCCTCGTTTACCAGCAGCTAGCTGTGCCCCGTCTGCCAGACGTCAGGTTAGAGCCTCGTTTACCAGCAGCTAGCTGTGCCCCGTCTGCCAGACGTTAGGTTAGAGCCTCGTTTACCAGCAGCTAGCTGTGCCCTGTCTGCCAGACGTCAGGTTAGAGCCTCGTTTACCAGCAGCTAGCTGTGCCCCGTCTGCCAGACGTCAGGTTAGAGCCTCGTTTACCAGCAGCTAGCTGTGCCTCGTCTGCCAGACGTTAGGTTAGAGCCTCGTTTACCAGCAGCTAGCTGTGCCCCGTCTGCCAGACGTCAGGTTAGAGCCTCGTTTACCATCAGCTAGCTGTGCCTCGTCTGCCAGACGTCAGGTTAGAGCCTCGTTTACCAGCAGCTAGCTGTGCCTCGTCTGCCAGACGTTAGGTTAGAGCCTCGTTTACCAGCAGCTAGCTGTGCCCCGTCTGCCAGACGTTAGGTTAGAGCCTCGTTTACCAGCAGCTAGCTGTGCCCCGTCTGCCAGACGTTAGGTTAGAGCCTCGTTTACCAGCAGCTAGCTGTGCCTCGTCTGCCAGACGTTAGGTTAGAGCCTCGTTTACCAGCAGCTAGCTGTGCCTCGTCTGCCAGACGTCAGGTTAGAGCCTCGTTTACCAGCAGCTAGCTGTGCCCCGTCTGCCAGACGTTAGGTTAGAGCCTCGTTTACCAGCAGCTAGCTGTGCCCCGTCTGCCAGACGTTAGGTTAGAGCCTCGTTTACCAGCAGCTAGCTGTGCCCCGTCTGCCAGACGTTAGGTTAGAGCCTCGTTTACCAGCAGCTAGCTGTGCCTCGTCTGCCAGACGTTAGGTTAGAGCCTCGTTTACCAGCAGCTAGCTGTGCCTCGTCTGCCAGACGTTAGGTTAGAGCCTCGTTTACCAGCAGCTAGCTGTGCCCCGTCTGCCAGACGTCAGGTTAGAGCCTCGTTTACCAGCAGCTAGCTGTGCCCCGTCTGCCAGACGTCAGGTTAGAGCCTCGTTTACCAGCAGCTAGCTGTGCCTCGTCTGCCAGACGTTAGGTTAGAGCCTCGTTTACCATCAGCTAGCTGTGCCCCGTCTGCCAGACGTTAGGTTAGAGCCTCGTTTACCAGCAGCTAGCTGTGCCTCGTCTGCCAGACGTCAGGTTAGAGCCTCGTTTACCAGCAGCTAGCTGTGCCTCGTCTGCCAGACGTCAGGTTAGAGCCTCGTTTACCAGCAGCTAGCTGTGCCTCGTCTGCCAGACGTCAGGTTAGAGCCTCGTTTACCAGCAGCCAGCTGTGCCTCGTCTGCCAGACGTTAGGTTAGAGCCTCGTTTACCAGCAGCTAGCTGTGCCCCGTCTGCCAGACGTTAGGTTAGAGCCTCGTTTACCAGCAGCTAGCTGTGCCCCGTCTGCCAGACGTTAGGTTAGAGCCTCGTTTACCAGCAGCTAGCTGTGCCCCGTCTGCCAGACGTTAGGTTAGAGCCTCGTTTACCAGCAGCTAGCTGTGCCCCGTCTGCCAGACGTTAGGTTAGAGCCTCGTTTACCAGCAGCTAGCTGTGCCCCGTCTGCCAGACGTTAGGTTAGAGCCTCGTTTACCAGCAGCTAGCTGTGCCTCGTCTGCCAGACGTTAGGTTAGAGCCTCGTTTACCAGCAGCTAGCTGTGCCTCGTCTGCCAGACGTTAGGTTAGAGCCTCGTTTACCAGCAGCTAGCTGTGCCCCGTCTGCCAGACGTCAGGTTAGAGCCTCGTTTACCAGCAGCTAGCTGTGCCCCGTCTGCCAGACATTAGGTTAGAGCCTCGTTTACCAGACGTCAGGTTAGAGCCTCGTTTACCAGCAGCGACGAGCTCACAGAACAAGACACGTCATCAGTAGATTCACACACACAGGCACAACAGATAAGAACAAACAATACAAATCTGCTAAGACGGTTACAAGTCGATACACACAGTGGACCGGAGATCACACTTTTAAAGGCAGCGAGAGATGGAAGACCCTCCAGCTGTAGGGGTCAGTCGGAGCAGACCTGCAGGAACCCTGAGAAGCAGCCGGTCCAGAGCAAACCTGCAGAACCAGCCGGTCCAGAGCAAACCTGCAGAACCAGCCGGTCCAGAGCAAACATGCAGGAACCCTGAGAACCAGCCGGTCCAGAGCAAACATGCAGGAACCCTGAGAACCAGCCGGTCCAGAGCAGACCTGCAGGAACCCTGAGACCCAGCTGGTCACTTGAACGTGAAGTCAAGTCAAGAGTTTTATTTGTCACGGCATACAAGCATACAGTGAAATGCGGGTGGTCATGCCCGCAGAGATTGTGCAATAATACAAGTAATAAGAATAAGACATAACAGGTATAATGTACATGACGTTTACAAAAAGCATGGTAAGACATGCTAAGGTCCTGCGATAGTGCAATACACTGTTAGCTATGGATGAGGCACTGGGTCTTATGTATGAATGAATGAAAACTTTATTTAACAGATTGCAGAATGGGTACAATACAGTACGGCTCAATACATACAATTGTTAAGGGGATGCAGACCTGAGAAAGACTTTTGTCTTGTTTACATCAGGGTCCCCCATTTTCAATTCATATAGACATTTATGACATACACAACATACATGACATTTATGGCATAGGGACATACAGGTATTTAGTACTGATACATTTGTGACATAAGCGGTATTCAAATATACAGTACTGTTACCCCTAGATCCTGACAGAGTATATACATATGATGGGGAGGGGACTGTACATTAGGAGGGGGTGGGTGGGTGGGAGGGCAATATCCATACGGTGGGGAGGGAATATATACATGCGGTGGGGAGGAGACTGTCTATTAGGAGGGGGTGGGGGTTTTGGGCATTTACGGTGGCCAGTTTCGAATTGCAGCCTCCCGTAGGTGCTCTTTAAGAGCGGTTTTGAATGTGGGCAGGGATTCACATTCCTTTACAGCTTTGGGTAGGGCGTTCCACATTGATGTGGCATAATTGCGAAACGTGTTTAGTCCCTTGTTTGAGCCGAATCTGGGTTTAACATGATTTGTTGAGCTTCCTCTGGTGTTGTGGTTGTGGTATTCACTGACCTTTGGGAAGTATTTTGACATGTACATGGGCACCCCGGTCGTATAGTGTATCTTGTAGACCAGGCCCATTGCAAGTTGCTGTACTCTGTCGTCTACTCTAAGCCATCCTAGGTTGTCAAAGTGGGCAGGGGTGAGGTGGGTTCTAGGAGTCAGGTCAAGCAGTAGTCTGACCAGTTTGTTTTGTGATGTTTGTAATCTTGTTTTAAGCGCCTTTGAGGTGCTTTGGTACCATGAGGTGCAAGCATAGTCGTAGTACCCTTGAATGAGTGCTCCTGCCAGAGTCTTCAGGGTATTCTTGTTTACCAGAGAGGAGATCCGGTACAAGAATCTAGTTTGTTGGTTGACTTTTTTTATTACATTGGATGCCATTTTGTCACAGGAAAGATTTGCCTCTAGGATGGAACCCAGGTAGGTAATATCAAGTCAAGTCAAGTCAAGTCAAGTCAAGAGTTTTAATTGTCACGGCATACAGGTATACAATGAAATGCGGGTGGTCTTGCCCGCAACGATGTGCAATACAGTGGTACATATAATAGAATCAAAAGAAGAAACAACATTGTGCAGTAACAGATAGCAGGTAACATGGAGTGACATCTCGGTATCTGTACATAGTTATTTACAGCGCATGTGTGACATGCTAGTTAGCTTTGGTAGTGCAATACACTGTTCCTGTTATTCTAATTTAAAGTGTCCTTTCCTTTGGCCATAAGTGTGCGTGTGTGCGACATGAGTGTGTGCCCGCTCATGTTAAAGTGTTAAGTGGCTGCTCGTGTGTGAGCGTGCACAGTGTGCGTGTCGTGTGTGTGTTCATGTGTGCTTGTGTGTGGACAGTTCAATGTTCTGAGCACTCAATGTACATTGTTCATGGCTCTGATGGCCTGATATTGTCACCCACTGTAACTGAGAAGCCGTCGGTCTTGCTGAGTTTGTTGTACACTACTATACAATACTATACAATCTACAGTTTATACTATATATCCTTATGCTATCTTGCTATATCCATCTATTTACTATACAAGAACCACTCCCGTTCTTTTTTTAAAGTGACCTTTTTATTGTGTAAAGTGACTGTTGAGTGTGAGTGTGTGCAGCATGTGTGTGTGTGTGTGCGTGTTAAAGTGACTGTTAGTGTGTGAGCGTATACAGTGTGTGTGTTGTGTGTGTGCTCATGTGTGCTTGTGTGTGGAGAGTTCAGTGTTCAAGACTCTGATGGCAGAATAGCTTCCAAGATTCCATTCCAACAGTGTAGTTATGTGAGGGGGACGCTTACCAATAATAAGGGCTTTAAGAATAAACAAATACCAACGATAGTTGCACCTTTCAACCAGAGAAGGCCGTCCAACCTTTTCATGAAGGACACAGTATTGGGTCTCACACCCCGTCACCAGTAAGTCTGAACGTGTAGAACAGTTGTAACCCAGTTACACATTTTTTCCACTCTGTATTGTATATTGTATATATGTATATTGAACACTTTTGTTTACACTTGTTTACGTACTTTTGACTCTCTATTTTATACTTTATAAATTTTTTATCTAGCACACTCTCAGGAGCAAAACAGAAAAAAAGCATTTCATATAAAAGTATTCTGTATTTTTGTATGACAACTAATAAAATAAACTTGAAACTTGAAACAGTGCTGTGGTGTAGGGCTGAGCCCAAACGTTCAAACCTTTGTTCGTTACGTTGGCATTCGAATTCTAAATCAACATTTGAATTTTTTATAAAAAAAATATATAAAAAATGTATTTAAATTTTTTCTATTAATTCTGATTAAACCAATGGGGTTTTTCTTCAGTTGCAGATAAAGATTAGGCTACACTAATATTATAGTATTAAAAGAAACTGATGAGTTATATTCATTAAAGAAAGTTGATTTAATTGATTTAGTTGGCTGGGGCTTCTCCCTGGGCTGGGGCTGGAAAGTTGATTTAATAAAAAAAATACTCATTTAATCAGATTAATCACTTTATTCAAATTGAGGATTTAGTTTGAGGATATTTATTAAAAAAAAATAAGAGATTATTAAAAAAAAAGTTCGAATCCCAAAAGCAGGCTTCGGGGCCAGCCTCACTGTGGTGTAACACCCTCTCCCCCTGCAGGTGCACTACTACATGGGCCTCACTGTGGTGTAACACCCTCTCCCCCTGCAGGTGCACTACTACATGGGCCTCACTGTGGTGTAACACCCTCTCCCCCTGCAGGTGCACTACTACATGGGCCTCACTGTGGTGTAACACCCTCTCCCCCTGCAGGTGCACTACTACATGGGCCTCACTGTGGTGTAACACCCTCTCCCCCTGCAGGTGCACTACTACATGGGCCTCACTGTGGTGTAACACCCTCTCCCCCTGCAGGTGCACTACTACATGGGCCTCACTGTGGTGTAACACCCTCTCCCCCTGCAGGTGCACTACTACATGGGCCTCACTGTGGTGTAACACCCTCTCCCCCTGCAGGTGCACTACTACATGGGCCTCACTGTGGTGTAACACCCTCTCCCCCTGCAGGTGCACTACTACATGGGCCTCACTGTGGTGTAACACCCTCTCCCCCTGCAGGTGCACTACTACATGGGCCTCACTGTGGTGTAACACCCTCTCCCCCTGCAGGTGTACTACTACATGGGCCTCACTGTGGTGTAACACCCTCTCCCCCTGCAGGTGTACTACTACATGGGCGTGGACGCGCTGCAGGAGAGCCTGCTGGTGGACGAGACGGCGGTGAACGGCGCCCTGGTGAGCCTGTCCAAGGCGCTGCAGTACGAGCTGGCCCGCAGCCTGCCCCACCTGCACCTGCTGCGCGGCCGCTGCCTGCTGCTGAAGGCCGAGGAGCAGAACGCCGCCGACTGCTTCAAGCGGGCCCTGGAGCTGGAGCGCCCGGGGGCCCACCGCAACACCACGGCCCTGCGCTGCCTCCTGGAGGCCCTGCTGGCCCTGTTCACCCAGCAGGGAGGAGGCCCCCCCGAGGAGCCCCAGGGCGGGGGCGCCACCGCGGTCACGCAGCTGGAGGAGTGGCTGCGCCGGGCGGAGGGGATGTACTCCGGGGAGGCGGTGCGGGCCGAGCTGCGGGGCCTGTGTCGGGGCCACACGGCCGAGGTGGCCGACCTCTCCAGGACCCTGATCCGCACGGGGCGGCTGCAGCTGGTGCGGAGGCTCCTGGAGGCGGTGCAGCCGGGGCGGCCGGCCAAGAGGAGGCCGCTGGCCACCAGGACCTTCTCCCTGATGTGAGGCGGAGGAGAGCGGGGCCTTGTTTACTACAGGGACGTCCCATATTGGCATTCAAATGTAATATCGGAAATGATCGGTATCGGTTTTCAAATATTATTTTTACATTTATTTAACCTTTATTTACCCAGGCAAAAGTATGCATAATGTTGTGGGGGGGGAGAACCCTGCATATATCGGTATCGGTTGATATCGGTATCGGAAATTAAGAGTTGGACAATATCGGTATATCGGATATCGGTAAAAAAAAAGCCAATATCGAACATCCCTATTTTTTACCGTTGTCCCGCCGGATTCCAGGTTGTTGCTGGGTATTAGTGGAAATACAGTTAAAGTAGCCTACTATTGTTCTGTATTTAACATTTTCCTTTTTCAACAGTAGTCTATTTATTCATACAAAATACTAACAAAGAGAGAGAAAGAAAAAAATTGCAGAAAACAGTACTGTCAAAAGAAATGACTTAGAATACACACAAGTAACCCCAGACAAAATGGGCCAACTTCTCAAAATGTCAATGGACAGTCTGTCTGTTTACTGGGGGCTGACATCTTAATTAGAATGTAAAATGTGTTATTTTCACTCCAAGCCTGGCTGGGATATGAAGCAAGCAAGACATAGTGGCACATATACAGCTGTGTTATGAGGCTAGCGAAGCGTAGTGGTACATATACAGCTGTGTTATGAGGCTAGCGAAGTGTAGTGGTACATATACAGCTGTGTTATGAGGCTAGCGAAGCGGTACATATACAGCTGTGTTATGAGGCTAGCGAAGCGGTACATATACAGCTGTGTTATGAGGCTAGCGAAGCGTAGTGGTACATATACAGCTGTGATATGAGGCTAGCGAAGCGTAGTGGTACATATACAGCTGTGATATGAGGCTAGTGAAGCGTAGTGGTACATATACAGCTGTGTTATGAGGCTAGCGAAGCGTAGTGGTACATATACAGCTGTGATATGAGGCTAGCGAAGCGTAGTGGTACATATACAGCTGTGATATGAGGCTAGCGAAGCGTAGTGGTACATATACAGCTGTGTTATGAGGCTAGCGAAGCGTAGTGGTACATATACAGCTGTGATATGAAGCTAGCAGAGTGTAGTGGTACATATACAGCTGTGATATGAGGCTAGCGAAGCGTAGTGGTACATATACAGCTGTGTTATGAGGCTAGCGAAGCGTAGTGGTACATATACAGCTGTGATATGAGGCTAGTGAAGCGTAGTGGTACATATACAGCTGTGTTTTGAGGCTAGCGAAGCGTAGTGGTACATATACAGCTGTGATATGAGGCTAGCGAAGCGTAGTGGTACATATACAGCTGTGATATGAGGCTAGCGAAGCGTAGTGGTACATATACAGCTGTGATATGAGGCTAGCGAAGCGTAGTGGTATATATACAGCTGTGATATGAAGCTAGCAAAGTGTAGTGGTACATATACAGCTGTGATATGAAGCTAGCAAAGCGTTGCGGTATATATACAGCTGTGATATGAAGCTAGCAAAGTGTAGCGGTATATATACAGCTGTGATATGAAGCTAGCGAAGCGTAGTGGTACATATACAGCTGTGTTATGAGGCTAGCGAAGCGTAGTGGTACATATACAGCTGTGATATGAGGCTAGCGAAGTGTAGTGGTACATATACAGCTGTGATATGAGGCTAGCGAAGCGTAGTGGTACATATACAGCTGTGATATGAGGCTAGCGAAGTGTAGTGGTACATATACAGCTGTGATATGAAGCTAGCAAAGTGTAGTGGTACATACAGCTGTGATATGAAGCTAGCAAAGTGTAGTGGTACATATACAGCTGTGATATGAAGCTAGCAAAGCGTAGCGGTATATATACAGCTGTGATATGAAGCTAGCAAAGCGTAGCGGTATATATACAGCTGTGATATGAAGCTAGCGAAGCGTAGTGGTACATATACAGCTGTGTTATGAGGCTAGCAAAGCGTAGCGGTACATATACAGCCGGGAACCAGCAAACTAGGGGCCAGCATGGACAGTAATTTTTTAGTGTATGATTTAGTGTAAGGATGAATGGCATTCATCAGTCTCTGTTTTATCATCAACCTCCTTTGATGTGTGTGTGTTTGTAGGGGTCATGTGGTCGTGGTGATGTAAACGCTGCTCTCACCTCTGAAATTGACCAAATAATCGTATTATTTGCCAGAGATCATAAAATACAATGAGTTGAACATTGCTTTCAAAATAAACAATAATATCTTTAAGATGTAACTTAAGAGTGACCAGTATTTCTTCAAATATATTATTTCCAAATCTATCCAAAATTGAATAGTATCTAACAATTTGAAAATTCATTATCTTTCTTTAATACGCTTTTAGTCACTTCCTTTGTTTTTTTTTCAATATGTGAAGTATAATGTCTGACTTTGATCCATTTGTTTAAAAAAAAAAAAAAAAGATTATATATAAAGAATAAAAAGACCCATGTCGAATATTGTGCCTTCATACATATTGTTTTCATAATGTCTTCAATTACAAATCAGCAACCCCTACGCTATTCCGGACCATGGATGGAAGCTAGACGTGTCGAAATGGCCAGCCATCCACTGGCCAGAGACGTATATACGTATTTGATTGAAAAGCCTAGTGTTTACACTAAGGAAAATCTAGGAGATCCAAGAGTCAGAATTCTAACTACCGCTAACTGCACCTGCATGGCTGGGTGAGTTCAAGTTCAAGTGTAGGCCTTATTTGAATTGTAATTATGTAATCAAGCAGCCATCCCACAGATAGGGACAACAGGAATCATAGCTGTGGTTAGGAGTTTTATATCTGTACAGAAAGCAGGGGTGTAAAACAAACTGGTTTACACAAACTGTTGAGACTTTTCAACATGGACTCAAGACCTACCTTTTTAGAAAGGCCTTTTATTAGTTTTCATGTCTTATCATATGGTGTTCTGATGTAACTCTGTAGCACTCTGAGATTCTCAGGAATGTAGGGTGCGTTACAAATGGAATGTATAATTATTATTAGGGATGTCCGATATTGGCATTAAAATGTTATATCGGAAATTATCTGTATCGGTTTTCAAAAAAAATATAAATTTATTTTTTTACATTTCTATAACCTTTATTTACCCAAGCAAGCAAGTAAGAACAAATTCTGATTTTATTTGTCAAAAGTATGCATAATGTTGTGTTAATTCCACAACAAGAGATATGTAATGTTAATTACCTTGGGGGGGGGGGGGGGGGGGGCCCTGCATATATCGGTTGATATTGGTTGATATCGGTATCGGAAATTAAGAGTTGGACAATATCGGTATCGGTAAAAAAGCCAATATCGAGCATCCCTAATTATTATTATTAAAAAGTACCCAGAAATTATACTTAAGTGAAAGTATGGGTACCGTCTCAAAATCTTACTCTAGTAAAAGTCAGAGTATCTGGCTAAAATCACACTTGAGTAAAAGTTTAAAAGTTTCTACTTTTAAATGTACTTAAGTACTAAAAAGTTTATGTTTTTTCTGACTGTCTATTCTTCTGATAGCAGGTGTTTAATCAAAGATCCCCGCTTTCTAGTCTTGCACAAGGACCAATCAGCATGGGTATGGGCGGGTTCATTTTCCATTGATGGGGATTTGATTGGCTGTTTTTAAATAAAGCTCGGCCGCAGGATTAATAACATTAACGTTAGTTCAGCCAGAGAAACAAATATACTAATTAAAATAGCTGGACCTGCGAGATTTGTACTTTGTAGGTCTGCATTTGAAATGTAAGGAGTAAAAAGTATGTTTTTATTCTCTGAAATGTAATTGAGTAAAAGTAAAATGTATACAAACCTGATAATACTCGAGTAAAGTACAAATCCCCCAAAACAGTACTTAAGTGTTGTAACGAAGTACAATTACTCACGTAGTTTACACCCCTGACAGAAAGGTACAGGTGCTCAGGTGAGGAAAAGCACCTGCCCCTAATAGTAGCTTTATAGAGCTGATCCAGAATCAGTCCTTCAAGATGGGTGGCGTAAAACTCCTAGCACTAATCATATCAATCTAAAATCATAATTAAAAGTCAATCTCCTTTACTTAAAGTAGGCCATCCATATCCTTCCAGGCTCGCTTCGTGCTGCCGCCATTATGTGTCAGATTGATCTGTCTGGCAGTGAGGCAGGGTCACCCTGCGAGGTGAAGAAATGGAAAGACATGTCCAGGGAACAAGTTGAGCCCCAATGACTTGGGGGATATTAACTTCAACCGACGCCAAAGCGACGCCACACAGAGTTGCCCCCGCTCCACAAAAAAGCCCTGCCACCCTCGGAAACATATCAGGTAGTTATTTCTGTCCTCAGCACACAGTAACCTATCTGTCCTCAGCACACAGTAACCTATCTGTCCTCAGCACACAGTAACCTATCTGTCCTCAGCACACAGTAACCTATCTGTCCTCAGCACATAGTAACCTATCTGTCCTCAGCACACAGTAACCTATCTGTCCTCAGCACATAGTAACCTATCTGTCCTCAGCACATAGTAACCTATCTGTCCTCAGCACACAGTAACCTATCTGTCCTCAGCACACAGTAACCTATCTGTCCTCAGCACACAGTAACCTATCTGTCCTCAGCACACAGTAACCTATCTGTCCTCAGCACACAGTAACCTATCTGTCCTCAGCACACAGTAACCTATCTGTCCTCAGCACACAGTAACCTATCTGTCCTCAGCACACAGTAACCTATCTGTCCTCAGCACACAGTAACCTATCTGTCCTCAGCACACAGTAACCTATCTGTCCTCAGCACACAGTAACCTATCTGTCCTCAGCACATAGTAACCTATCTGTCCTCAGCACACAGTAACCTATCTGTCCTCAGCACACAGTAACCTATCTGTCCTCAGCACATAGTAACCTATCTGTCCTCAGCACACAGTAACCTATCTGTCCTCAGCACACAGTAACCTATCTGTCCTCAGCACACAGTAACCTATCTGTCCTCAGCACACAGTAACCTATCTGTCCTCAGCACACAGTAACCTATCTGTCCTCAGCACATAGTAACCTATCTGTCCTCAGCACACAGTAACCTATCTGTCCTCAGCACATAGTAACCTATCTGTCCTCAGCACACAGTAACCTATCTGTCCTCAGCACATAGTAACCTATCTGTCCTCAGCACACAGTAACCTATCTGTCCTCAGCACACAGTAACCTATCTGTCCTCAGCACACAGTAACCCATCCCCTTGAAATCATTTACACATGACTGGACCCAACTTTACACATGTATAGTGGGGTCCGAAAGTCTGAGTCCACTACCAAGATCACATGTATAGTGGGGTCCGAAAGTCTGAGTCCACTACCAAGATCACATGTATAGTGGGGTCCGAAAGTCTGAGTCCACTACATGTATAGTGGGGTCCGAAAGTCTGAGTCCACTACCAAGATCACATGTATAGTGGGGTCCGAAAGTCTGAGTCCACTACCAAGATCACATGTATAGTGGGGTCCGAAAGTCTGAGTCCACTACATGTATAGTGGGGTCCGAAAGTCTGAGTCCACTACCAAGATCACATGTATAGTGGGGTCCGAAAGTCTGAGTCCACTACCAAGATCACATGTATAGTGGGGTCCGAAAGTCTGAGTCCACTACCAAGATCCGTTTGTTTTCATCATTGATAGAAAACTAAAAGGATTATTCCTTTTTTTATGTCTTGGTTAAGTACTGGTGTTCATGATGCCATCCATCTTAAAAGGACATGTATAGATGCAAAACTAATAATTAAAAAAAGATCACCTGCTATTATTTCAGTTTAGGCATGGGGTCTATTTCAACATCATTGGCGTTGAAATAGATCTCATGCCTAGACTGAAATATTGGTGGTGTTCTTTAAAAAAATATAATAATAAATGTTGAGTCTACAGGTCCTGGAGGATGTTTAAGATGGCATCATGAACACCAATACTTACCAAGACATAACAAATTAAATAATAATATTTTGTTATTAATAATCCCACCCCCCTCCCAGGGAGGTTAGGCTGGGATAACAACAGTGTTCCTGTGGGTCCCTCATCTGCATGACAATTGAAGACTTCTTCTAGAAATGCTTCCCAAAGCTTGAGGACTTCTTCGTGGACCGCCTCCTACCAGAGCTCATCTGTCGGCGCCCTCTGCTGGCTAGCTGTATAGCTATACATTATCCCGCTTATTACATGGCTAACTTACTAACAATATACCCAATTCATTTTACACCATCGACAAGACAAGATCAAATGCAGACGCAGTTCTGTTCTGTCGCTCCGCTGTCATCGCCGGCAGCTTCGCCAGCGGCAGGTGTGTCTGATTGGCTGCACTGATGCAGTGTGTCAGTGGGCTTGATTGCTACAGCTGCGCACAGCGGTCATTATTGCTCGGCAGAGGTCCGTTATCGAGTAATAACGGACCTCTGACGAGCGCTATTGACCAATCACAATCAAGCATTTCGGCAAATGTTAAAACGCCATGTAATAAGTGTAAATAATTCATCTCAAGACAGAATTTATTGAGTAAATAGATTCATTTAATATCAAAATATTCTTTTTTTTATTGTTTGTAGGGTTGAACAATATATCACAAAACGATGACACTATAATTTTTTTGTCTATATCGTGCAGCCCTAATTGTCGGTGAAAATTCAAACGTGTTACATGTATACATTTCATTAAGTTATTAACTTTGTCTCTCTTCCTAAATCACAAGCACACTATTAGAGTTGTTTTAAGTCACTTATACAATTCTGGGAAGCTTATCAGATCATTGTAAGTATTAGAAGCAGTCACTTATCTCCTAGGCACACCAGTGTTCCTGAGGTTGGTGATGCCTGCACAACATATCAACTTGGGTGATGGATACAATGGCTGCATTTATAGGGTGCTTTTATCCAAAGCGCTTTACAATTTGTTCCCTACGTTTTACCCGTTCACTCACACTTTAGAACACCTAGACACACTTTATATTTATTGGCAAAGAATTTGCACTACAACCCATACCTCAGTACACCTTACTGTAAATTGTACCTAAATTGTACCTCATCCCATTTCTGCTTTGCACTATATAGTATATTGTATATTAGTATATTGCATAGTATATTGTATGGTAACTCAGTTACTTCTATTCTGCATTGAACATTGTACATATGTACATACTGAACACTTGTGTCTACGTACGTGACTTCTATTTTTTACATTCTATTTTTTACATGCTATACTTATTTTATTTCATACTTTTTTGTCTAGCACAGTCTCTGGAGCGTAACAGAAAGAAGCATTTTGTATAAAAGTATTCTGTACTTCTGTATGACAACTATTAAAGAAACTTGAAACTTGAACATTCACACCACCGACAGCGGAGGCGACCACGCAAGGTGCCAACCTGCTCATCGGGAGCAGTTAGGGGTCAAGTGTCTTGCTCAAGGACACTTTCCGACACGCTGCCCAGGAGGAGCGGGGAATCGAACCGGGAACCTGCAGTTTACCAGACGACTGCTCTACCTCCTGAGCCATTGTCGCCCCCACGCGGGCCGTGTCTATTCTTATCCTAACGGATTTATGCTTCCGCGTTCGCGTTTTGCGCTCTGATTGGCCACTGACGTTTCTGGTCGCGCCAATCGTGTGACGGCAAGTTCTTTCGCCGGTTAAGCTTAGGCACTCTTTCGAAGTTGGTTACGGTTAGAGTTTGTCTAAGGTTAGAGAACGCCAGCCCTGATTCCAAACTCTAACCAACTTCGAAAGAGTCGCCTAAGCTTAACCAGTGATAAACTAGGCGTTAGGTAGTTTGCTGCTGTTCAAGGCCGAAATGGGCGTGTCACGCGATTGGGCGCACATGTCACATGACCAGAAACGTCAGTGGCCAATCGGATCGCACGAGAAACGTCAGTGGCCAATCAGATTCGCAAAACGCGAACACGGAAGCATAAATCCGTTAGGATAAGAATAGACGCACCCGGGCCGGGTATTACAGTGTTCAGGATTTTGCATTGTTGTCTACTGTCCAATCAATTACCCTTTCCATGTGAATTCTTACCCTCGACAACTGACGTGAAGTCTCCACATTACAACCCGACAGTGGCTTCCTCCCCTTTGTGAAGCTTGGTATTATTTATTAATGTTGTGCCAACAGCAGCCATATCCTCCCGCACAAGAATCCGCAAGAACTCATCCCCATGTTCTAGTTTGAACAAAAAGCCAGACTCTAATAGGGATGTGAATTGATAAGATTTTATCGATACAATTCCATTATCGATTCTGCTTATCGGTCCGATTCTTTGTCGATTCCCTTATAGATTCCTGATACATTTATAATTTAAATAAATGTAATTGGAAATGCAACAGAACTAAGCTGGTTAGAATAACAACATGCAACTTGACATTTCTGATTGTCATTTATCATTTATTGTTGAGCCCCCATGTCAGAAAAATACAAAAACTGTAAAAAATTTATTAACTATACACTTAAATAAAATAATGTATTTGAGAACTAATTTAATCTATTGAACTGTAGTTGCATTCAACAGGTCGTTATTGCAAAAGAGAATTTGTTAGCAATAACCTACCTGTATAAATAAAGGCCAGCTCAAGCTCAGTGTTCTCTCTCTGTCTCTCTCTGCAATGAGCATGGCTATTTAGCTAGCTAGCGGCTAATGTTACTTTACCATGTATTGTAAATGAATGACTAGGATGCAAAGCACTTAGTTTTCACTGCACACACAAAACGGTCGCAATATCGAGTCCTTTAGGTTTTCCTCAAGGAATCAAATAGTCTGCTATGGCTGCATGCGTGGCGCTAACGTTAGTGTTTTTAAATGCGCAACTATGCAACTGATCTTCATTAATACCAGAACAAGCGTGTCCTCCTCCCAGCTTAACTCACCCCTGGACACAAGTGTGCTTCTTTTCACAACATTCAAAAGCCATATAAAAAGTTGCAGACTCCAATCCTGTTAAAAAAATATATTTGAGCTGTCCTTGACGGACTCAAAACCAAAGTATGCTTTTTTTGACCTGGTCTTTCAGTTTGTTATTCTCCTCCCGTGCTTCCTGAAGTTCCCTGTTGACTGCTGCATACTCGTCTCGGAGTCGACTGTACTGGGACTTGAGATGATCAAAGTCTTTCTTTGAAACAACTTCATTATTTTCACCTGCAACACAGCATACGCAAACATTTCATAGATTTAATAATAACTTGTTTACACATAATAGAAAACATACAGTGCCCTACGAAATGTCACCTTTTTGCCCTTACTAGCCGGTATGTGGAGACAGAGTGCCAGTTAGCCCCTGTGGGTTCAGGGGAAAGACTGGGCACAAATATGACATTACATAATTGGAAAAGGATGTGACCCTCCACCTATTCATGCAGTAAGGGGTCAAAAGGTTACATTATGTGTGCATTACACATTCTCTCTCACACCCATACACCCAAAGGAAGGATGATGATGTTACAAAGTTATAGATATTAGATAGATAGATATAGTATTTGTAAACCTGGTACGTCATAAATGTATAGATGTAGCAGTACTGTCTATATGTATGTCATGTATGTTATATATGTTATGATACATTGAAAATGTAAACAAGACGAAAGTCTTTCTCTGGTCTGCATCCCCTTAACAATTGTGTGTATTGAGCCGTACTGTATTGTACCCATTCTGCAATCTGTTAATACAATTTTCAATCAATCAATCAATAGATGAAGAAAGGGTTTGTGTACCAGTCCCAGAGTCTTCAGGGGGGACACCCACCTCGGGGGCACAGCTTGTGTTGGCAGCAGCACTGCTGTTGGACTTCGCTTCACTGCGTCTTCTCTTTCTTGCATATCTGAAAAACACAGTAGAGGTCAATTGAGATTTCAATGATCTGTACACAATCAATAGTTATTGTTAACGTTACAACAAGAGTATCCAGTTGCACCCAGCTAACTGGGTTGCTAGCTGACGCATTTAGCTACACGATAAACAAAAACCAAACACTTTGCATAATACTTAACTAGTTACAGAATGTTACCTTGCTTGGTGGGGAGGAAATATTGAGGGGACGAAATCAGGGCTGTCGCAGTCTATTGACGCTTTTCCTGAACAGACAAAATATGAACGAATGAATGAAAACTTTATTTAACAGATTGCAGAATGGGTACAATACAGTACGGCTCAATACACACAATTGTTAATGGGATGCAGACCAGAGAAAGACTTTCATCTTGTTTACATCAGGGTCCCCCATTTTCAATTCATAGTGATATGACTTTGATTTGACTGGACATCATGACTAGGAGCTGCATCACGTCGGTGTGACCGCACGCAAGGAATTATGAAACGATTGACTATTCATTATGAATTGAGTAACACCTACCCAACCTCCTCCAATGTACAGTTTCAAATGTATATACTCTCTTTTTAGACTCTTTTTGTATCATAAACAGTACTGTATACTTGTAGATCTGGTATGTCATAGATGTAGAAGTACTGTCTATCTGTATGTCTGTCATGTATGTTATATATGTTATGATTAATTGTAAATGGGGGACCCTGATGTAAACAAGACGAAAGTCTTTCTCTGGTCTGCATCCCCTTAACAATTGTGTGTATTGAGCCGTACTGTATTGTACCCATTCTGCAATCTGTTAATAACATTTTCAATCAATCAATCAAAATAATGATGAGATGAATGTTACTGTACCAGATATGAAGTGGGCTCCACACACACACTCTCGGGTGGCCCTCCTGCCCCCCTGAAGCCCCTCAGCTGTCTGGATGGCCTGCAGCCACAGCCTCCTTCTGTTTACCTTGAAGGGGTGCGATCCACGTGGAACACTGAAGAACTTAACCCCCGCCTGCCCGCTGCGGTTAGTGCAGCCCACTATACTACAACTTCTGCCCATTATTCCAGAGGAGTGGCTTGTTGCTACTACCTTGTTGTCGTCAGCAAATAGGCATGTAGGCGCAACATATTAAAATATAGTCTTATTATTGAGGCTCCCATCAACCTTCATTCATGTTCTCCCCCTGCGCGCTGCCGTGAGAGCAATATAACGCGGAAGTGCAGTGATCTATATAAATATATAAATCTATGATAGACGCATCCCGTTCTTCTTCTTCTTCTTCTTCTTCTTCTTCTTCCTCTTCTTCTTCTTCTTCTTTCCGGCGGACTACGCGTCTAGGCGTGTTGCCGCCCTCCACAGGACAGAGATGGCACTGTAGATGTCCAGCCGCGGCGAGCAGGAACTGCACAACAGCATGAATGAATGAATGAAAACTTTATTTAACAGATTGCAGAATGGGTACAATACAGTACGGCTCAATACATACAATTGTTAAGGGGATGCAGACCTGAGAAAGACGTTTGTCTTGTTTCCATCAGGGTCCCCCATTTTCAATTCATATAGACATATATGACATACATGACATACAGATAGTCAGTACTGCTACATCTATACATTTATGACATACCAGATTTGCAAATACAGTACTGTTTGTGATACAGAAGGAGTCAAGAAAAGGGAGTATATACATTTGACGTAGAAACTGTACATTGGAGGTTGGGTGGGGGGGGTTGGGTACATTGGGATATTGACAACCATACTGGGTAATTTACATTGGAGGTGGTTGGGGGGGGGGGGGGGGGGGCGGGGGGCATACTGTATAAACAAGTAACACTGTACATTGAGGGGGGGGGGGAGGAGACACTGTACAAGCAAACACAATTGTACATTGAACTATTGACAAAACCATACTAGGTAAATGACTGTACATTGGAGGGGGTTGGAATGATTGGGTTAGGATATTTACAGGGGCCAGTGTTGAATTGCAGTCTCCCGTAGGTGTCCCTTGAGAGAGGTTTTGAAAGTGGGTAGTGATCCACATTCCTTTACAGCTTTGGGTAGGGCGTTCCACTAACTCTCTCTTGGTGGTTCTCAGAAATGAAGGCAAAGAGAAAGAATTAACTCCCTGAGAAGAAAGAACTCTAAATTCTTCTTCTTCTTCTTCTTCTTCTTCTTCTTCTTCTTCTTCTTCTTCTTCTTCTTCTTCTTCTTCTTCTTCTTCTTCTTCTTCTTCTTCTTTTCTATTTTATTGGCGGTTGGCAATCACTTTCGATGAGCATTACCACCATCTGCTGACAAGGAGTGTGGATCTGGATGTTCTAGATCAGTGGTTCTCAACTGGTCGAGCCTCAGGACCCAACATTTTCCTTAGTCATTAAGTCACGACCCAATTTTTTTAACCACTATGATTTATTTCAATATTTTTTTGTGCAGTAGTATACACAATCTTTCATGCACTGTTAAAAACATGAAATAAACACAAAACAGTGCAACAAAAGTGCAACAAGGGCTAAAAACCCAATGAAATAAAATAATAATAAATAATAATGCTTCTTAGCAGATTTCTTAGCTTAACATAACAGACCTACGTTTGGGGGAACTAATGGGATAACTGGGGTTGCAACAAAAGTGCAACTAGGGACAAAAACCCAATAAAATAATAATAATAATAATAATAAATAATTATGCTTCTTAGCAGACTTCTTAGCTTAAGCCCTCTGGCATCTGAACATTCAAGAGGGGATGTGTCTAAAACTGAAAACTTAAATGGATGGAATATTGTAGTGACAGCGCTGCTCAGATTCAGATTCAGATGACTTTATTCACCATATTGCAGTACAAATGGAACGTGATTTGACGATTACAGTGCATGAGTTTCACAATTTAGAACAATACAACAGTAATAAATAATTATAAGTAAAGTGCAAGACAGGACAGAACAGTGAGACAACAATAAGACTGTAAAGTGCAGTGGTAGGGGACATGGAAACAGTGCTGCACAGTTCAAGTGCGGAGGTCCAGCCCTAGCAGCTCAGAGTTGTAGCTAACACTTTTGCGTGACATTATTTAACCGTCGGGGCACATGGTCAAGTTTAACCATTGGAAAAGCACCAATAGGGCACACCCTCTAATTTTTTGCCACTCAAAAGTGTGAGGATTCGCCTGTTCCCTGAGCTTTTCCCTGTCTACTCTCCTTCACCAGCCCCCACCCTTGCGAGAATTTTCCCTGCCTCCTACTCTTCACCAGCCCCCACCCTTGCGAGAATTTTCCCTGCCTCCTACTCTTCACCAGCCCCCACCCTTGTGAGAACTTTTGCCTGCCTCCTACTCTTCACCAGCCCCCACCCTTGGACATTCTGTTCCTCTACCCTCACACACCTGTTGGGAGTTTGCAATCTGCTGGAGAGTACTTAGGTTGCAGACTCCCCTCCAGTCCTTGTCGGGTCGTTCTGTGTTCTGGACTCTGTGTTCGTTCTGTATCTGTGTTCACTCTGTGTTCATGGAGTTCTGTACGTTACCATCCTGTACGTTACCATCACCTGCCGCGTCTCCGGCGTGAGACGACGTGCCAGCCATCACCACCTGTCGCCGTTTGCCTGGAGTGGGACACCTTCTTCGCTCTCTAATTCTCTACGGGAGGTTTTCCAGTGTTCCCACTCCAGACGTCAAGCCGGCGCGTCATCGCTCCCTATTTTCCACGGGAGGATGGCATCTCTTCGCCCCGGTCCCCTGGGTCCCCTGTGTTCTGCGCTGCCCGTCTGCAGCATCCGAGGAGGATCTCCGTGCCAGGCCCCCGTTGTCGGGCCCCTGTCCCCGTGCCAGGCCTCCGCCGTCGGGCCCCTGTCCCCGTGCCAGGCCTCCGCCGTCGGGCCCCTGTCCCCGTGCCAGGCCTCCGCCGTCGGAACCCTGTCCTCATCCCTGTAAGCAGCTCTGGCCCTCGCCCTGTCCAAGGCCTTAACCCTGTTCTCTGTCCCTGTCTCCAGCCCGCCTCTCCGGGCCTCTGTCCCTGTCCCCCTCTCCAGTGCCCCTGGTCCTGGCCCTGACTCTTAGCCCTGGTCCTTAGCCCTGGCCCTTAGCCTTAGTCCCTTAGCCTGTTCGCCTCTTAAAGGCACAGTGCCGCATTTTCCATATTTCCTTGACTCTTGTGTTTTTTGTGTTCTCCCTTAAAGGGACTGTGCCGCTTTTTGTTATGTAATAAATAAATGCCCTGTTTTGGCTTACTCTCATACCTGTCTTGTGCGATTGGGGTCGGTTACAAACCATAACAAAAAGGGCACTTTAGCGCGCATTTTTCAACCGTGGGGGCACCAGGCCCCCCCCCCCCCCCCCCCTGAGTCCGCCAGTGACCACAATAACACCGGTTATTTCTCTATACAAACAAGCACTCAAAAAAACCAAGATCTTTGATTGATTGATTGAAAACTTTATTAACAGATTGCAGAATGGGTACAGTACAGTACAGCTCAATACACACAATTGTTAAGGGGATGCAGACCAGAGAAAGACTTTCGTCTTGTTTACATCAGGGTCCCCCATTTTCAATTCATCAGGACATATATGACATACATGACATACAGATAGACAGTACTGCTACATCTATACATTTATGACATACCAGATTTGCAAATACAGTACCTACTGTTTGTGATACAAAAAGAGTCAAGAAAAGGGAGTATATACATTTGACGTAGAAACTACATTGGAGGAGGTTGGGTGGGGTTGTGTGGGGGGGTTGGGTACATTGGGATATTGACAACCATACTGGGTAATTTACATTAGAGGTGGTTGGGGGGGGGGGGGGGAGAAACACTGTATAAACAAGCAAAACTGTACATTTCCATCATTGTGCAATTTTACAAAAATATAGACTATTAAGTTGGGAAAACCTTGTTCTCTTTAAGAACTGCTGCCTAATGTACAAAATCCGACATAACTTGGCACCACCTCCACTCTGCTATCAAGTCCATTTAGGCTCCTCTGTAACTGGTGCTAACACTATAGCACTCAAAACCAGTGATGCCAGTAACTAGTTACTAAGTAACTAGTTACTCTAATCTGATTACTTTTTTCAGTAACTAGTAATCTAACTTGTTACTTTTTACAAGCCAGTAATCTGATTACAGTTACTTTTCCAAGTGGCTGTGCGTTACTATTTAGTTACTATCTCATGATGCTGATGATAAGAGAGCCAGGGGTACAGTCAGCTAGACCGGAGATGGGACGTGCACTCCAGTGGCGTCGTTAGCCCTGGGCTTCCGGGGCTTTAGCCCTGGGCTTCCGGGGCTTTAGCCCCGGATGTTTTTCTCCTAGCCCCGGACCTTTAAAAAAATAAAATAAAAAAAAAATTTAAATTTTTAAATTTTTTTTAAAAAGTCAGCATCCCCATTGTCTGTGCTGAATGTTTGTTAGTGTTTGGTATTTTTTTTTGGTTTTAAGTACTTTTAATCCATTTTTAGTAAGTAGTTTTCATTTGATCCTATAATTTTTTCATTCACCGATTTGTGGACTTTTTTTTTTGTATCCTGAAAGGCGCATTATAAATCAAATGCATTATTATTATTATTATTATTATTATTATTATTATTATTATTATTATTATTATTATTATTATTATTATTATTATTATTATTATTATTATTATTATTATTATTATTATTATTATTATTATTATTATTATTATTATTATTATTATTATTATTATTATTATTATTATTATTATTATTATTATTATTATTATTATTATTATTATTATTATTATTATTATTATTATTATTATTATTATTATTATTATTATTATTATTATTATTATTATTATTATTATTATTATTATTATTATTATTATTATCATCCAGGAGGGAAAAGACACTTTGGATAGTAGGGACTGCATCTCTGCCTGTCCTGACCAGGAAACACTTTGCAACTGTGATCTCCTCTGGCAATAGTTGGATATTGTAATGTGTGGCGAGGGGTTGCAGCAATTCCACTGAGAGAAACTGGTCTGAGGCTGGATAACATGCCTGTGTATGCCTCTCATAAGTTGTTATCCAACTCATGAGAACCTGCTCTCAAGCTCTGGATAGAACAGTCTCTGTCTCAGCTGATCTCCTGAGCTGAGGTCTGAGCTTGTGCCACAAGATGCCATTACATATGGCCTTTGTCCTGTCATCAGTGGCGGCTCTACCACTAGGGGCGCTCGGGCGCCGCCCCCCCTCAGCTCCTACCCTGGTTATATGAGAGAACAAGACAAATACGTTTTTAGTTTTTTTGTTTTATAGCCCTATAAATAATATAAACATGTTTAAAATTAATAATATTTACTCATTTTAAGTATGTTTGTGTTTCCAATGCACAATATAACGTTATTATCGCAATTAAAAAACACTCGTTTTCCAAAGCAGGAAGTGACATCACGTTTTTTTTATTTTTTTTATTTTTTCGTATTTCTCGCCCGGGCTAGAAGCTCTGAGTGCGCGTCACAGTTTGATCGCTGTCTCCGTCACAGCCAATCAGTGCATACGGCGTTGTGCGTTGAAATATGACTATTATGTTGGAATCCGAGCGCGATTTGAAGCGGTCTAGGCAGCCGCGTGAACTTCCGTGAAGTATTTTCCATAGCCGCATTTTCGTGGAGACGCTCTCTGATTGGCCGACGCAATGCCAGTTTTTTTCCATAGCCGCATTTCTCGGGTTGGCTTACAGAGAGAATGCAACACAGCAAGTTCAGCAACAGCAGTTCAGTCGACTCGTCAACAACAACAGCAACTACACTGAGCTTAGGCACTCTTTCAAAGTAGGTTAAGGTTAGAGTTTGTCTTAGACTAGAGCATGGCGATAGAACGCCAGGTAGTTTGCAGGCTGTTCGAGGCGGAAATGGACAAAGACACAGCTCTTCACTCACACAGCTTGTTGGCTAACAGTAACAACAAGCTATATATGGATGCAGTGTGGAGGGACATGTATGGACAATGGATGGACATCAACACAGGCTGGATGGACAATGCCATGGAGTGGATATACTTTATCAACAAGCCAACAACAAGGTAGATTAGCGATCTTAACTCTAGTTTAATACATGATACGTTGTCTACTGATGCCGCATAACGTTGTAACGTTACAGCTACTGCTAGCTGTTAGCTCCGTTAGCTTAGCTGGCCAATTTTATAATTACTGCATGGAAACGGAGTAACGTTAACGTTTAAACGTTATGTCGAGGTCATACAATACTACAGTCGACATAAGGTTAACGTTACCCCGTTTCCATGAAGTGTTTAAATAGCAGCAATCTTGTTGAAAATGTAACTTTACTAAAATGCTCTCTCTCTCTCGCTCTCTCTCTCTCTCTCTCGCTCTCTCTCTCTCTCTAATTTCGCGGCATGTGGGACATAACCACTCAGACAATGAATGGTAACTTGTTTAAAATAACGAGCTTTACAAATGTGTTTATTATTGAATGGATCTGACATCATCTGAGAGAGAGAGAGAGAGCGAGAGAGAGAGAGAGAGAGCGAGAGAGAGAGAGAGAGCTGTGCGTGTTTGTGTTGCTGCTGATGCATAATGAATGAATGGTGAGTTGTTTAAAATGACAACATACATGTGTTAATTATTTGATTTGATTGATCCGAGAGACAGAGAGAGATTGCTCCAGAGCATCTCAGAGCATTACATTTTCAACTCGACCTATTAACGAGAACTGCGACCTACAAGGCACCAGCGGCAGCGGCCGCCACTGCCTGTCATACATGTCCACTGCCATCTCTGAGGTGCGATAACCTTTGAGTGTGTCCTGCACTGTGCTTTTAAATAGTACAGATAGGTATTGAAGATGTGCACTTTAACGCAGCAGCACCTGGAGCCTCCATACCCATGTCCAGTGTCCACTGACAAAGACATGCTCATGATACTGTGATAAACTATAATAAGCTTTAATCGAACCCTGGTTCATTTCCTCAGATAGTCCGGTTGGTTTGGGGTGGTGTGAAAGCTCATTCACTCTTGCAAGTGAACCCTGCATTTGAGATGTGAATGCAAAGCGGACCAAAGGCAGGAAAATACCCAAAAATCTAATATCTTTTTTATGAGACTTTTTTTTTCGATTGCTTAAGCATGATTTTTAAAACGGGGCCCGGTGTTTCAAAACACACAATTAGCACAACCACACACACAATTATCAGAACACCTCAGATCCTTTGCTAAATTAAACACTTGTCAAAACCATACACTAATTTTAAAAAACTACATTTTGTTACTATATGAAACACACGTTTTATATGACTTAATTCTGTTTGAACCAGTTACTCACACTGCTGTGCTTAACCTAAAACATATTTAGCTATTCTACTTCTCAGTGATTAGAGTACTGTAAGTGAAGTACGCAGATAATGTGCAAATATACAATAAATTCACCAAACACTACACAAGACCAATGCTGTAGACTGATGAAAATATAATTTATTTATCTACATATACCCAAATCAATGATGCAGACTGCTGAAAAAAAAACATTTTCTCTCCATATACCCAAATCAATGATGCAGACTGATGAAAATATAAATTTTCTCGCCAAATCAGTCAACATTTCAACATGGAGAATCACAACAAAACATGTCCCAGTTTTCATGCTACTATGTGCATAACACTGTAAGCTCAGCAAATATCAGACAAACATAAAATACTGTATCCAGTAGGCCTACAGGTTAAAATTACAGTAAAAATTTTTTTTTTTTTAAATAGAGTACAGAAAATACTAGACATTATCTCTTTGCCTAGCTGGATCTGGCAAGATACTTTTTTGCACTGTGTATTGTTTTGCAAAAAGTGTGAGGCTGACATTGTGCTTATAGAGGTGCAAATCTGGGCCTATGTTTTGCTCCTTGAGTGTAATGTTTTGATAATTGTGTAATACTTTTGATTTGAGTGTTTATGCAATTGAAGAAAACTGTAAAGACTAGAGATGAACTGTTTATTTCTTTTGTACATAGGCTGTGCATATGTTTGTTTGTTTGTTTATTTGCTTATGTGTATGATTCTTAACTGGTTTTATTTTGTTATTGGTGTATATGTGTGTATGTATGTACAGTATATGTATATATATATGTGTATATATGTATATTTGTACTCCTGTTGGGGCCTCTTGGACCAGATCAATGTTTTATCTGGCTAAATAAAGGTTAAATAAATAAATAAGAAACTGATGATTTGGTCCTGTTAACTTTGAATTTTCTATGGGGACTGCCCAGATCCGTCTCATGGACATGGACCTCACTTTGAGAACCTCTAATGATTCTAGTTCTTCAGTATTCATATCTAATTACTCTAAAATTGCGTATTACTGTGTTTAAAAATAAAAAATAAAATAAAAGGGGGGGGGGGGGGGGGGGGGGAACCCCCCTCCACCCCCCTGGGCTGAAGCCCCCAATGTTTTCTAACCCTAAAAACGCCCCTGGTGCACTCGCGCACGCACGCACACAGCCACACACACATGTTTACGTTTATAGCTGATTGATTTGATTTATGACATGCAGCCAGAGGAGACTGCAAAATCCTGTTTAGAAGGAGTTCTGTTTTTTGGCATGGATAGTCTTATCTCACACCTAACCTGTTTTATGTTGTACATTTGTGTTGCTTTCTTTCAATTCAGGTTTTGCAGCATTCGCATGCGAGGCGAGCAGTTGCCCAACATACATACATCACGGTGCCTTTAGGCCGTGAGCCAGGGCCCCAAATTTGGGCCACGGCTACCATCTTGGGGGACTAACTTTCATAGTGATTTTTGGGAAGGTATACACCCCTGCTGCTAGAAAAGATGTGATAGAAGGTATTCACCCCTGCTGCTAGAAAATATGTGATAGCAATGCAGCACTGTGAGGTTTTGCCCGCTGCTCACTACCTTTTCTCTGTCTTCTTTAAGCCTACTGTTAGGAATTCCCTATTCTCTGTCTAATTCCCTATTCTCTGTCTCCTTTAAGCCTACTGTTAGGAATTCCCTACTCACTCTCTCTAGCCCCCACCCTCTCGTTCCTTACCCTTAGTGGCCACACCTGTTTGATATTCTATTATCTCTCGCACCTGTGTTGGCAGGCTAATTAGTCCCCCTGTGGGCTTTAAATACCAGGGCGCTTCCCCTCGTTTTGGCGTGGGGTCGTGTTGTATACTTGCCGAGTCATATTCTCTAAACATCTAGACTCTTTCGGGAGATCCTCTGTCTGCCTATGCTGTTCCATTCTCCGGCGTCGAGATGTTTGCTCCAGCCTTCGCCAGCTGTCGCCGTTGCCTGTGGGGGAGACTGGTCTGCGCTCCCTGTCATTCCACGGGAGGCACCCCAGCGTTCCACTGCAGACCCCCGCGCAGCTGTTCGTCCTGACGCACATCCAGACCAGCGCAGACGCTCTCCAGTCCTCAGCGCGCAACGCGCATCTTCCAAGGACGCTCGAGCTTGGACGCTCTCCAGTCCTCAGCGCGCAACGCGCATCTTCCAAGGACGCTCGAGCTTGGCACGCTCTCCAGACCAGCGCGCAGCCGCGCATCTCCCAGACCTTCGAGCTTGGCACGCTCTCCAGACCAGCGCGCAACGCGCATCTTCCAAGAACCTTCGAGCTTGGCACGCTCCTCCGTACCAGCGCACTGACGCGCATCTTCCAGACCTTCGAGCTTGGCACGCTCCTCCGTACCAGCGCACTGACGCGCATCTTCCAGACCTTCCTGCTTGGCACACTCCTCCTCGCAGACGCACCCCGATGCGTCTCTCTGTTCCGACGCGCACACCAAGGTGTGGCGCGCCACTCTGTTCCTCGGCTCCGACAGCGGCTACCCGGTGGACGACGCTCTCGCCACCGCCACTGTTCCGACGCGCACACCAAGGTGTGGCGCGCACTCTGTTCCTCGCTCCGACAGTGGCTACCCGGTGGACGACATCCTCGCCACCGCCACTGTTCCAGCTCCCTGTTCCGACGCGCACACCAAGGTGTGGCGCGCACTCTGTTCCTCGCTCCGACAGTGGCTACCCGGTGGACGACATCCTCGCCACCGCCACTGTTCCAGCTCCCTGTTCCGACGCGCACACCAAGGTGTGGCGCGCACTCTGTTCCTCGCTCCGACAGTGGCTACCCGGTGGACGACATCCTCGCCACCGCCACTGTTCCAGCTCCCTGTTCCGACGCGCACACCAAGGTGTGGCGCGCACTCTGTTCCTCGGCTCCGACAGTGGCTACCCGGTGGACGACATCCTCGCCACCGCCACTGTTTCCAGCTCCCTGTTCCGACGCGCACACCAAGGTGTGGCGCGCACTCTGTTCCTCGGCTCCGACAGCGGCTACCCGGTGGACGATGCCCTCGTCACCGCCACTGTTCCAGCACTCTGTTCCTCGGCTCCGACAGCGGCTACCCGGTGGACGATGCCCTCGTCACCGCCACTGTTCCAGCACTCTGCCCCTCGGCTCGGACAGCCAGCCACCCGGTGGCGAGGCCCTCGCCCCGTTGCTGTCCCTGTACCTTTACGCATACGCCTGGGTGAGTTTTGATTGTGATGTCACTCACTCAGCGTAGTGCCCTTGCCCCCGTTCCCGTTGCTGTCCCTGTACCTTTACGCATACGCCTGGGTGAGTTTTGATTGTGATGTCACTCACTCAGCGTAGTGCCCTTGCCCCCGTTCCCGTTGCTGTCCCTGTACCTTTACGCATACGCCTGGGTGAGTTTTGATTGTGATGTCACTCACTCAGCGTAGTGCCCTTGCCCCCGTTCCCGTTGCTGTCCCTGTACCTTTACGCATACGCCTGGGTGAGTTTTGATTGTGATGTCACTCACTCAGCGTAGTGCTCTTGCCCCCGTTCCCGCTGCTGTTCCTGTTCCTTTACGCATACGCCTGGGTGAGTTTTGATTGTGATGTCACTCTCCCAGCGTATTGCCTCTGTTAGTTAGTTTGGACAATTCATCTCCCAGCGTATTGCCTCTGTTAGTTAGTTTGGACATTTCCTCTCCCAGCGTAATGCCTCTGTTTTTGGTTCTCACTTAGAATAGTATTTTTGGACTTTACATCTCCCCCTGTGTGTTTGTCACACGAAGATATTATTACTTTGTTCACTTTGTTATTTGGACTGTTTCTGCACCTGCTCTGTTTTTTCCCTTTTGTGCATTAACTCTCTCCTCTGTCCTGCAGAGCGGCCCAGATGTTTTCCCACCAGTCCCCAGTTTCCTCCCTGTTCCCCGCCCGCCTCCGCGGGCCTCAGTCCCCTCTGTTTCTAGTTCCACCTAGTTCCTGTCCCAAGTTCTCCCCTTCTAGTTCCAGCTAGTTCCTTGTCCCTTGTTCTCCTAGTCCCCAGTTCTCCTTCCCTAGTTCTCCTAGTCCCTAGTCCTCTATCCCTAGTTCTCCTAGTCCCTAGTCCTCTATCCCTAGCTCTCCTAGTCCCTAGTCCTCTATCCCTAGCTCTCCTAGTCCCTAGTCCTCTGTCCCAAGGCGTTCCCTTAACCTTCCCAAGGCGTTCCCTTAACCTTCCCAAGGCGTTCCCTTAACCTTCCCTTAGGCGTTCACTTTACCTTCCCCTCTTGTGTTATTCCAGTGTTTTGTGTTTTCTCCCTTAAAGGGACAGTGCCCTTTTTCCCTGTTCTAAATAAATATCTGTTTCTTGGCAAACCATCATACCTGTCTTGTGTTGTGCGATTGGGGTCGGTTACAAACCATAACAGTACGACCCCACCAAGTCTACGACCCCAGCCGGCACAGACTGTGTATGTTGAGTTTGCCTTTTTTTTTCTTGTTCCCTCTTGCTCCCCTGTTAGCTTGTTAGTCTCCCCTCTAGCTCCCCTGTTAGCCCAGTTTAGCTTCCTTGTTAGTCCTGTTTAGCTCCCTTGTTAGCCTGTTACTCCCCTGTTTGGCTTGTTAGTCTCCCCGGTTAGCTCCCCTGTTTGCTTCCCGTTTTGCCCTGTTTGACCCCCCTTTAGCTAGCCATGCCCTGGCAGCTAACCCAGTCCCTCAGCAGAGCCCCAGTCTGCTAGCTTGGCCCCGGCTGCTAG
Source organism: Notolepis coatsorum (assembly GCF_963971535.1). Lineage (NCBI taxonomy): Eukaryota > Metazoa > Chordata > Actinopteri > Aulopiformes > Paralepididae > Notolepis > Notolepis coatsorum. The sequence continues at coordinate 254,632 of NC_140166.1, read as the reverse complement.
CACAGCCTCTATGTTAATGCAGCCTTGCAGCTGGCATAGGCCCTGTAGCTAGCCAGGCCCAAGCAGCTAACCCGGTCCCTCTGCATGGCCTCCACTTTTTTGTGTAGAATCTCACACAGCTAGGACTGTCCTTCCAGCTAGCTTGTGTTCTCATGCTGGTCCAGCCCTGTCTGCCAGCCTAGCTCCGGCGGCTAGCGCAGCCTCTATGTTGATGTAGCAGTACAGCTAGCATAGGCCCTGTAGCTATCAGTGCCCTGGCAGCTACCCTTTCCCTCTGCTAGCCTGGCTCCGGCAGCTTGCGCAGCCTCTATGTTGATGTAGCAGTACAGCTAGCATAGGCCCTGTAGCTATCAGTGCCCTGGCAGCTAACCTTCCCTCTGCTAGCCCTTTCCCGGTGCTTCTATGGTTACCCCTTAGCTACCCTGCTCACCCCTCAGTTCCTCTAGACCCAGTTCCTCTAGACCAGTTCCTCTAGACCAGTTCTCTAGACCAGTTCTCTAGACCAGTTCTCTAAACCAGTTCTCTAGACCAGTTCTCTTGCCCAGTTCGCTAGACTAGTTCTCTAGACCCAGTTCCTCTAGACCAGTTCCCCCAGTTGCCCCTCTGCTACCCTAGTTACCCCTCGGCGACCCTGTTTCTTTTGCTAGCCCCACTCTTGTGGTGGCTTCCCCTGCTGGCTTGGCCAGTACCTCTTGTTTTGCCCCCTGCCACTCTGTCTGTGTTTGTTTTGGGTCGCCGGGTGGCTCCCGTTGGAGGGGGGGATACTGTGAGGTTTTGCCCGCTGCTCACTACCTTTTCTCTGTCTTCTTTAAGCCTACTGTTAGGAATTCCCTATTCTCTGTCTAATTCCCTATTCTCTGTCTCCTTTAAGCCTACTGTTAGGAATTCCCTACTCACTCTCTCTAGCCCCCACCCTCTCGTTCCTTACCCTTAGTGGCCACACCTGTTTGATATTCTATTATCTCTCGCACCTGTGTTGGCAGGCTAATTAGTCCCCCTGTGGGCTTTAAATACCAGGGCGCTTCCCCTCGTTTTGGCGTGGGGTCGTGTTGTATACTTGCCGAGTCATATTCTCTAAACATCTAGACTCTTTCGGGAGATCCTCTGTCTGCCTATGCTGTTCCATTCTCCGGCGTCGAGATGTTTGCTCCAGCCTTCGCCAGCTGTCGCCGTTGCCTGTGGGGGAGACTGGTCTGCGCTCCCTGTCATTCCACGGGAGGCACCCCAGCGTTCCACTGCAGACCCCCGCGCAGCTGTTCGTCCTGACGCACATCCAGACCAGCGCAGACGCTCTCCAGTCCTCAGCGCGCAACGCGCATCTTCCAAGGACGCTCGAGCTTGGACGCTCTCCAGTCCTCAGCGCGCAACGCGCATCTTCCAAGGACGCTCGAGCTTGGCACGCTCTCCAGACCAGCGCGCAGCCGCGCATCTCCCAGACCTTCGAGCTTGGCACGCTCTCCAGACCAGCGCGCAACGCGCATCTTCCAAGAACCTTCGAGCTTGGCACGCTCCTCCGTACCAGCGCACTGACGCGCATCTTCCAGACCTTCGAGCTTGGCACGCTCCTCCGTACCAGCGCACTGACGCGCATCTTCCAGACCTTCCTGCTTGGCACACTCCTCCTCGCAGACGCACCCCGATGCGTCTCTCTGTTCCGACGCGCACACCAAGGTGTGGCGCGCCACTCTGTTCCTCGGCTCCGACAGCGGCTACCCGGTGGACGACGCTCTCGCCACCGCCACTGTTCCGACGCGCACACCAAGGTGTGGCGCGCACTCTGTTCCTCGCTCCGACAGTGGCTACCCGGTGGACGACATCCTCGCCACCGCCACTGTTCCAGCTCCCTGTTCCGACGCGCACACCAAGGTGTGGCGCGCACTCTGTTCCTCGCTCCGACAGTGGCTACCCGGTGGACGACATCCTCGCCACCGCCACTGTTCCAGCTCCCTGTTCCGACGCGCACACCAAGGTGTGGCGCGCACTCTGTTCCTCGCTCCGACAGTGGCTACCCGGTGGACGACATCCTCGCCACCGCCACTGTTCCAGCTCCCTGTTCCGACGCGCACACCAAGGTGTGGCGCGCACTCTGTTCCTCGGCTCCGACAGTGGCTACCCGGTGGACGACATCCTCGCCACCGCCACTGTTTCCAGCTCCCTGTTCCGACGCGCACACCAAGGTGTGGCGCGCACTCTGTTCCTCGGCTCCGACAGCGGCTACCCGGTGGACGATGCCCTCGTCACCGCCACTGTTCCAGCACTCTGTTCCTCGGCTCCGACAGCGGCTACCCGGTGGACGATGCCCTCGTCACCGCCACTGTTCCAGCACTCTGCCCCTCGGCTCGGACAGCCAGCCACCCGGTGGCGAGGCCCTCGCCCCGTTGCTGTCCCTGTACCTTTACGCATTCGCCTGGGTGAGTTTTGATTGTGATGTCACTCACTCAGCGTAGTGCCCTTGCCCCCGTTCCCGTTGCTGTCCCTGTACCTTTACGCATACGCCTGGGTGAGTTTTGATTGTGATGTCACTCACTCAGCGTAGTGCCCTTGCCCCCGTTCCCGTTGCTGTCCCTGTACCTTTACGCATACGCCTGGGTGAGTTTTGATTGTGATGTCACTCACTCAGCGTAGTGCCCTTGCCCCCGTTCCCGTTGCTGTCCCTGTACCTTTACGCATACGCCTGGGTGAGTTTTGATTGTGATGTCACTCACTCAGCGTAGTGCTCTTGCCCCCGTTCCCGCTGCTGTTCCTGTTCCTTTACGCATACGCCTGGGTGAGTTTTGATTGTGATGTCACTCTCCCAGCGTATTGCCTCTGTTAGTTAGTTTGGACAATTCATCTCCCAGCGTATTGCCTCTGTTAGTTAGTTTGGACATTTCCTCTCCCAGCGTAATGCCTCTGTTTTTGGTTCTCACTTAGAATAGTATTTTTGGACTTTACATCTCCCCCTGTGTGTTTGTCACACGAAGATATTATTACTTTGTTCACTTTGTTATTTGGACTGTTTCTGCACCTGCTCTGTTTTTTCCCTTTTGTGCATTAACTCTCTCCTCTGTCCTGCAGAGCGGCCCAGATGTTTTCCCACCAGTCCCCAGTTTCCTCCCTGTTCCCCGCCCGCCTCCGCGGGCCTCAGTCCCCTCTGTTTCTAGTTCCACCTAGTTCCTGTCCCAAGTTCTCCCCTTCTAGTTCCAGCTAGTTCCTTGTCCCTTGTTCTCCTAGTCCCCAGTTCTCCTTCCCTAGTTCTCCTAGTCCCTAGTCCTCTATCCCTAGTTCTCCTAGTCCCTAGTCCTCTATCCCTAGCTCTCCTAGTCCCTAGTCCTCTATCCCTAGCTCTCCTAGTCCCTAGTCCTCTGTCCCAAGGCGTTCCCTTAACCTTCCCAAGGCGTTCCCTTAACCTTCCCAAGGCGTTCCCTTAACCTTCCCTTAGGCGTTCACTTTACCTTCCCCTCTTGTGTTATTCCAGTGTTTTGTGTTTTCTCCCTTAAAGGGACAGTGCCCTTTTTCCCTGTTCTAAATAAATATCTGTTTCTTGGCAAACCATCATACCTGTCTTGTGTTGTGCGATTGGGGTCGGTTACAAACCATAACAAGTTGCCTCCAAATGTGTGCTATCACATCTTTTATAACACTACCAAGCATATCTTTCAGGCCTCCTGTCCGAAATTACATGCCCCAAATGAATCATGATAGCTCCTGAACCATAAGGCCTATATGCATGTGTCTGGTCTCCTTTGATAGGTAACAAGGTAGGACATATGAATCCAGTGTAAGTAAACCCACATATATTACCATTCCAGAGTAAATGGAGATACAATGAAGGAAAACATCATATTTATATCCTCGCCTGGTACATAATCTTAATTTAAAAGGCAATATGACCATTATTACCAATATCACATGGATAATAATGCAACTGAATGTGTCCTCCTACTCCTTGACTACAAATGTAACTCTGGATCTGATGAAAATACACAAAAAATACAACATTTATGATACAATTTATAAAGATATCCCATTTGATCCATGGACATGACTTTTAAAGGCTGTCTAGATCTATAATTATTATTATTATTATCTGACTCCACCCACCCATATGAACAAACATTTTATTGGATGTCTATAAGCCAACCACTGTTCCACATCATCTAAAGTGGACTGCATTAGAGCCACACCCCTCTTTCAGCAAGCATGGCCGATCGTGATGCTAGGAGAAAGCATAAGGAACATTTTAATCACGTAATCATGTTTACATTTTTAACACAAACCACCTTCTACTTCCTTATGCAGTAAAAACATTGACGGGTAATACTGAGCTCATCCAAACACTGAACAAGCTTGGGCATGGGGTCTATTACTCCCAACTTGAAGAGAAGGACACGGCTCTGTGTATCCAAAAGCTAGCAACAGCCTCAACTCAAAGAGTTGTACTTCCAGCATCAATCTTGCATGGGACAATATTGATAGACTTGAGGAAACTCTCACTGGAAAGGGCACATCACATAGAGTCAATGGTATAGTTGTACAGGCCAATGTCTATGGACCACAACTACCAAGAGCTGAGCTTCCACACATTGAGAAACTGAAGCAGAGATCGGTCACCATTGAGGACCAAGAACTGGGAGTATATGTAGCAGGTGCGCGTGTGGGCCCACAGCCTCTCCCAACCAGGGAACACTGTGTCCAGGAAACCAAGGAAGCTGCTCTTCTTGCCTGCAAGAAGAACCTGGTGTGGGCACTTGCAAGGCAAACAGATACAGAGAATCAGACAATCCCAAGCTGGACTGGTTTTAATATCAGCACCAGGGACCAAGAACCAATCTCACAAGATATAGTTGGGTATCTGCCAACCATCAATTCACCGGCAGCCACACAGTTGACCAGTGTTTGAAATCCTGAATCAATCAGAGATAATCAGAAAGGAACTGCATCTAGAATCAATTGTGGTAGTCATGGATCAAGCACTATATGCGAAAGCCACTGAAATTGCCTGGAAGCACAAAGAGCGCTTCTCCAACATTCTTCTCAGAATGGGGACATTCCATACCATACTGTATGTCCTTGATGGTAAACACTATAACCGTGCTGTCAGGGTCCACATGTACATCTGTAGGAGCCATTTCATTTGATTTAATAGTTTTTGACTAAATAGCGCTGCCACTGGTCGCCTCGTAAAATGGCACCATGGTCCTCCTATTAATTATGGCCCAGCTGTGTGTAGGGACACGCCAGACGAGAAACAGATTTTCAACGCTCGCTCGCCACACACACTCAGCGCAGATTGATGAATGAATGAAAGACTGAAAGAAAGACTTTGTTTAGAATCATTTTGAGTTTATTTGAAACCCTTTTGCTGCGCCTGTTTGTTTTGAAACCCTTTTAGTACAAGTCTGGAGCCTGTTTTGTTTCGTTGTTTTTCCCCGTTATTATTTGAAACTTTTACACAACTCCTTCCATAAAACTCAAACGGTTCGAACCCATCAGATGCAACTATCAACAACATCAAACAGTGAGTAACAAAACAGCCCAAGTCAATGTGGTGTGAGCGCGTTAAAGACGTATCCTGGCTTAGATAGGCAAATTGAGCCTACAACATCTATGAAGCACTGATGAGACTCGCATGGGCAGAGTTCAGAGTTCACACTGTGGGTTGAGGACAGCATTCCAGAGAAGAGTGGGATGATCAAATCATTCTTGGACATTGTGAAAGACATGGCCAGTGACTTGAACCAACAGACGGCGAACAATCTGCCTATCAAAGGAGACCAGAAACATGCTTATAGGCCTTATGGTTCAGGAGCTATCATGATTCATTTGGGGCATGTAATTTCAGACAGGAGGCCTGAAAGATATGCTTGGTAGTGTTATAAAAGCTGTGATAGCACACATTTGGAGGCAACTGCTGCATTGCTATCACATATTTTCTAGCAGTAGGGGTGTATACATTCCCAAAAATCACTATGAAAGTTAGTCCCCCAAGATGGTAACGACCAACCCTACTGGCTCACGGCCTACTTCAGTCGTTGTCCACGTACCTCCCTCTCAGCTCTGGACCAGATAAATTGCAGCGTGTCTGTGGTTGACTTCTAGCTTCAGAAGAGGACAGGTCATCATCTCCCTTCACTCTCGCTGAGCTACCGATTCATCAACAAGGGTAACGTAAGACTAGTATGCCTCATTCTAGTGAGGCATACCCTTTATTACACTTTTTTACACTTTTACACTTTACACTTTATATTTTTTATACTATTGGTAAGGAAATTGCACATCTCTCATTCCTTATTTAACTTAATTGCTATGACCATAACTTAATTGCTATTGTGAGGAAGACTAAAATGCCAAAACTGGGACCTAAAATAATTTACAAAAGATTGTATAAAATGTTTAATCAAGACAGCTTTGTGAAGGATGTTAAAAATCTATGTTGGTCAAAGGTGTTGAGGGAAAAAGATCCTGAAAAATCTCTATGGGAATTTGATACCATTTCTATGCCACTTGTTGACAAACATGCACAATTGAGAAAGTTTACCGTCAGAAGCGTCAGAACACCATGGTTGGATGATGAACTAAAATAATATATGATAGAACGTAATCGAGCTAAATTAATAGCAAATACATCAGGTTATAAATCAGACTGGGAGGTATATTGTAAATTAAGAAATGTTGTTACAAAATGTAATAAAAAGAAGAAGAAATTGTATTATGAAAATAGGTTTAATTATATAAAAAATTACAGTAATTTATTATGGAATACTCTAAATGAAATAATGGGCAGGAATAAGAAACCTACCCCATCCTTTCTAGAAACAGAAGGAAAATTCCTCACCAAACCAGTTGAGATTGCTAATCATATTAACAATTATTTTATTGGAAAAGTAGATAATTTAAGGAATAATATGCAAACAATAGATAATGAAAAATCTTATTTATTAATAAAAAATAAAATAATGAAAGATAAAAATTGTAAATTTAATTTTGATAGTGTGACTATAAGTAATGTAGAACATATGTTAAGTACCACTAAAAACAAACCACCAGGTGTTGACGTCTTGACGGGAAACTTCTGAAATTGGTCCCTGATTGAATTGCCCCTGCTATCTGTCATATTATAAATCAATCCTTTAGTGAATGTTTGTATCCGCAACAGTGGAAAACTGCCAAAGTAATACCACTGCCAAAAAATTTGAAATTGCCATTCTCAGGATCTAATAGTCATCCCATAAGTTTACTGCCAGTTTTAAGTAAACTGATGGAAAGAATAGTAAGTGAACAGATTAAATGCTACTTTTCTTTTAACACATTGACCACTGATTTTCAACATGCATATCGTGAAGGACATTCAACAGCGACTGCTTTAACCCAAATAACGGATGATTGGCTGAAAGAGATAGATAAAAAGAAAATGGTTGGAGCTGTCTTGCTTGATTTTACTGCAGCATTCGACATCATAGATCACAAATTCTTACTTAAAAAACTTGAATGTTACAGTTTCTCCTCATCTGCACTATCTTGGATGCAAACTTATTTAGCAAACCGGAAACAAATAGTTTTTTTTAATGGGAGTTACTCAGAAGTTAAAACGGTAAGGTGTGGAGTACCCCAAGGAAGTTGCCTTGGGCCTTTGCTCTACACCATATTTACAAATGACATGCCTCTTGTCCTAAATAAGTCCTATATTTCTATGTATGCGGATGATTCAACGATTTACACATCAGCCTCAACAGCCAATGAATTAAATACGGTCCTAAAGGCAGAGTTGCAATCAGTGATGGAATGGATAAAGAATAACAAACTAGTTCTAAACATATCAAAGACAAGTAGCATCATTTTCGGTTCAAACCATACTCTAAGAACGAACCCAGTCTTGAAACTTTTGATAAGTGATGTGGTAATTAATCAAGTCCAGGAGACTAAACTCCTAGGGGTAACATTAGACAGTAAATTGTCATGGTCACACCATATAAACAATATAGTAGTGAAAATGGGAAGAGGGATTTCTGTTGTTAAAAGATGTGCTCATTTGTTACCACTAAATTCTATCAAACAGGTAATTCAAGCTCTGGTTTTGTCAAATCTTGACTATTGTCCTGCAGTATGGTCGAATGTAACAACGAATAAACTGAAAAAATTACAAATGGTACAAAACAAAGCAGCACGTATAGCGCTTCGCTGTGAGTACAGAACTAATGTTGCAGCGATGCACAGTTGTTTAACTTGGTTACTTGTCAAACATAAATTACTCTGCTCACTCCTTGTATTCACTAGGAATATTCTTGTTACAAAGATCCCCTCAATTTTATATAACAATTTATCTATAAGTCTTGACAGACACAACCATTCCACCAGACATGCTTCTGCTGACATTTCCCTGGCAAATCTTGACTATTGTCCTGCAGTATGGTCGAATGTAACGACGAATAAACTGAAAAAATTACAAATGGTACAAAACATGCAGAGTGGGGGCCTGCCTAACATGCAGAGTGGGGGCCTGCCTAACATGCAGAGTGGGGGCCTGCCTAACATGCAGAGTGGGGGCCTGTCTAACATGCAGAGTGGGGGCCTGCCTAACATGCAGAGTGGGGGCCTGCCTAACATGCAGAGTGGGGGCCTGCCTAACATGCAGAATGGGGGCCTGCCTAACATGCAGAGTGGGGGCCTGCCTAACATGCAGAGTGGGGGCCTAACATGCAGAATGGGGGCCTGCCTAACATGCAGAGTGGGGGCCTGTCTAACATGCAGAGTGGGGGCCTGTCTAACCTGCAGAGTGGGGGCCTCCCTAACATGCAGAGTGGGGGCCTGCCTAACATGCAGAGTGGGGGCCTGCCTAACATGCAGAGTGGGGACCTGCCTAACATGCAGAGTGGGGGCCTGCCTAACATGCAGAGTGGGGGCCTGTCTAACATGCAGAGTGGGGGCCTGTCTAACATGCAGAGTGGGGGCCTGCCTAACATGCAGAGTGGGGGCCTGTCTAACATGCAGAGTGGGGGCCTCTCTAACATGCAGAGTGGGGGCCTGCCTAACATGCAGAGTGGGGGCCTGCCTAACATGCAGAGTGGGGGCCTAACATGCAGAGTGGGGACCTGCCTAACATGCAGAGTGGGGGCCTGTCTAACATGCAGAGTGGGGGCCTGCCTAACATGCAGAGTGGGGGCCTGTCTAACATGCAGAGTGGGGGCCTGTCTAACATGCAGAGTGGGGACCTGTCTAACATGCAGAGTGGGGGCCTGTCTAACATGCAGAGTGGGGGCCTGCCTAACATGCAGAGTGGGGGCCTAACATGCAGAGTGGGGGCCTGCCTAACATGCAGAGTGGGGGCCTAACATGCAGAGTGGGGGCCTGTCTAACATGCAGAGTGGGGACCTGCCTAACATGCAGAGTGGGGGCCTGTCTAACATGCAGAGTGGGGGCCTGTCTAACATGCAGAGTGGGGACCTGCCTAACATGCAGAGTGGGGGCCTGCCTAACATGCAGTGGCAGCTCATTCCAGAGCTTTGGGGCTGCCACAGCGAAAGCACGGTCCCCCCTAAGCTTCAGCCTGGACCTGAGGAACAGCCAAGAGGAGCTGGTCAGAGGACCTGAGGGACCTTGTGTTGTGTAAACCTTGTACTCTTTAGTTCACAATAATAAGAGACGGAGAGCGTGTTATCACATTCACTGTTTACTCGTAGTAGTCAAGTCAGGAAGTACCGTTCAACATGATATAAACATGTCCGTGTAGCCACACGAGCCAATACCTTACAGGACACCTTGGAGGAACATAAGGTTCCAGCAGGTGCGAGAGGTAGCCCAGTGCCAAGCCGTTGAAACATTTAAAAGCAAACAGTAAAACCTTAAAATCAATCCTAAAACGCACAGGAAGCCAGCCAGTGGAGGGAAGCCAGCACAGGGGAAATGTGCTCCCGCTTACGTGTTCCCGTTAGCAGACAGGCAGCAGCGTTCTGAACTAGCTGCAAACGTGAGAGGGAGGCCTGACTGACGCCAACATAAAGCATTACTGTTGTGAAGGATCAGATTAAACCGAATATATATATTTATTTATATATATATATTTAAATAGTATTTGTATATCGTTTGATATCCCCTGTATATTCCTTGTACAATATGCACTGAATATCCCTTTAGTCTACTAAACAGCCCATAATAGTTTCATTCTACCATTGGACGAGAACCTGGCGCCAGCAGCCATACCCCTAGGTTCAAGTTCAATCGTGCCGCCCAACATGTCGTGGCAAGCCCGGTACCAGCGTAGGAATACGTCTGGCGAAATACGAATGGTACTATTTGTTCACAGCGCATATATATATGGCGCAAGTAAAGTAGAACTTTCTTTTAGTCCAGTTCTTTACCCTCCAACCGAGTAACAGACGCGAAGCCTCACCCGCGACGCACGTGTGGTGCAGTAAGGCCTACTTGGCCTCAGAATAGGCATTGAGATATCGTGTGGATTAATAGTTGAATAGTCATAGTTTGGCACTATACCGTCGAGTTGGACGTATTCTATTAAGCTAATAATAGTCTATTTATGTATGGTGCATCGTTCGGTTAGAGTTATAGAGTTATCAGTGCCCCCATCGTTCCTGACGTTGTCTGGAGTCTTAACCAGGCTGGGCAGACCACTAGTGGTGCTTGCATCCGAGGAGCTCCGGGCCAGGGCGACTGGACCTGTATATTGGATTACTCTACCCGGACGACGGCGAGCCTTCCACGGCTTGGATTATGCTTTGGGTGCTTTGATTATTCCATGGATAACGGCCAACACTGCGGAGTGTTGGAACTACCCCCCGGAGAGGACTCCAGGTGAGACGGCGCTCTACACCAGTGAGGTCGCCTCACGTCTCTCCGTTGTGGACCGGCAGCTACCGTCCACCAGAGGGTCCAGCTGTATTCGTCTGCGGACCGAGGTTCTGTGGGCACCGTGTTCAAGACTTTGAATTCTCCCAAGAAATCGTCGGCCAGATGGGATACCGCCAGCGGCTTCTCTAACCCCCCCCTCCTACTGCCTTACAACCAGCGGGACCCCCCCCCCCCTTAGTGTATCCAGCTATAATCATTTAAGTACCATCGCTATAGTTTCCTAAATATCCAGGTTGTATACTTACTCCCTGCGTAACCAGAGATTGGACATTCAATGTTGATTTACCTACGAATACTCATTTGCCATACAAGTGCATTTCAAATCATAAGTGTAAACAAGTGAACGTTGTATATACCTTTTTCTATATTAAATATTCGATTTGTACATTTGTGTGGACTTCGTTTCATCAGGTGGGAAAGTGTTCATCATATTTATATCATGTACTGGATGGCCAGAAGTTAAAGTACAAGAGGTAGTGGTATTAAATACCATACTTAACAATACAGTCAGGGAATTGTACCCCTCAGTTACAATTACAATAGTCAAGGCGAGAGGTCATAAAGGCATGGATGACAGTTTCAAAGAGTGGTCCAGGTCATCTCCACTCACTCTCGCTGAGCTACTGATGCATCAACAAGGGGACAGAGGTAAGCTAAGAATAGTATGGCTTCGATAATCATAATAATCGTAATAATAATCTTAATAACTACCCCCTCACCCAATAGTCTACCCATATACTCTGTATGATAGCATCTACGACAGTGCTGTATATACAAATATTTATATTTACATTATATTTAGGGCTGTCAGTTTATCGCGTTAATTAGATTAATTAATTACACAGCAAATTATCGCGTTTTGAAAATGTACTCAAAATTAATAAAAAAATAAATAATAAATCGATAAATAATTTTTTTCTTTTTTTTTTATCTCATTCATTTCATAAGAACGTAGAATAAACATATACATATTTAAATGGCCCATTTGCATGTTCTTGGTATCTGATTCTAGGGACATCTATGGATCTCAGGGAATGTATTCCCAATGTCAGAAATACTGTGTCTGGCTTGAGTAAATTGTAATGAACCAAATGAGAATAGCAATTCAATTATTATTATTATTTTCTTTTATAATTCTTTTTTTACTGTGAATAACACCATGCTAAAATTGACCAGACCTGAAAAATCTAAGCAAATGAATAAAGGGAAGATGATTAAACAGAAGGTTTTGTAGATACAGTACTGAATTCTGCCATCCGGACACATGCCATTTGAAATATGATTATAGAATATCAGGCCTAAAATGGTAATGCGATTAAAATGCGATTAATTAAATTAATTAATTACAAATCCTGTAATTAATTAGATTAATTCTTTTAATCGCCTGACAGCACTAATTATATTGTATTTACTATATTATATTTATTATAATATATACTGTATATATCCATATTTGTCTGAATACACCTGCATATAACCCATAGCTCTGTATGATAGCATGTACAATAATGCTGTATATATATACCATATATATATACAATATAATGGGGGATGGAAACAGATAAGCTTTGCTTCTTCCATCTCCTTTTCAAACAGTGTATAATAATTTTTTGGGGGGGGGGGTTCCTCTTTTCCCATTTCATTTATTTTTCAAATGTTGTTTTGCCGGACAATGGTAAATGTAGCCAAACTAACACTGTGGTTTGAAATAAAACTATTGAATCTATGTATTCTCACCACATATACCTATCCACACCTGTCTGTATTTACCGGCAGACCTTTTACATATATGGAGATACTATATCTATATCTGTACATATTAGGGATGCTCGATATTGGCTTTTTTACTGATACTGTTGTGAAGGGCCAGATTAAAGCTGAGAATCTACGTTTTTATTGTTTTATATACCTTGTATATTATTTATATATATAAGCTATATCCCTTTAAGCCTGCGTTTGAATCCTAGTAATATTCACTTTCCTCATTGGATAATGCCCTTGACGTTCTCGGCGCCAGGCAACGCGCCCCTGAAGTCAGGTACAAAGGCGAGTCTGGGCATGTTGGAACATGCCTGGTGCCGGCGTATTGATTCGAGACGAGAGCTGAGGCTTGGCACTAGAAAGCCACTTAAGTATATATATCATGGAAGGCGCAGCAGCAGTAGTGTGATTCTAATGTAGTGTGAAGCAGTTCATCTAAACAGAGTGTTGTGAACCTAACGTGCGAAGTGAATAGTAAAAGTGTCAGAGTCAATGCAGTAACGTCAAGTTCGACTTAGCTTAATGTGAAGTAAAGAGTCGTCATTTAGTGTGAATCGTGTTACAGCAGTTCGTTCGGTATGTAGCATTACAAGCAGTTCGTTCGTTTAGTAACTAGTGAAACCTTAGCAAGTGTGCATGGACTTAGTAATTAGTGCCAGTACACGAGGAGGGCCTAGTCGTGGAACTACTGGACATGTGCATATTGGAACCTACGGCGGCGATTGCAGAACCAGTATTGGTTGGATTATAGTGATTGTGGAACGTACTACCGTGGAGAAGAGCCTCGTTAATACCCACTGTCGTTTGGATTTAACCACCTTGAAGATCTTACCTCGGGCTAGCTTCGAGGACCGAAGCTAGCTGGCTATCGTCATTGCTATCGAGCAATTGGATTACAGCTATTGCTTTGTTGCTGAGCATTTGGATTATAAGGACTGGATTCCGTACGAGAACCCCCTTTCTTCAAGTGAACAGACTGAGTATCCGAACATTCTTCTTTCCTCCAGAGCTTACATCTCTGGGAGGATACCCCCTGTCTCCAGCGGTACCATCGTTTGCCCACTATAGTGCCATCCTACGCCAGGCGGCGTTTAGTCTAGTATCCCAGCTTAGGAATTATTCATTCCAACTGACTTTGCCACTGACTGACTTTATTCATATTCTTCGCCATACAAGCGCGACCCTTAATTCCCATTCTGTACAATTACTGCATAATAATAAATACTATAAATGATATTTCTTTGTCACCGTGCCGTCTTATTCTGAGTGTCTGCCATATTATAACTGTACTTTCTGGCAAGTAATAATAATAATAATTAGCAGTGGTTTAATCTATCACAATCTTTAATACAGTCAGGGTTTTGTAACCCCTCAGTTACAGATACCGATATACCGATATTGTCCAACTCTTAATTTCCGATACTGATATCAACCGATATCAACCGATACCGATATATGCAGGGTCCCCCCCCCCCCCCCCCCCCCCCCCCCAATTTTTTTTTTTTATAATTTCAGGTAATTAACATTACATATCTCTTGTTGTGGAATTAACACAACATTATGCATACTTTTGACAATAAATAAAATCTGAATTTGTTCTTACTTGCTTGCCTGGGTAAATAAAGGTTATAGAAATGTAAACAAAAATAAAATAAAAAATTGAAAACCGATACAGATATTTTCCGATATCACATTTTAATGCCATCCCTATACATATCCTACTTAGTTATGCTGCTGGACAGTAGGGGTGTAACGGTACACAAAAAACACGGTTCGGTACGTACCTCAGTTTTGAAGTCACGGTTCGGTAGGGGTTTTCGGTACAGTGGGGGAAAGTATGGCTTTCCATGTTCCACTCAGGGGTGATGTCAGGGGCGGACCTAGCATATTTGGCGCCCTAGGCGAGATTCACTACTGCGCCGCTTTTGCCTCTTCATAGTTCTCTAACGTTAGTCTTTCTTTCCTCAACGCTCAATTCTATAAACACTTGACCGATACCCATCAATGCACAGCGCTCTAGCATGTTCTGACTGTGAACACCTAAAGCTGAGGCTCAGACCGACCGACCGTTTTAGATTTTTGGCTCATTTTCCCTTATGTTAGAATTTTTTTTATGTAAAAATAATGGTTGCAGATATAGAGGGGGGCGCCAAAACTGCACAGAAAAAAAAATAAATAAAAAATACAGGTAATCTCTCAGTGTTGTGTGTGGGTGAAACGAACACCCGGCCCTTTGCGCAAATTATATTTTGGGAAGGGGTGAACTTGGAGTTTTGAATATAATTCTGCATGTTCTCCACGTGCGGTCGTTTGTGGTTAACGTACCGTTGTATTCGTTCGGTACACAGCGCGTACTGAACCTGAGGTCCAGTACTGAAACGGTTCGGTACGGATACGTGTACCTTTACACCCCTACTGGACTGTATGACTACTACCATACTGGCTTTATACCTGTACCACTGTACATATTATACTACAACTCAGTACAAACATCTGATAAGCACTACACTCAGTAGTACTCATTTTTATATTTTGTACCCAGTTTAATCACCTGTACATTGTATATTGCTGTTGCACTCTGGTTGGATGCCAAACTTATTTTCGTTGTACTGTACTTGTACTGTATAATGACAACACATTTTAATCTAATCTATAATGAGACATCTTGTCAACTTTGACATTCTAGAATGTATTAGAAGTTCACCAGCCCCCAATGGGAATGGACGAGGATGTATTCAGAATGGAAATGATGAGTGAATTGGCTTTTACTATCATGCACTCTGCTACTAAGGAATCTACCTTGCCTATATTACTACCTACTATGTGTAGTATTATTTGATAAACCATAAATCCTAAATGTACTGGAAAATGTTCCTAATAGAAAAGGTTCTAAGTAAGCATAAGGATTGGTCATAAAAGATGTCTTTCAGTCATGAACCACAGGGGGCCAGGCCCTGAGGCTACATTGCAATAAAATAGAACAGATGGTTGTCCCTAGGTTAAGGAACTTTGTAAATAATCATAAGTCATTTAATTAGAAAATACTACTGGATTTGTGTGCAAAATGAATGCTTTATACTTTTAGTCTTAAACAATAAGTGGTTAATAGGTTGGCAATCAAATATAGTTTAAACCTGATTAAACTAGAGTGATTTAGCTCAGAGATTGTGTGTGTCTACAGAGACTTGGGCTCACAACAGGAGGTAGATTTGCATACAACTGTTGGCAGCTGCAGACAATAGATCAAGAGTCACATATCCTGTGTTATCTGTTAAAACTGGCCCTGTGGCATGACCTGTGGGGACAGCTGCCGTAGGAGGGACTAGGATTCAGTATCTCAGTAACTCAGGTACACTTTCAAATGTCTGTTTCTATACCTAAATTAGCTTAAAATGAACTGCAAATGATCCTGTTATATTGTGGTAATAATCCTGAATCTAATGATATGAAATATGCCATGTTTATGAATAAGAATCACAGAGTTTGAAAATAAGCCACTTCTGGAACTATATTGGAAAACACTAAAAGTGCTGAATAATAACTGTATAAAATAGATATGGATTTAAGTTAAAAGAAGATGATTAGAAAACTATAGAAGTGGGCTTAATGATAAAACTACTGTGATTCTCATTTAGCATCAAGAGAAACTATTCAAAAATGATATCTCTGTGTTTATGAAATCAATCTCAATTCGAATATATATATCTTGGGTTTAATAACCAAAGTATTAAGTTAGTTTAGACGGTATCTATTCTTTGATTGGAAAACAAAGGAGACAGTTGGTGGGCCCCAGGGGACGGCCCTTCTTTCAAATTCAAGCCCGGCTAGCTCAGTGATTGGAGGGGAACATCTGCTTGACGTCACTCCGGTGACATCACGCAGACAAAAGATAAAAAGGGGGGTGTTGTGACTGTGGGGACACACTGAAACGGAACAACACAGGACCACCCCCACCTTCACACAGCGGAGCGGCAGCAGGAACCAAGGAACACACGGAGGAGAAACTTTTGGAACGAGAACAGAATCCTTTGTTGTCAGCAAGACAACAAAGACCATCAACAATTCAAAGACAATTCATACTTTAATCTGCTTTCTTAGTAGGGCAAGCGGCATAGTGCTTCGGTACCTTAAATATTATAGCGTTCTTTATTTTAATTGAACCAGAACCATTGTGATCACACTTTTAACTTGGTATTAAAAACAGATGCTGGTACAATTTCTCCTCTTTTTCTCCTGCATGGCCGCCTTGAAACAAGGCCAGAGTTATGGTCTTTTGAAAGTACCAGGGCTTTTAGGACAGACAATACACAACGCAGAGTATTGGTTCTGATATCATCAGAACCAGAACATAGACCCTAGGTGACTTCATATGCTAACATGTCTGTACTACTATGCACGTGAGGCTAGCACTCAGGTTCAATACTGTTTGACAAACAATCTCACTTACCATTAGCTGCCAGAGTTGTATCCTTCCTGCAGACTTGTTGTACACAACTTGTAAGTCGCTTTGGATAAAAGTGTTCAGCTAAATGACTAAATGTAAATGTAATTGTGAAAGAATCTGAAAAATGACATCCTTGGTAGGCAACAAGTAATCCCTAAAGGGTCATTATTAAATTACATAGTAAGACGTAGACCAGGACAGAACAAGTTCAAGTTCAAGTTTCTTTATTAGTTGTCATACAGAAGTACAGAATACTTTTATATGAAATGCTTCTTTCTGTTTTGCTCCTGAGAGTGTGCTAGATAAAAATAGATAAGTATAAAATAAGTATACAATAGAAAGTCAAGTACGTAAAAAAAACAAAAGTGTTCAATATACATATATACAATATACAATGCAGAGTAGATAAAAAAGTAACTGAGTTACAATACAATATAGAGTACAATGCAGAAATGGGATGAGGTACAACTTAGGGTAAGGTGCAATGAGGTATGAGTTGTAGTGCAAATCTCTTTACCAATAAATATAAAGTGTGTTAAAGTGTCTAAAGTGGGTAAAGTGGGTGCTACAGTGAGTTGTTTATTTAAGGTGAGTGTGTACGTGTGGATGTGTGTCCTGTGAGTGTATTTGATGGTTTGTTACATAGTGTTATTGTCATTGAGCATCCTGATGGCCTGGGGATAGAAGCTTCTTCTGAGTCTCTCTGTGATTGCCATGAGACTCCGGTATTGCTTGCCTGACCGCAGCAGTTCAAAGAGGCAGTTGTTTGGGTTGCTAGAGTCTTTTATTATTCTCTTAGCCTTACTCCTGCAACGCTTGTTGTAAATGTATTGGAGAGTGGGAAGCCCACCTCCAATTGTGCGTTCAGCTGAACGGGCCACTCTCTGTAGTCTGCTATGGTCTTGTGCGGTGCTATTCCCAAACCAGGAGGTGATATTGCCAGCCAGGATGCTCTCTATTGTGCATGAGTAGAAGTTCTTAAGGATCTTCTGACTCACGTTGAACTTCCTTAGGCGCCGCCTGAGGAAGTAGAGGCGTTGTCGTGCCTTCTTGACTACACTGTCAATGTGTGTGGTCCATGTCAAGTCCTCGGATATGTGGACTCCGAAGTACTTAAAACTGTTCACTCTCTCGACCGGTGCCCCGTCGATGCTGAGGGGGCTGTAGTCCCTGACCCCCGACCTCCTAAAGTCCACAATCATCTCTTTTGTTTTGCTGACGTTCAGGGACAGGCTGTTCTCCTGACACCATCCCGCCAGAACCTCTACCTCTTCCAGGTAGGCCCTCTCATCGTTTGCAGAGATCAGGCCCACCACTACTGTGTCATCAGCAAATTTGATGATTGTATTGCTACTCCGCTGAGCCACACAGTCATGTGTGTACAGCGAGTAGAGGAGGGGACTCAGAACACAGCCCTGGGGGGCCCTATGTTGAGGGTGATGGATGAGGAGGTGCAGTTGCCTGCTCTCACCACCTGGGGTCTGCCTGTCAGGAAGTCCAAGACCCACTGGCAGAGGTCATAGTTCAAGCCCAGGTCCCTGAACTTGGCTATGAGTTTGGAGGGGACTATGGTATTGAATGCTGAGCTGTAGTTGATGAATAGCATTCTAACATAGTTCCCCTGCCTCTTGTCCAGGTGTGATGCTGCTGTGTGCCTGGGGATAGAAGCTTGGGGCACACCTGGGTGCGGTGTGTCCCAGTCAGGATATAGAGAGAGGCTGCCTCTGGTCTCTGGCGATCTCCCCACCTGTTTGGTTCCTTTTATTTGGTTTTACACTTAACCCTTATGTGGTGTTAGGGTCTCCAGCGACCCGTTTCAAGGTTATAATATGTAATAACTACCATGTAGTTTGTTGACAGAATCCGGCTATAGGGCGACAATAATGTGGTCAAGAGGCATGGTTTCTATCTTTAGCCTTTAACTGGCGTGGTTTATTTATTCACATGGCAGAGCAGCAGTTCTACAGGTCTCCTCTCACTGAGAGGCTGGGGGGGAAAGAGAAAGAGTGGGAGGAGACATCTATATTTATACTCGCCACCTGGTGGTGTTCCTGAGTGGCTCCGCCTAGAGCGCCCTCTAGTGGAAACAGTTATATATGCAGTTAGACAGTTACTAACAATCCTACACAGAGCCTCTGACTTCAACACTCCCACTTAGGGTTTGTATTAGCATACTGGATAACTTCTTTGAAAAACATTTTACAAAGGAAATAATATAATCCAAAACATCAACAGGGTATGACAGTCAATATTTACACATTAAACATGACCCTTGAAAATCCCTTAAATTTTTATTTGGAACAGGTTTCCTCATAGTGTCTGCTACCCTGTCGTCCGTTGGACAGTAAACCAGTGTCATTCTTTCTTCTCTGATGACAGATCTGATGAGATGATATTTTCTATATTGACATGTGTCGTATATTCTAAGTCAATACATTGGGTTATTTACAGTGCATACAGGTTGCTAACTAGAGGGAAGAAGGACAGAGTGATAGAATGGTCTCCTTTGTGACTCTTAGCCAGAGAGGAATAATTGTGCAGTCAGACAACAAAGTTCTAATTCAAATTCAGATGATTTATTGCCGCGGGGCCCAAAAGGTGAAAATGCATCAGTTACATACAGGGATTATTCATAATTTTTCATAAGACATGATTGTACAACAGGGTTTATGAGGTTACATAATCATAGCCCATTCACGGTGGCTCTCGCATCAAGACAAGTGTGCACATAACAGTAGTCATGTTTATCAATGGAATAGACTATCTTACTCTTGCCACCACATGGTTAAACCTGGTCTAAGATAGGCATTTTACTCTATATATCACAAACAGTGATTATTCCATATAGTTTTTACTCACGTCGCGGCAAGAGGGCAGTCTGTCCCTGGGGATGGGTGCATCTGTCTGGCCTCCTCTCTCTCATCAATACGTTCTTATTTATACTCTGATTTCCCCCAATCCTAGCACATTCTAATAATACATTTGGTCCAATTAGATTTGTTGCTTCTAGGAGGCGGTCCCAGTCAGATGATCTCCTGTGTGGGGTTTTGTTTCACAGTTACCCAACTGTCTTCAAGACTCCTTGAATGTGTCACAAACAGTTTTAGCATGAGGGGGCTTTTATGACCTGCCCCCTGTGTCTCCAACTGTTCTTCTAAATACAGTTGAGTAAATAGTTTTAGCATGAGGGGGTTTGCCTGAAGGCTCCCCAGAATGTCACACAACACTGACGCCTGCTACTGTTTGTTCCAACTAATTTATACATATCTATCTAGGTCGTCCTCGGACGGGCCCTCCATCGGTGCTTCCAGTCATCCCGATCCTCCATGCATCTGGCTAGCTCGCCGGTGCTTTCTGTTCCCGCATCTCTCCTGAGTGCGTCCACGTAGGTTAACGTGGGACGTCCTCGTGATCGATGCCCGTGTGTTGGTTCCCACAGCACAAGTTTGCTGGTTGGCATCTCATGGTGTCTCTGGCAGTGACCTGCCAGCCTCATTCTCCTGACTGCCACTTTATCGCTCACCTTTAGCACCCCCCCATACAAGTTTGCATTAGTGACATGCTCATCCCTGTTGATGTTGAGCACCACACGCATCATTCTGGTGTAGCACCCATCCAAGGACTTCTGCAGGGTGGGCTTCAAGGTCCAGCATTCACTGCCATACAAAAGGACAGACTCAACTGTTGCGTGAAAGAAGTTGAGCTTGATTTGACGGGGGAGGTTGGATTTCCACACACTGGTCATGCCGTTCAGAGCCCTCCACGCAAGTGCCTTCCTCACTTTAAGGTCTTGCTCGGACGAGTTGACCCACGAGCCCAGGTACTTGAAATCACTGACTTCCTTTAGAGCAGAGCCTCCTGTTGTCCTTAGAGGTGGATGATCCGGGAGGATGTTATACATTATGACCTCGGTTTTCTTGGCATTTAGCCTGAGGCCAACCTTGGCGCACTCCGTCTCCACTCTGCACAGGAGTTCCTGTGCTGCTCCACCTGGTCAGAGAGCAGGCTGATGTCGTCCGCGTAGTCAAGGTCTGTTTGGACTATGGCGGGGTGTCGTCTCGATCTCCTTGGGGTTATTGTGAGACCAAGTTCCTGCTCCCGTCCATTGATGGCCTTCCTGAGCGCATGGATTTGTTATGAAATACCAGTCAAAAGATACCACACATGTTTACATCTATGTTGACACACTGGGTTCCTAGCAATCACAATGGTTCCCTGGTTGCCCTCATAAACAACAGCCTTCATATATACACAGTGTCCATCATTTTTAAATGATGTTGACAAAACGCCCTCATCTTCAAAAACCACCATATTTGGTATAGAGGATACATTCCAATTACCTATTACATATTAAGCAATATACTCATAATCTTATCTCCATCACTTCTAGCAGTTGTTCTCGATAAATACACTCCTGTATGGTCATAGCTAGAACCATATATTCGGTTTCACAAGTTGATAGTGCCACTGTGGGCTGCTTCTTTGTTTTCCACGAAACCAGTGAGCTGTCTGTGTTCAAACTCACACAATATCCTGTGGTACTCCTTCTACATGTGGTGTCAGCTGCCCAGTCTGCATCACTGTGGGCTTTAAGTCCTAGACCCTCGCTGCTCTTTCTGAAACACAGTTGTTTATCTGCTGTACCTTTAAGATAACAAAAGACATGTTTGGCTGTAATCCAAATGCTCCTCTGTGGGGTCAGCGAAATGCTGTGACAGTCTACTCACTACAAACCATCGGTCAGGGCGGGTACACATTGTTAAATAAATGAGGCTACCCACAGCTTCTCTGTACATTTTTACATCTGTCAGTTTCTGAGCATCCTCCTGATAGTCTAGTTTTTGATCACATGGTGTTTCCCTTGATCTACATTCTTACATGTCTAAACTTTCAGGGTCTTTCCCACATAGTTACATCATTGAGAACAGTTTCAGGGTCTTTCCCACATGGTTACATCATTGATAACATGGTAAGTCATCCACCTCTGTACTTAAACATGGGATTAAACATAGGATCCATTTCAGTATTTAGACATGGACACCTCTGTACTTTAACATGGAATTAAACATAGGATCCATTTCAGTATTTAGACATGGACTTGTTGAGATCAGAGGCTCTGTGTAGGATTGTTAGTAACTGTCTAACTGTACATATGGCTGTTTACACTAGTAACTGTTTACCTGCATATATAATTGTCTCCACCAGTGACTGTCTAGTTGCATATATATCTGTTCACACTAGAGGACACTCTAGGCGGAGCCACCCAGGTACTCCACCTTGTGGCGAGTATAAAAGCAAAGGTATACTCCCATTTCGTTCTCTCCCCCAATGTCTCTCAGTGAGAGAAGAACATGTATGTTACTGCTGCTCTTTCCATGTGAATAAAAAGAAACCACGCCAGTTCAGGCTCAAGATAGAAACCATGCCTCTTGACCACATTATTGTCGCCTTATAGCTGAATTCTGTTAACAGGACTCTTAATCAGGTATTTAAACCTGGATTCTACTCCTCCCGTATTTAAACCTAGAGTATCATCCTCCTGCATCTAAGCAGTGTAGCCACCCTCCTTCAGTATTTAAACATGGAGTACCCTCCTCCAGCATTTAAGCAATTAGTCACCCTCCTTCAGTATTTAAACATGGAGTACCCTCCTTCAGCAATTAAGCAGTTAGTCACCCTCCTTCAGTATTTAAACATTGGAGTACCCTCCTTCAGCATTTAAGCAATTTTCTACAAACCATACTTTGTATTTGTTGTGGCCTTCAATACCCTCCTGGATTGAATACACCCATTTCCCTCCCACTGTCTGTCTGCCCTCTGGTAACTTGGTTGAATACACCCATTTCCCTCCCACTGTCTGTCTGCCCTCTTCTGGGGACAATGTGACCTCTTTAAAGGTCGGGTTTACCCCACTGACTACCCTGTAGCAGTAATCAACGGGGGTAGGTGTACTGTACACTGTCCTCCTCGTCACTCCCTTTCCGGGCATAGTCTGTCAGATACTTTGGGGGTTTGTGTTCCCTTGAGGGATACCTCCCACTGCTTGGGGCACTTGACGTCACCCTCGGGTGCTCCTCGTCATCGCCTTCTGGGGGTGGCTGACTATCTGCCTGCATGACCGTACTAAGTACACTGGGCTGATGTGTCTCTGTTTCTACACATCTTACTCTGGAGTCCAGCTCTGGCTCCTCTGTCTGTGTCTCGCTCTCACATGTTGCCTTTGTGACAAACTTGACTAGCATGTGTTTCTGCACTCTCCCTTTACCGGGATGATAAACTAGGAAAGCGGGGCTTCCCTTGTCGTGTCCTACAAAAAGTCATTTTACACATCTGGACTCTGGCTTTCCCCTGTCCTGCAGGTACGCATAACACACTGATCCAAATCGGTGCATTCTGGCTAGATTACACTTCTTTCCTGTCAGTGCTGTATATGGACGGGGTGGTGCCAGAGTGCTTATTAAAGCACCTGTTTCTGGTGTAAGCGGCTTCTTGCACTATTTCGAAAAGGGTGTGCCATTCCCTCTCTGCCACTCCGTTCTGGTGTGGGGGACATGGACGTGACGTCTCGTGTCTTATCTTGTTCCTTCTCAACAGTGATTGGAACTCTCTGTTTGTGAACTCGGTTTCGTTGTCAGACCTCAAGCATCCTACGTTACCATAAGGGGCTACGTCTGCCAGGAATTTCTCCGTGGCCTGGAGTGTGTCACTCTTTGCTTTGAGAAAGTAAACAAACACTGCCCCTGTGCACACATCTGTAAAATACTGTACATATCTAAAGCCGTCACGCTACACATATCATTATTATCATTACACTTGTCGTTGTCATTACACTCCGTTTGCAGATAATATATTCTCTGGTACATCTTTATGTCAAACCGTGTACCGTCAGGTTCTACAAGAAAATTTTTACCTTTATCGAAGAATACCTTGGCACCGCTTGCAGTAGCAGCTATTACAGAGAATAGTCCTTGTGGGAACGATGGTACGTAGAGAGCGTTCTTTAACGTCACCGTACGCCAGCGCCCCCTACTGTCCATGAGGCATACCTGTGCGTCTCCTCTCTCTTGCGCCAATCCGTAGGTGCGTCTCCCGTCTGCCAGCTCCATGCTGTGCCTCTCCGGGTGGAAAGTGTCGTCAAAGTTCTTGAACCGACTCCTGTCGTTGATGACATGGGACGACGCACCTGTGTCCACGATCAGTCCCCTCCTCTGGGCCCGCTGCAGCTGGGCCGGTCCGGCGATGCACGCGTCCACGCCCCAAAAGCGCAGTCTTCTTGTCCCATTATTCTCCGGGCGTCGTCTCGATCCGTCTCACGTCGTGTCCGCTGCCGTCACCCTGTCCACAGCCGTTATCTTGTCCGTAGCCGCCATCTTGTCCGTAGCCGCCATCTTGTCCGTAGCTGCCATTTTGTCCATGGTTGCCGTCTCGTCCATGGCCGTCATCTTGTTCATGTGTGTATCGCGCGCTCTGGTCGTGTTTCTTTATGCACGCTCTGTCTGTGTGCCCCGTGGATTTGCAGAAGCTACACCAGACAGTCTTTGTGCAGTCGCTTCTCCGATGGCCTTTCTCTCTGCATCGCCAACACGCCAGTTCCGTCGTGGTCCTGGTCCTCTCTTTTGGCGTCGCTCGGGCCTTTAGCACCCTCTCTCCCGCCTCCGCGGCGGCTGGGTGTGTATCTTCTGAGGCCTCGAAGTTTCTTAACTTGTCTTAATGTCTGTTGAACCGTGTGTTACCAGGAGTGTGAACGGTTTGTACAGCTCCGGTAGTCCTCTCATCATCATCGCCATCATTAGCCCATCGCTTGGTGCTTCTCTGGCACTCCTCAATGGCGTCGTGATCTGCTCCGCCCGGTTGCGTATTCGGTCACAGTCTCGGTGTGCCCCTTCCTCAGGGCCGTTAGTGCTATGTAGAGGGCCACGACTCTGGGTCTTCCTCGCCCGATGTAATGCTCTCTCAACACCTCCAGGCTTTCTCTGCCTTTGTCTTTAGTGTCGCGGAATATCAGCCCCAAGCTGGTGTCGTCGAGCAGTGGTGCTAACTCACAGTACGCGTCTGCGTTACGCTGGTCGTCCAGGGCTTGCTCTTCCGCCGTCAGGTCTCCCGTGGGGGCTGCCAGGATCGTCTCCGTGCATGCAGCATAGCATGCGCTCTTCCCAGAGCTCATAGTCCTCTGCTTTTTCATTGAATGAGGGCCATTTGCCCCTTCTCTTGTTTTCCATCCTCTTCGTTGGTGGTAGGCGTAGCTTTAGCTCTTGTTGGTCTAGCGTCTAGCCACGCGGTGCTCCCGGCGCTAACCTAGCCTATACTTTAGCTAAGCTTGCTACCGTTATTATTTCGCCCCGGCGTTATCTGGGCCCATAACCTGTTGACAGAATCCGGCTATATGGCGACAATAATGTGGTCAAGAGGCATGGTTTCTATCTTTAGCCTTTAACTGGTGTGGTTTATTTATTCACATGGCAGAGCAGCAGTTCTACAGTTCTCCTCTCACTGAGAGGCTGTGGGGGAAAGAGAAAGAGTGGGAGGAGACATCTATATTTATAATCGCCACCTGGTGGTGTTCCTGAGTGGCTCCGCCTAGAGCGCCCTCTAGTGGAAACAGTTATATATGCAGTTAGACAGTTACTAACAATCCTACACAGAGCCTCTGACTTCAACATAGTTGATTTGATTAGAACAAGGCTTTATGATATCCTCCACAACACATATAAGCAGCAAAACTATGTTTCACCATTTTGAAAAATCTGAAGGTATCCGCAGAAAAAAATGTATGACTGTGGTGTTAGGGTCATTCTTGACCCGGCAAGGTAAAACTATACTATAAAAATACTAAATATAAATAAATAAAATAATAATAAATGTACTAAACTTTTTTTCAGAAGTTATATTCTAATATTGTTCTATTATAGTCAGAAAACATTATTATCTATGGGTTTCATGATTGAACAACCTCATTTTCATCTTAAAAATAAGGGACATGATGTGTCTCGGGGGCCATAAAATCAAATTACAATGGGATTATATGGTTATGAATGCATATAATGTTAGTTAGGATGTAGTATTAACTATATTGAGTGATGCTCCTTTCTTTTTAGTGGTCAGGACTGAGTTAGACCCCGGGTCAACATTGACCCGCTAACAACGTCAGTGGTGCCAATTCCTAACACAACATGAGGGTTAAAACATTCATGCCAGCTCGTAACAACAGGAAAAGCAACACTTTCAAAACCTTGAAAACGGGACAAAGACAATAGATGACGAAATATTGCTCATTCATGGGAAAATAGCAGAATATAGGTGATTATTAAATGCATTGATTATGTCTCATCTTTATAGCAGTCGGGAGAGCCAGGACTAAATCCACAAAGAATGGATTGCATGGAGCAAGTTGCACCCTTACTTACAATTCATTATGAATTGAAAATGGGGGACCCTGATGTAAACAAGACGAAAGTCTTTCTCTGGTCTGCATCCCCTTATGTAATTATGTAATTATGTTTATAATGTTTGTAATTATTATTATCCCCTTAACAATTGTATGTATTGAGCCGTACTGTACTGTACCCATTCTGCAATCTGTTAATAAAGTTTTCCTTCAATCAATCACCATGCAGATTGATTGATTGAATGAACATTGAACTCACCCTCTCTCTCCTGAACTCACCCCCTCTCTCTCGTGAACTCACCCTCTCTCTCTCCTGAACTCACCCCCTCTCTCCTGAACTCACCCCTCTCTCCTGAACTCACCCCCTCTCTCCTGAACTCACCCCCTCTCTCCTGAACTCACCCCTCTCTCCTGAACTCACCCCCTCTCTCCTGAACTCACCCCCTCTCTCCTGAACTCACCCTCTCTCTCCTGAGCTCACCCCCTCTATCCTGAACTCACCCCCTCTCTCCTGAACTCACCCTCTCTCTCCTGAACTCACCCTCTCTCTCCTGAACTCACCCTCTCTCTCCTGAACTCACCCCCTCTCTCCTGAACTCACCCTCTCTCTCCTGAACTCACCCTCTCTCTCCTGAACTCACTCTCTCTCTCCTGAACTCACCCTCTCTCTCTCCTGAACTCACCCTCTCTCTCCTGAACTCACTCTCTCTCTCCTGAACTCACCCCCTCTCTCTCCTGAACTCACCCCCTCTCTCCTGAACTCACCCCCTCTCTCTCCTGAACTCACCCCCTCTCTCCTGAACTCACCCCCTCTCTCTCCTGAACTCACCCCCTCTCTCCTGAACTCACCCTCTCTCTCTCCTGAACTCACCTTCTCTCTCCTGAACTCACCCCCTCTCTCTCCTGAACTCACCCCCTCTCTCTCCTGAACTCACCCCCTCTCTCCTGAACTCACCCCCTTTATCTCCTGAACTCACCCCCTCTCTCCTGAACTCACCCCTCTCTATCCTGAACTCACCCCTCTCTCTCCTGAACTCACCCCCTCTCTCTCCTGAACTCACCCCTCTCTCCTGAACTCACCCCCTCTCTCCTGAACTCACCCCCTCTCTCCTGAGCTCACCCCTCTCTCTCCTGAACTCACTCTCTCTCTCCTGAACTCACCCTCTCTCTCCTGAACTCACCCCCTCTCTCTCCTGAACTCACTCTCTCTCTCCTGAACTCACCCTCTCTCTCCTGAACTCACCCCCTCTCTCCTGAACTCACCCCCTCTCTCTCCTGAACTCACTCTCTCTCTCCTGAACTCACCCCTCTCTCTCCTGAACTCACCCCCTCTCTCCTGAACTCACCTCTCTCTCTCCTGAACTCACCCCTCTCTCCTGAACTCACCCCTCTCTCTCTCCTGAACTCACCCCCTCTCTTCTGAACTCACCCTCTCTCTCCTGAACTCACCCTCTCTCTCCTGAACCCACCCTCTCTCCTGAACTCACCCCCTCTCTCTCCTGAACTCACCCCCTCTCTCCTGAACTCACCCTCTCTCTCCTGAACCCACCCTCTCTCCTGAACTCACCCCCTCTCTCTCCTGAACTCACCCCCTCTCTCTCCTGAACTCACCCCCATCTCTATCCTGAACTCACCCTCTCTCCTGAACTCACCTCCCTCTCTCCTGAACTCACTCTCTCTCTCCTGAACTCACCCCCTCTCTCCTGAACTCACCCTCTCTCCTGAACTCACCCCCTCTCTCCTGAACTCACCCCTCTCTCCTGAACTCACCCTCTCTCTCCTGAACTCACCCCCTCTCTCTCCTGAGCTCACCCTCTCTCTCCTGAACTCACCCTCTCTCTCTCCTGAACTCACCCTCTCTCTTTCCTGAACTCACCCCTCTCTCCTGAACTCACCCTCTCTCTCCTGAACTCACCCCCTCTCTCTCCTGAACTCACCCCTCTCTCTCTCCTGAACTCACCCCCTCTCTCCTGAACTCACCCCCTCTCTCCTGAACTCACCCCCTCTCTCCTGAACTCACCCCCTCTCTCTCCTGAACTCACCCCTCTCTCCTGAACTCACCCCTCTCTCCTGAACTCACCCCCTCTCTCCTGAACTCACCCCCTCTCTCTCCTGAACTCACCTCTCTCTCCTGAACTCACCCTCTCTCTCTCCTGAACTCACCCCCTCTCTCTCCTGAACTCACCCTCTCTCCTGAACTCACCCCCTCTCTCTCCTGAACTCACCCTCTCTCTCTCCTGAACTCACCCTCTCTCTCCTGAACTCACCCCCTCTCTCCTGAACTCACCCTCTCTCTCCTGAACTCACCCTCTCTCTCCTGAACTCACCTCTCTCTCCTGAACTCACCCCCTCTCTCCTGAACTCACCCTCTCTCTCCTGAACTCACCCCCTCTCTCCTGAACTCACCCCCTCTCTCTCCTGAACTCACCCCCTCTCTCTCCTGAACTCACCCCCTCTCTCCTGAACTCACCCCCGCTCTCTCCTGAACTCACCCCCTCTCTCCTGAACTCACCCCCTCTCTCTCCTGAACTCACCCTCTCTCTCTCCTGAACTCACCCTCTCTCTCTCCTGAACTCACCCCCTCTCTCTCCTGAACTCACCCTCTCTCCTGAACTCACCCCCTCTCTCTCCTGAACTCACCCCCTCTCTCTCCTGAACTCACCCTCTCTCTCTCCTGAACTCACCCCCTCTCTCTCCTGAACTCACCCCCTCTCTCCTGAACTCACCCTCTCTCTCCTGAACTCACCCCCTCTCTCTCCTGAACTCACCCCCTCTCTCTCCTGAACTCACCCCTCTCTCCTGAACTCACCCCCTCTCTCTCCTGAACTCACCCCCTCTCTCTCCTGAACTCACCCTCTCTCTCCTGAACTCACCCCTCTCTCCTGAACTCACCCTCTCTCTCCTGAACTCACCCCTCTCTCCTGAACTCACCCCCTCTCTCCTGAACTCACCCCCTCTCTCCTGAACTCACCCTCTCTCTCCTGAACTCACCCTCTCTCTCTCCTGAACTCACCCCTCTCTCCTGAACTCACCCCTCTCTCTCCTGAACTCACCCCCTCTCTCCTGAACTCACCCCCTCTCTCCTGAACTCACCCCCCTCTCTCTCCTGAACTCACCCTCTCTCTCTCCTGAACTCACCCCTCTCTCCTGAACTCACCCTCTCTCTCCTGAACTCACCCTCTCTCTCCTGAACTCACCCTCTCTCTCCTGAACTCACCCCCTCTCTCCTGAACTCACCCCCTCTCTCCTGAACTCACCCCCTCTCTCTCCTGAACTCACCCTCTCTCTCCTGAACTCACCCCCTCTCTCCTGAACTCACCCCCTCTCTCCTGAACTCACCCTCTCTCTCCTGAACTCACCCCCTCTCTCTCTCCTGAACTCACCCCTCTCTCCTGAACTCACCCCCTCTCTCCTGAACTCACCCTCTCTCTCCTGAACTCACCCCCTCTCTCTCCTGAACTCACCCCCTCTCTCCTGAACTCACCCTCTCTCTCCTGAACTCACCCCCTCTCTCCTGAACTCACCCTCTCTCTCCTGAACTCACCCCTCTCTCTCCTGAACTCACCTCCTCTCTCCTGAACTCACCCCCTCTCTCTCCTGAACTCACCCTCTCTCTCCTGAACTCACCCCCTCTCTCTCCTGAACTCACCCTCTCTCTCCTGAACTCACCCCCTCTCTCTCCTGAACTCACCCCCTCTCTCTCCTGAACTCACCCCCTCTCTCTCCTGAACTCACCCCCTCTCTCTCCTGAACTCACCCTCTCTCTCCTGAACTCACCCCCTCTCTCCTGAACTCACCCCTCTCTCTCCTGAACTCACCCCCTCTCTCTTCTGAACTCACCCCTCTCTCTTCTGAACTCATCCCCTCTCTCCTGAACTCACCCCCTCTCTCCTGAACTCACCCCCTCTCTCCTGAACTCACCCCCTCTCTCTCCTGAACTCACCCCCTCTCTCCTGAACTCACCCCCTCTCTCCTGAACTCACCCCCTCTCTCCTGAACTCACCCTCTCTCTCCTGAACTCACCCTCTCTCTCCTGAACTCACCCCCTCTCTCCTGAACTCACCCTCTCTCTCCTGAACTCACCCTCTCTCTCCTGAACTCACCCCGCTCTCCTGAACTCACCCCCTCTCTCCTGAACTCACCCTCTCTCTCCTGAACTCACCCCCTCTCTCCTGAACTCACCCCCTCTCTCCTGAACTCAACCCCTCTCTCCTGAACTCACCCCCTCTCTCTCCTGAACTCACCTCTCTCTCCTGAACTCACCCCCTCTCTCCTGAACTCACCCCTCTCTCTCCTGAACTCACCCCCTCTCTCTCCTGAACTCACCCCCTCTCTCTCCTGAACTCACTCTCTCTCTCCTGAACTCACCCCCTCTCTCTCCTGAACTCACCCCCTCTCTCCTGAACTCACCCCTCTCTCTCCTGAACTCACCCCCTCTCTCCTGAACTCACCCCCTCTCTCCTGAACTCACCCCTCTCTCTCCTGAACTCACCCCCTCTCTCTCCTGAACTCACCCCCTCTCTCCTGAACTCACCCCCTCTCTCTCCTGAACTCACCCTCTCTCTCCTGAACTCACCCTCTCTCTCCTGAACTCACCCCCTCTCTCTCCTGAACTCACCCCTCTCTCTCCTGAACTCACCCCCTCTCTCTCCTGAACTCACCCCCTCTCTCCTGAACTCACCCCCTCTCTCCTGAACTCACCCTCTCTCTCCTGAACTCACCTCTCTCTCCTGAACTCACACCCTCTCTCTCCTGAACTCACCCTCTCTCCTGAACTCACCCTCTCTCTCTCCTGAACTCACCCCTCTCTCTCCTGAACTCACCCCTCTCTCTCCTGAACTCACCCTCTCTCTCCTGAACTCACCCCCTCTCTCCTGAACTCACCCCCTCTCTCCTGAACTCACCCCCTCTCTCCTGAACTCACCCCCTCTCTCTCCTGAACTCACCCCTCTCTCTCCTGAACTCACCCCCTCTCTCCTGAACTCACCCCCTCTCTCTCCTGAACTCACCCCCTCTCTCTCCTGAACTCACCCCTCTCTCTCCTGAACTCACCCCCTCTCTCTCCTGAACTCACCCCCTCTCTCTCCTGAACTCACCCCTCTCTCTCCTGAACTCACCCCCTCTCTCTCCTGAACTCACCCTCTCTCTCTCCTGAACTCACCCCCTCTCTCCTGAACTCACCCCCTCACTCTCCTGAACTCACCCCTCTCTCCTGAACTCACCCTCTCTCTCCTGAACTCACCCCCTCTCTCCTGAACTCACCCCCTCTCTCTCCTGAACTCACCCCCTCTCTCCTGAACTCACCCCCTCTCTCCTGAACTCACCTCTCTCTCTGACTCACCCCTCTCTCCTGAACTCACCCCCTCTCTCTCCTGAACTCACCTCCTCTCTCCTGAACTCACTCTCTCTCTCCTGAACTCACCTCTCTCTCCTGAACTCACACCCTCTCTCTCCTGAACTCACCCCTCTCTCCTGAACTCACCCTCTCTCTCTCCTGAACTCACCCCTCTCTCTCCTGAACTCACCCTCTCTCTCCTGAACTCACCCCCTCTCTCTCCTGAACTCACCCCCTCTCTCCTGAACTCACCCCCTCTCTCCTGAACTCACCCCTCTCTCCTGAACTCACCCTCTCTCTCCTGAACTCACCCCCTCTCTCTCCTGAACTCACCCCCTCTCTCTCCTGAACTCACCCCCTCTCTCTCCTGAACTCACCCTCTCTCCTGAACTCACCCCCTCTCTCTCCTGAACTCACCCCCTCTCTCTCCTGAACTCACCCCTCTCTCTCCTGAACTCACCCCCTCTCTCTCCTGAACTCACCCTCTCTCTCTCCTGAACTCACCCCCTCTCTCCTGAACTCACCCCCTCACTCTCCTGAACTCACCCCTCTCCTGAACTCACCCCTCTCTCTCCTGAACTCACCCCCTCTCTCCTGAACTCACCCCCTCTCTCTCCTGAACTCACCCCCTCTCTCCTGAACTCACCCCCTCTCTCCTGAACTCACCCCCTCTCTCCTGAACTCACCCTCTCTCTCCTGAACTCACCCCTCTCTCCTGAACTCACCCCCTCTCTCCTGAACTCACCCCCTCTCTCTCCTGAACTCACCCCCTCTCTCTCCTGAACTCACCCTCTCTCTCCTGAACTCACCCTCTCTCTCCTGAACTCACCCCCTCTCTCCTGAACTCACCCCCTCTCTCTCCTGAACTCACTCCTCTCTCTCCTGAACTCACCCCTCTCTCTCCTGAACTCACCCCCTCTCTCCTGAACTCACCCCCTCTCTCTCCTGAACTCACCCCCTCTCTCCTGAACTCACCCCCTCTCTCTCCTGAACTCACTCTCTCTCTCCTGAACTCACCCTCTCTCTCCTGAACTCACCCTCTCTCTCCTGAGCTCACCCCCTCTCTCTCCTGAACTCACCCCCTCTCTCTCCTGAACTCACCCTCTCTCTCCTGAACTCACTCTCTCTCTCTCCTGAACTCACTCTCTCTCCTGAACTCACCCCTCTCTCTCTCCTGAACTCACCCCCTCTCTCTCCTGAACTCACCTCTCTCTCCTGAACTCACCCCCTCTCTCCTGAACTCACCCCTCTCTCCTGAACTCACCCCCTCTCTCCTGAACTCACCCCCTCTCTCCTGAACTCACCCTCTCTCTCCTGAACTCACCCCTCTCTCCTGAACTCACCCCCCTCTCTCTCCTGAACTCACCCTCTCTCTCCTGAACTCACCCGCTCTCCTGAACTCACCCCCTCTCTCCTGAACTCACCCTCTCTCTCCTGAACTCACCCCCTCTCTCCTGAACTCACCCCCTCTCTCCTGAACTCAACCCCTCTCTCCTGAACTCACCCCTCTCTCTCCTGAACTCACCTCTCTCTCCTGAACTCACCCCCTCTCTCCTGAACTCACCCCCTCTCTCTCCTGAACTCACCCCCTCTCTCTCCTGAACTCACCCCCTCTCTCTCCTGAACTCACTCTCTCTCTCCTGAACTCACCCCCTCTCTCTCCTGAACTCACCCCCTCTCTCCTGAACTCACCCCTCTCTCTCCTGAACTCACCCCCTCTCTCCTGAACTCACCCCCTCTCTCCTGAACTCACCCCTCTCTCTCCTGACTCACCCCCTCTCTCTCCTGAACTCACCCCCTCTCTCCTGAACTCACCCCCTCTCTCTCCTGAACTCACCCTCTCTCTCCTGAACTCACCCTCTCTCTCCTGAACTCACCCCTCTCTCTCCTGAACTCACCCCTCTCTCTCCTGAACTCACCCCCTCTCTCCTGAACTCACCCCCTCTCTCCTGAACTCACTCTCTCTCTCCTGAACTCACCTCTCTCTCCTGAACTCACACCCTCTCTCTCCTGAACTCACCCTCTCTCCTGAACTCACCCTCTCTCTCCTGAACTCACCCCCTCTCTCCTGAACTCACCCTCTCTCTCCTGAACTCACCCACTCTCTCTCCTGAACTCACCCCCTCTCTCTCCTGAACTCACCCTCTCTCTCCTGAACTCACCCCTCTCTCTCCTGAACTCACACCCCTCTCTCTCCTGAACTCACCCTCTCTCCTGAACTCACCCTCTCTCTCTCCTGAACTCACCCCCTCTCTCCTGAACTCACCCCTCTCTCTCCTGAACTCACCCCTCTCTCTCCTGAACTCACCCCCTCTCTCCTGAACTCACCCTCTCTCTCCTGAACTCACCCCCTCTCTCCTGAACTCACCCTCTCTCTCCTGAACTCACCCTCTCTCTCTCCTGAACTCACCCCCTCTCTCCTGAACTCACCCCCTCTCTCTCCTGAACTCACCCCCTCTCTCTCCTGAACTCACCCCCTCTCTCCTGAACTCACCCCCTCTCTCTCCTGAACTCACCCCCTCTCTCCTGAACTCACCCCCTCTCTCCTGAACTCACCCCCTCTCTCCTGAACTCACCCTCTCTCTCCTGAACTCACCCTCTCTCTCCTGAACTCACCCCCTCTCTCCTGAACTCACCTCTCTCTCTCCTGAACTCACCTCTCTCTCCTGAACTCACACCCTCTCTCTCCTGAACTCACCCCTCTCTCCTGAACTCACCCTCTCTCTCTCTCCTGAACTCACCCCTCTCTCTCCTGAACTCACCCCTCTCTCTCCTGAACTCACCCCTCTCTCTCCTGAACTCACCCCCTCTCTCCTGAACTCACCCCTCTCTCCTGAACTCACCCCCTCTCTCCTGAACTCACCCCTCTCTCTCCTGAACTCACCCCCTCTCTCTCCTGAACTCACCCCCTCTCTCTCCTGAACTCACCCCCTCTCTCTCCTGAACTCACCCTCTCTCCTGAACTCACCCCCTCTCTCCTGAACTCACCCCCTCTCTTTCCTGAACTCACCCTCTCTCTCCTGAACTCACCCTCTCTCTCCTGAACTCACCCCTCTCTCCTGAGCTCACCCCCTCTCTCTCCTGAACTCACCCTCTCTCTCCTGAACTCACCCCTCTCTCTCCTGAACTCACCCTCTCTCTCCTGAACTCACCCCTCTCTCCTGAACTCACCCCCTCTCTCCTGAACTCACCCTCTCTCTCCTGAACTCACCCGCTCTCCTGAACTCACCCCCTCTCTCCTGAACTCACCCTCTCTCTCCTGAACTCACCCTCTCTCTCCTGAGCTCACCCCCTCTCTCTCCTGAACTCACCCCCTCTCTCTCCTGAACTCACCCTCTCTCTCCTGAACTCACTCTCTCTCTCTCCTGAACTCACTCTCTCTCCTGAACTCACCCCCTCTCTCCTGAACTCACCCCCTCTCTCCTGAACTCGACCCCCTCTCTCCTGAACTCACCCCCTCTCTCTCCTGAACTCACCTCTCTCTCCTGAACTCACCCCCTCTCTCCTGAACTCACCCCCTCTCTCTCCTGAACTCACCCCCTCTCTCTCCTGAACTCACCCCCTCTCTCTCCTGAACTCACTCTCTCTCTCCTGAACTCACCCCCTCTCTCTCCTGAACTCACCCCCTCTCTCCTGAACTCACCCTCTCTCTCCTGAACTCACCCCCTCTCTCCTGAACTCACCCCCTCTCTCCTGAACTCACCCCTCTCTCTCCTGAACTCACCCCCTCTCTCTCCTGAACTCACCCCCTCTCTCCTGAACTCACCCCCTCTCTCTCCTGAACTCACCCTCTCTCTCCTGAACTCACCCTCTCTCTCCTGAACTCACCCCTCTCTCTCCTGAACTCACCCTCTCTCTCCTGAACTCACCCCCTCTCTCCTGAACTCACTCTCTCTCTCCTGAACTCACCTCTCTCTCCTGAACTCACCCCCTCTCTCCTGAACTCACCCCTCTCTCCTGAACTCACCCTCTCTCTCCTGAACTCACCCCCTCTCTCCTGAACTCACCCTCTCTCTCTCCTGAACTCACCCTCTCTCTCTCCTGAACTCACCCCCTCTCTCCTGAACTCACCCCCTCTCTCCTGAACTCACCCTCTCTCTCCTGAACTCACCCCTCTCTCCTGAACTCACCCCTCTCTCTCCTGAACTCACCTCTCTCTCCTGAACTCACCCCCTCTCTCTCCTGAACTCACCTCTCTCTCCTGAACTCACCCCTCTCTCTCCTGAACTCACCCCTCTCTCCTGAACTCACCCCCTCTCTCCTGAACTCACCCCCTCTCTCCTGAACTCACCCTCTCTCCTGAACTCACCCCCTCTCTCTCCTGAACTCACCCCCTCTCTCCTGAACTCACCCCCTCTCTCTCCTGAACTCACCCTCTCTCTTCCTGAACTCACCCCCTCTCTCCTGAACTCACATCTCTCTGAACTCACCTCTCTCCTGAACTCACCCTCTCTCTCTCCTGAACTCACCCCCTCTCTCCTGAACTCACCCCCTCTCTCCTGAACTCACCCCTCACCCCCTCTCTCCTGAACTCACCCCCTCTCTCCTGAACTCACCCCCTCTCTCTCCTGAACTCACCCTCTCTCTCTCCTGAACTCACCCCTCTCTCTCCTGAACTCACCCCCTCTCTCCTGAACTCACCCCTCTCTCCTGAACTCACCCCTCTCTCCTGAACTCACCCCCTCTCTCCTGAACTCACCCCTCTCTCCTGAACTCACACCCTCTCTCCTGAACTCACCCCT
Source organism: Notolepis coatsorum (assembly GCF_963971535.1). Classification (NCBI taxonomy): domain Eukaryota; kingdom Metazoa; phylum Chordata; class Actinopteri; order Aulopiformes; family Paralepididae; genus Notolepis; species Notolepis coatsorum. The sequence goes on along the minus strand of NC_140166.1, from coordinate 218,120 downwards.
CTCTCCTGAACTCACCCCTCTCTCCTGAACTCACCCCCTCTCTCTCCTGAACTCACCCTCTCTCTCCTGAACTCACCCCCTCTCTCCTGAACTCACCCCCTCTCTCCTGAACTCACCCCCTCTCTCCTGAACTCACCCCCTCTCTCCTGAACTCACCCCCTCTCTCTCCTGAACTCACCCTCTCTCTCTCCTGAACTCACCCTCTCTCTCCTGAACTCACCCCCTCTCTCCTGAACTCACCCCCTCTCTCCTGAACTCACACCCTCTCTCCTGAACTCACCCCCTCTCTCCTGAACTCACCCCCTCTCTCCTGAACTCACACCCTCTCTCCTGAACTCACCCCTCTCCTGAACTCACCCTCTCTCCTGAACTCACCCCCTCTCTCTCCTGAACTCACCCCTCTCTCTCCTGAACTCACCCCCTCTCTCCTGAACTCACCCCCTCTCTCCTGAACTCACCCTCTCTCTCCTGAACTCACCCACTCTCTCTCCTGACTCACCCCCTCTCTCCTGAACTCACCCTCTCTCTCCTGAACTCACCCCCTCTCTCTGAACTCACCCCTCTCTCTCCTGAACTCACCCACTCTCTCTCCTGAACTCACCCCTCTCTCTCCTGAACTCACCCCTCTCTCTCCTGAACTCACCTCTCTCTCCTGAACTCACACCCTCTCTCTCCTGAACTCACCCCTCTCTCCTGAACTCACCCTCTCTCTCTCCTGAACTCACCCCCTCTCTCCTGAACTCACCCTCTCTCTCCTGAACTCACCCCTCTCTCTCCTGAACTCACCCCCTCTCTCCTGAACTCACCCTCTCTCTCCTGAACTCACCCCCTCTCTCCTGAACTCACCCTCTCTCTCCTGAACTCACCCTCTCTCTCTCCTGAACTCACCCCTCTCTCCTGAACTCACCCCCTCTCTCTCCTGAACTCACCCCCCTCTCTCTCCTGAACTCACCCTCTCTCTCCTGAACTCACCCGCTCTCCTGAACTCACCCCCTCTCTCCTGAATTCACCCTCTCTCTCCTGAACTCACCCCCCTCTCTCCTGAACTCACCCCCTCTCTCCTGAACTCACCCCCTCTCTCCTGAACTCACCCCCTCTCTCTCCTGAACTCACCCCTCTCTCTCTCCTGAACTCACCCTCTCTCTCCTGAACTCACCCCCTCTCTCCTGAACTCACCCCCTCTCTCCTGAACTCACCCCCTCTCTCTCCTGAACTCACCCTCTCTCTCTCCTGAACTCACACCCTCTCTCCTGAACTCACCCCCTCTCTCTCCTGAACTCACCCTCTCTCTCCTGAACTCACCCCCTCTCTCCTGAACTCACCCCTCTCTCGTGAACTCACCCCTCTCTCCTGAACTCACCCCCTCTCTCTCCTGAACTCACCCTCTCTCTCCTGAACTCACCCCCTCTCTCTCCTGAACTCACCCCTCTCTCTCCTGAACTCACCCCCTCTCTCCTGAACTCACCCCCTCTCTCTCCTGAACTCACCCTCTCTCTCCTGAACTCACCCTCTCTCTCCTGAACTCACCCTCTCTCCTGAACTCACCCTCTCTCTCTCCTGAACTCACCCTCTCTCTCCTGAACTCACCCCTCTCTCTCCTGAACTCACCCCCTCTCTCCTGAACTCACCCCCTCTCTCCTGAACTCACCCCCTCTCTCCTGAACTCACCCTCTCTCTCCTGAACTCACCCTCTCTCTCCTGAACTCACCCGCTCTCCTGAACTCACCCCCTCTCTCCTGAACTCACCCTCTCTCTCCTGAACTCACCCCCTCTCTCCTGAACTCACCCCCTCTCTCCTGAACTCACCCCCTCTCTCCTGAACTCACCCCTCTCTCTCCTGAAACTCACCCTCTCTCTCCTGAACTCACCCCCTCTCTCCTGAACTCACCCCCTCTCTCCTGAACTCACCCCCTCTCTCTCCTGAACTCACCCCCTCTCTCCTGAACTCACCCCCTCTCTCCTGAACTCACCCCCTCTCTCTCCTGAACTCACCCCCTCTCTCCTGAACTCACCCCCTCTCTCTCCTGAACTCCCTCTCTCTCTCCTGAACTCACCCCCTCTCTCTCCTGAACTCACCCCCTCTCTCCTGAACTCACCCCCTCTCTCTCCTGAACTCACCCTCTCTCTCCTGAGCTCACCCCCTCTCTCTCCTGAACTCACCCCCTCTCTCTCCTGAACTCACCCCTCTCTCTCCTGAACTCACCCCCTCTCTCTCCTGAACTCACCCCTCTCTCTCCTGAACTCACCCCCTCTCTCTCCTGAACTCACCCCTCTCTCTCCTGAACTCACCCCCTCTCTCTCCTGAACTCACCCCCTCTCTCTCCTGAACTCACCCCTCTCTCTCCTGAACTCACCCCTCTCTCTCCTGAACTCACCCCTCTCTCTCCTGAACTCACCCTCTCTCTCCTGAACTCACCCCCTCTCTCCTGAACTCACCCCTCTCTCTCCTGAACTCACCCTCTCTCTCCTGAACTCACCCTCTCTCTCCTGAACTCACCCCTCTCTCTCCTGAACTCTCACTCTACCCTCTCTCTCCTGAACTCACCCCTCTCTCTCTCCTGAACTCACCCCCTCTCTCCTGAACTCACCCTCTCTCTCTCCTGAACTCACCCTCTCTCTCCTGAACTCACCCCTCTCTCCTGAACTCACCCCCTCTCTCCTGAACTCACCCCCTCTCTCTCCTGAACTCACCCCCTCTCTCCTGAACTCACCTCTCTCTCCTGAACTCACCCCCTCTCTCTCCTGAACTCACCCCCTCTCTCTCCTGAACTCACCCCTCTCTCTCCTGAACTCACCCCCTCTCTCTCCTGAACTCACCCCTCTCTCCTGAACTCACCCCCTCTCTCTCCTGAACTCACTCCTCTCTCTCCTGAACTCACCCCCTCTCTCTCCTGAACTCACCCCTCTCTCTCCTGAACTCACTCTCTCTCTCCTGAACTCACCCCTCTCTCTCCTGAACTCACCCCCTCTCTCTCCTGAACTCACCCCTCTCTCTCCTGAACTCACCCCCTCTCTCTCTCCTGAACTCACCCCTCTCTCCTGAACTCACCCCCTCTCTCCTGAACTCACCCTCTCTCTCCTGAACTCACCCCCTCTCTCTCCTGAACTCACCCCTCTCTCCTGAACTCACCCTCTCTCTCCTGAACTCACCCCCTCTCTCCTGAACTCACCCTCTCTCTCCTGAACTCACCCCTCTCTCTCCTGAACTCACCCTCCTCTCTCCTGAACTCACCCCCTCTCTCTCCTGAACTCACCCTCTCTCCTGAACTCACCCTCTCTCTCCTGAGCTCACCCCCTCTCTCTCCTGAACTCACCCCCTCTCTCTCCTGAACTCACCCCCTCTCTCTCCTGAACTCACCCCTCTCTCTCCTGAACTCACCCTCTCTCTCCTGAACTCACCCCCTCTCTCCTGAACTCACCCCTCTCTCTCCTGAACTCACCCCCTCTCTCTTCTGAACTCACCCTCTCTCTCTGAACTCATCCCCTCTCTCCTGAACTCACCCCCTCTCTCCTGAACTCACCCCCTCTCTCCTGAACTCACCCCCTCTCTCCTGAACTCACCCCTCTCTCCTGAACTCACCCCCTCTCTCCTGAACTCACCCCCTCTCTCCTGAACCTACCTCTCTCTCTCTGAACTCACCCTCTCTCTCCTGAACTCACCCCCTCTCTCCTGAACTCACCCCTCTCTCTCCTGAACTCACCCTCTCTCTCCTGAACTCACCCGCTCTCCTGAACTCACCCCCTCTCTCCTGAACTCACCCTCTCTCTCCTGAACTCACCCCCTCTCTCCTGAACTCACCCCCTCTCTCCTGAACTCAACCCCTCTCTCCTGAACTCACCCCCTCTCTCTCCTGAACTCACCCTCTCTCTCCTGAACTCACCCCCTCTCTCCTGAACTCACCCCTCTCTCTCCTGAACTCACCCCCTCTCTCTCCTGAACTCACCCCCTCTCTCTCCTGAACTCACTCCTCTCTCTCCTGAACTCACCCCCTCTCTCTCCTGAACTCACCCCCTCTCTCCTGAACTCACCCCCTCTCTCTCCTGAACTCACCCCCTCTCTCCTGAACTCACCCCCTCTCTCCTGAACTCACCCCTCTCTCTCCTGAACTCACCCCCTCTCTCTCCTGAACTCACCCCCTCTCTCCTGAACTCACCCCCTCTCTCTCCTGAACTCACCCCTCTCTCTCCTGAACTCACCCTCTCTCTCCTGAACTCACCCCCTCTCTCTCCTGAACTCACCCCTCTCTCTCCTGAACTCACCCCCTCTCTCTCCTGAACTCACCCCCTCTCTCCTGAACTCACCCCCTCTCTCCTGAACTCACTCTCTCTCTCCTGAACTCACCCTCTCTCTCCTGAACTCACACCCTCTCTCTCCTGAACTCACCCCTCTCTCCTGAACTCACCCTCTCTCTCTCCTGAACTCACCCCTCTCTCTCCTGAACTCACCCTCTCTCTCCTGAACTCACCCCTCTCTCTCCTGAACTCACCCCCTCTCTCCTGAACTCACCCCCTCTCTCCTGAACTCACCCCCTCTCTCCTGAACTCACCCCTCTCTCTCCTGAACTCACCCCCTCTCTCTCCTGAACTCACCCCCTCTCTCTCCTGAACTCACCCCCTCTCTCTCCTGAACTCACCCCTCTCTCCTGAACTCACCCCCTCTCTCTCCTGAACTCACCCCTCTCTCTCCTGAACTCACCCCTCTCTCTCCTGAACTCACCCCCTCTCTCTCCTGAACTCACCCTCTCTCTCTCCTGAACTCACCCCTCTCTCTCCTGAACTCACCCCCTCACTCTCCTGAACTCACCCCCTCTCTCCTGAACTCACCCCTCTCTCTCCTGAACTCACCCCCTCTCTCCTGAACTCACCCCCTCTCTCTCCTGAACTCACCCCCTCTCTCCTGAACTCACCCCCTCTCTCCTGAACTCACCCCCTCTCTCCTGAACTCACCCTCTCTCTCCTGAACTCACCCCTCTCTCCTGAACTCACCCCCTCTCTCCTGAACTCACCCCCTCTCTCTCCTGAACTCACCCCCTCTCTCTCCTGAACTCACCCTCTCTCTCCTGAACTCACCCTCTCTCTCCTGAACTCACCCCCCTCTCTCCTGAACTCACCCCCTCTCTCTCCTGAACTCACTCTCTCTCTCCTGAACTCACCCCTCTCTCTCCTGAACTCACCCCCCTCTCTCCTGAACTCACCCTCTCTCTCCTGAACTCACCCCCTCTCTCCTGAACTCACCCCCCCTCTCTCTGCTGAACTCACCCTCTCTCTCCTGAACTCACCCCCTCCTCTCCTGAACTCACCCCCTCTCTCTCCTGAACTCACCCCCTCTCTCTCCTGAACTCACCCCCTCTCTCTCCTGAACTCACCCCCTCTCTCCTGAACTCACCCTCTCTCTCCTGAACTCACCCTCTCTCTCCTGAACTCACTCTCTCTCTCCTGAACTCACCCCTCTCTCTCCTGAACTCACCCTCTCTCTCCTGAGCTCACCCCCTCTCTCTCCTGAACTCACCCCCTCTCTCTCCTGAACTCACCCTCTCTCTCCTGAACTCACTCTCTCTCTCTCTCCTGAACTCACTCTCTCTCCTGAACTCACCCCTCTCTCTCCTGAACTCACCCTCTCTCTCCTGAACTCACCCCTCTCTCTCCTGAACTCACCCCTCTCTCTCCTGAACTCACCCTCTCTCTCCTGAACTCACCCCTCTCTCCTGAACTCACCCCCTCTCTCCTGAACTCACCCCTCTCTCTCCTGAACTCACCCCCTCTCTCCTGAACTCACCCCCTCTCTCCTGAACTCACCCCTCTCTCTCCTGAACTCACCCTCTCTCTCCTGAACTCACCCCCTATCTCTCCTGAACTCACCCTCTCTCTCTCCTGAACTCACCCCTCTCTCCTGAACTCACCCCCCCTCTCTCCTGAACTCACCCCCTCTCTCCTGAACTCACCCCCTCTCTCCTGAACTCACCCCCTCTCTCCTGAACTCACCCCCTCTCTCCCTGAACTCACCCCTCTCTCTCCTGAACTCACCCCTCTCTCTCCTGAACTCACCCCTCTCTCTCCTGAACTCACCCCCTCTCTCCTGAACTCACCCCCTCTCTCCTGAACTCACCCTCTCTCTCCTGAACTCACCCCCTCTCTCCTGAACTCACCCCCTCTCTCCTGAACTCACCCTCTCTCTCCTGAACTCACCCCCTCTCTCCTGAACTCACCCTCTCTCTCTCCTGAACTCACCCTCTCTCTCTCCTGAACTCACCCCTCTCTCCTGAACTCACCCCCCCTCTCTCCTGAACTCACCCTCTCTCTCCTGAACTCACCCCCTCTCTCTCCTGAACTCACCCCCTCTCTCTCCTGAACTCACCTCTCTCTCCTGAACTCACCCCCTCTCTCTCCTGAACTCACCTCTCTCTCCTGAACTCACCCCCTCTCTCCTGAACTCACCCCTCTCTCCTGAACTCACCCCCTCTCTCCTGAACTCACCCCCTCTCTCCTGAACTCACCCCTCTCTCCTGAACTCACCCCCTCTCTCTCCTGAACTCACCCCCTCTCTCCTGAACTCACCCCCTCTCTCTCCTGAACTCACCCCTCTCTTTCCTGAACTCACCCCCTCTCTCCTGAACTCACCATCTCTCTCCTGAACTCACCCTCTCTCCTGAACTCACCCTCTCTCTCCTAAACTCACCCCCTCTCTCCTGAACTCACCCCCTCTCTCCTGAACTCACCCCCTCTCTCCTGAACTCACCCCCTCTCTCCTGAACTCACCCCCTCTCTCTCCTGAACTCACCCTCTCTCTCTCCTGAACTCACCCTCTCTCTCCTGAACTCACCCCCTCTCTCCTGAACTCACCCCTCTCTCCTGAACTCACACCCTCTCTCCTGAACTCACCCCCTCTCTCCTGAACTCACCCCCTCTCTCCTGAACTCACCCCTCTCTCTCCTGAACTCACCCCCTCTCTCCTGAACTCACACCCTCTCTCCTGAACTCACCCCTCTCTCCTGAACTCACCCCTCTCTCCTGAACTCACCCCCTCTCTCTCCTGAACTCACCCTCTCTCTCCTGAACTCACCCCCTCTCTCCTGAACTCACCCCTCTCTCCTGAACTCACCCTCTCTCTCCTGAACTCACCCACTCTCTCTCCTGAACTCACCCCCTCTCTCCTGAACTCACCCTCTCTCTCCTGAACTCACCCACTCTCTCTCCTGAACTCACCCCCCTCTCTCCTGAACTCACCCTCTCTCTCCTGAACTCACCCACTCTCTCTCCTGAACTCACCCCCTCTCTCTCCTGAACTCACCCTCTCTCTCCTGAACTCACCTCTCTCTCCTGAACTCACACCCTCTCTCCTCTCTCACCCCTCTCTCCTGAACTCACCCTCTCTCCTGAACTCACCCTCTCTCTCCTGAACTCACCCCCTCTCTCCTGAACTCACCCTCTCTCTCCTGAACTCACCCTCTCTCCTCCTGAACTCACCCCCTCTCTCCTGAACTCACCCCTCTCTCTCCTGAACTCACCCCCTCTCTCCTGAACTCACCCTCTCTCTCCTGAACTCACCCTCTCTCTCTCCTGAACTCACCCCTCTCTCCTGAACTCACCCCCTCTCTCTCCTGAACTCACCCCCTCTCTCTCCTGAACTCACCCTCTCTCTCTCCTGAACTCACCCCTCTCTCCTGAACTCACCCCTCTCTCTCCTGAACTCACCCCCTCTCTCTCCTGAACTCACCCCCCTCTCTCTCCTGAACTCACCCCTCTCTCTCCTGAACTCACCCCTCTCTCCTGAACTCACCCCTCTCTCTCCTGAACTCACCCGCTCTCCTGAACTCACCCCCTCTCTCCTGAATTCACCCTCTCTCTCCTGAACTCACCCCCTCTCTCCTGAACTCACCCCCTCTCTCCTGAACTCACCCCCTCTCTCCTGAACTCACCCCCTCTCTCTCCTGAACTCACCCCTCTCTCTCTCCTGAACTCACCCTCTCTCTCCTGAACTCACCCCCTCTCTCCTGAACTCACCCCCTCTCTCCTGAACTCACCCCCTCTCTCTCCTGAACTCACCCTCTCTCTCTCCTGAACTCACACCCTCTCTCCTGAACTCACCCCCTCTCTCTCCTGAACTCACCCTCTCTCTCCTGAACTCACCCCCTCTCTCCTGAACTCACCCCTCTCTCCTGAACTCACCCCTCTCTCCTGAACTCACCCCCTCTCTCTCCTGAACTCACCCCTCTCTCTCCTGAACTCACCCCCTCTCTCTCCTGAACTCACCCCTCTCTCTCCTGAACTCACCCCCCTCTCTCCTGAACTCACCCCTCTCTCTCCTGAACTCACCCCTCTCTCTCCTGAACTCACCCCTCTCTCTCCTGAACTCACCCCTCTCTCCTGAACTCACCCTCTCTCTCCTGAACTCACCCCTCTCTCCTGAACTCACCCTCTCTCTCCTGAACTCACCCCTCTCTCTCCTGAACTCACCCTCTCTCTCCTGAACTCACCCTCTCTCTCCTGAACTCACCCGCTCTCCTGAACTCACCCCCTCTCTCCTGAACTCACCCTCTCTCTCCTGAACTCACCCCCTCTCTCCTGAACTCACCCCTCTCTCCTGAACTCACCCCTCTCTCCTGAACTCACCCCCTCTCTCTCCTGAACTCACCCCTCTCTCTCCTGAACTCACCCCCTCTCTCCTGAACTCACCCCCTCTCTCCTGAACTCACCCCTCTCTCTCC